>NC_142488.1:6772612-7082877 GCF_049115385.1 Moschus berezovskii | reverse complement strand
AGAGAGCTCTGTCCAGCTTTATGCTAGGGTGACGTAGCCCTAACTAACTCGTCATGTCTCTGGGTGTTGGACACACAGATGTGTCCCAACAAATAGTATGCAGGGAAGGTCGGGAGGTACCAGAGTGGTTATCCACTTACAGGTATGACCTGTAAAGCCGTGGCTCTGTTCTTTGCGTTGTCGATGGCGTCAAGGTTAGATCTGAATGCACATCCATCATCTTGGCGGCTTGGGTCAGCCAGTGTCAGTCAAGAGAAGAAACCACGCCAGGTACACACACTGGAAGGAGTTTAATCCAGGGAATCAAGTGCTTCTAAAATGTAAGTGCAGAGGGAATTGGGCTCTCCACTAAACCCCCAGAGGTGAGTCGAGAATAGGACAGAACTGATCCTCTTGGTCGCTCTAGAGATCTCTCTGGAACAATGATCTCAGGGCTAGGGGTCTTCCCCTGTGGAGACTCTGTGGATACCCAGAAGCTGAGCAATGAAGGCTTGAGGATGACAGCAGAAAACCTGGACAAGTCCACACATTCTGTACAGCAGAAATGGTGATGAGGGGTGTAGGGAGTGGGCAGGCAAGGAAACAGCATCTTCCTCCTTCAGAGGTGGCCTTGATGGGTTCACTAGCACGGCCAAGTGACGTTCCAAGTCTTCGTGACAAGGTCATCCGGGGAATGTAGTTTTCATCTCCTTTCCCACCAGGAGAAGTGTGTAATGGGCATTGAATGTGCAGTCTTGTACTGTTAACACTCTCCAAGGTTTTTAAAAGCTGGGGCGAAAGTTAAAAGGTGGGGAAAAGTTGGAAACAGTGACAGATTTCATTTTCTTGGGCTCCTAAATCACTGTGGATGGTGACTGCGAAAAGACGCTTGCTCCTTGGAAGAAAAGCTATGACAAACCGAGACGGCGTATTAAAAAGCAGAGACATCACTTTGCCAACAGAGTTGTGCATGGTCAAAGCCATGGTTTTTCCAGTCATCATGGATGGATGGAAGTAGCTTTCATTGTTATTTCATCAGAGTGGAATTCCACTGGACACAAGAACCTGGGTGTCACTCATTTCCTGGTAAAAGGGCAATGAAGTGAAACACCCAAGTGAAACTCGGCGTGTTCTGAGTTTGGGTTAAAGGCAGAATGGGTTCTATAGAAACAGGGTCTCCCACACATCACTAAAGTGTATCCCCCTCTCCGGGGCTTTCAGCTTCTGGAAAGCTACAGATACTATGACTCACTCAACTTGGAACAGACCTTCTGCATCAGGCCCCCTTGAATGTGTTTCCTCGGGGATGGCGTGATGTGCTCGAGGCCCATCTCGGTCCACAAAGCCGGGCTGACTTGGCCTGCTGGCATGGGAGACAGGAAACATGGAAGTCCTCACAAACCTTGCTTGCCTCCCTGGTCTTTTCAGGAGCACGCCATGCCTTCCTGGAGCTGGACGTGGTCAGACACCCCGACCACAAAGATACAGATGAAACCGTCAGTGGCTACAGGCTGCTTCTCTCTGCAAACGATTAATGCCGACACTCCCGACGATTTGTGCAACTGAAAGGGCTCGCTCTGCTCCCCCTTCCTTGCTGGAGACCTGCTATGACAGTCACTTACCTCCCAGACAGATATATCCAACTGCTTGGAATTAAGTAGCCACAGTGGCCATCCACCTAGGCATTGATCATATAAATAATCTTCTTAACTCAGATCATATATATATATATATATATAAGTTCCAAAGTTACTCCATGAGATAGAACATAGGACCCCTTGACAGTAGTCACTCATTGCTGTTGACTTAGGCACAGTTTTATAAGAGCAGATGGACAACAGACGACCCGGCGAGGGAATACCATTGACACAGTTTTCCAAAACCACTGATGACATGATTCGCTAGGAACTGTGCACTGTTAAGAAAATGTGCAGGGAAAAATATATATATATAGATATAGATATATGTTCGGGGGTAAGGATCAGCATTGGACCAGCTTCAGCATCTCAGCATCGCTCAAAGACGGGAGGGGGGCCCCTAATCTCCACTCGGCGTGTGGCCTGTCAGGAGGGTTTTCAGACCTGGCCTCCGAGCTGTCAGGAGCGTGCTGGGCGGATTACACACTCTGGCTTTTCACCATGGAGTGGGGGGACCAGCTGGTTAAGCTCTTGGGATGCTGTGACTGGGCATCCCCGTCGAGTTGTGCAGAGAATCTGACTGAATGAAAGCACAAGACGGTTCTCAGCCTGTGAAATCTCGACTGATGGCAGTGATGGGTTTTCCCGAGTTACTTTGATTACCTGGGGGTTCCTTCGTGGAGAATGAGGACTGGTTGATTTGGTGGCCTGCAAAAGGAAGAGATGCCTATTACCAAACTATTAAAAAATATTTTTTGCATGTGAGAGTGTGTGTGTGTCTTTCTGGCTTTGAAATGACATAGAGGTCATATTTCTTAGCTGTTGTTGGTTTTCTGCCCACGCATATGAAATATACATGTTTTATTTTCCCGGAGGAAAGGCTGTCTTCTCGTGCACATCGTTGGCTGGGGCCACCCGCATCTACAGTCCATTGCCCTCAGGGAATTGATGGCGTCTGGATGAGGAATGGGGTAGATTCAAAAATCAATGAAATCACCCTTGTCTTATGCCCCTGTCTTGGCCAGACAGCAGTATCACTTCTTCGTATTCAGTTCAGTTCAGTTCAGTTGCTCAGTCGTGTCCGACTCTCCGCGACCCCATGAATCACAGCACGCCAGGCCTCCCTGTCCATCACCAACTCCCGGAGTTCACTCAAACTCATGTCCACAGAGTCGGTGATGCCATCCACCCATCTCATTCTCTGTTGTCCCCTTCTCCTCCCGCCCCAAAGCTTTCCCAGCATCAGAGTCTTTTCCAGTGAGTCAACTTGTCGCATGAGGTGGCCAAAGTATTGCAGTTTCAGCTTTAGCATCAGTCCTTCCAGTGAACACCCAGGATTGATCTCCTTTAGAATGGACTGGTTGGATCTCCTTGCAGTCCAAGGGACTCTCAAGAGTCTTCTCCAACACCACAGTTCAAAAGCATCAATTCTTCGGTGATCAGCTTTCTTCACAGTCCAACTGGACTTGTAATAGGGAAGGGCTGATTTCTGAGGCTTTCAGAATTTAGGTATGAGTTTTAGGCAGCTTGGGCAAATACTGCTGAAAGCTGATAATTTCACAAGGATGTATCATCACGTGGTTTGCAACAGTGCAACAAGTGGCATATACTTCTTTCCTGTTTTCACTGTGAGACACATTTTGCTTCCATGTTGTTACAGGGTTTCTTTAGGACAAAGGAGGGAGGCACATTTTCAGAGGCAAACTGGCCCATAGGGCTGAGTGAACTTGCTTCCTGTGTTTATAATTAGGAGCCAAGGAAAGGGAAGGGGTGATTGGGGTTGTCACACACGCACCATGGAGTTACCTCAGGACTCCAGGTTGGCAGGGCTACTCTGGCACCATCAGGATTCCTGAGACTGTTGTGAAAACACCTGTTTGTCTGACAGGCAAGGATGGGGGAAAGGGACAGGGAGTTTGGGATGGACATGGACACACTGCTGTGTTTAACATGGATGACCAGCAAGGACCTGCTGTCCAGCACAGGGAACTCTGCTCAATACCCGGTAATAACCTTATGGTTCTCAGGGAGAAGGATGGGGGAAGGGATAGTCAGGGAGTTGGGGATGGTCATGGACACACTGCTGTATTTAACATGGAGAACCAGCAAGGACCTGCTGGACAGCACAGGGAACTCTGCTCAATGTCATGTAGCAGCCTGAATGGGAAGGCACTTTGGGGGAGAATGGATCCATGCATATGTATGGCTGAGTCCCTTTGCTGTCCACCTAAAACCATCACAGCATTGTTAATTGGCTATCAGTTCAGTTCAGTCGCTCAGTCATGTCTAGCTCTGCGACCCCATGGACTGCAGCATGCCTGGCCTCCCTGTCCATTGCCAACTCCCAGAGTTTACTCAAACTCATGTCCATCAAGTCAGTGATGCCATCCAACCACCTCATCCTCTATCATCCCCTTCTCCTCCTACTTTCCCAGCATCAGGGTCTTTTCAAATGAGTCAGTTCTTTGCATCAGATGGCCAAAGTATTGGAGTTTCAGCTTTAGCATCAGTCTTTCCAATGAATATTCAGGACTGATTTCCTTTAAGGTGGACTGGTTGGATCTCCTTGCAGTTCAAGGGACTCTCAAGGGTCTTCTCCAACACCACAGTTCAAAAGCATCAATACTTAAGTGTTCAGCCTTCATTATAGTCCAACTCTCACATCCATACATGACCACTAGAAAAACCATAGCTTTGACTTGACAGACCTTTGTTGGCAAAGTAATGTCTCTGCTTTTTAATATGCTGTCTAGATTGGTCATAGCTTTTCTTCCAAAGAGCAAGCATCTTTTAATTTCATGGCTGCAATCAGCATCTGCAGTGATTTTGGAGCCCCCCAAAATAAAGTCTGACACTGTTTTCACTGTTTCCCCATCTATTTCCTATGAAGTGATGGGACCAGATGCCATGATCTTAGTTTTCTGAATGTTGAGCTTTAAGCCAACTTTTTCACTTTTCCTCTTTCACTTTCATCAAGAGAGTCTTTAGTTCCTCTTCACTTTCTGCCATAAGGGTGGTGTCATCTGCATATCTGAGGTTATTGCTATTTCTCTGGGCAATCTTGATTCCAGCTTGTGCTTCATCCAGCCCAGCGTTTCTCATGATGTACTCTGCGTATAAGTTAAATAAGCAGGCTGACAATATACAGCCTTAATGAATTCCTTTCCCTATTTGGAACCAGTCTGTTGTTCCATGTCCAGTTCTAACTGTTGCTTCTTGACCTGCATACAGATTTCTCAAGAGGCAGGTCAGCTGGTCTGGTATTCCCATCTCCTTCAGAATTTTCCAGTTTGTTGTGATCCACACAGTCAAAGGCTTTGGCATAGTCAATAAACCAGAAATAGATGCTTTTCTGGAACTCTCTTGCTTTTTCCATGATCCAGCGGATGTTGGCAGTTTGATCTCTGGTTCCTCTGCCTTTTCTAAAACCAGCTTGAACATCTGGAAGTTCACGTTTCACTTATTGCTGAAGCCTGGCTTGGAGAATTTTGAGCATGACTTTACTAGCGTGTGAGATGAGTGCAGTTGTGCGGTAGTTTGAGCATTCTTTGGCATTGCTATAATTGGCTGTATAATTGGCTATACCCCAATACAAATAAAAAGATTTTAAAAACACAGCTGTTTACAGAACCTTTATACACACCTTTGCAGAACCTGGAAGGTTCTTGTGAACCATTGTGTGGGAAGACCAGCCCTCCAGTCAGTATGAAGGTTCGGGTCCCGAGCCTCCATCTTGGAATCTCCATGTCTTCCCACAACTTGTTCATAGCCACTTTGCTATCTTGATTTTTAAAATTACATTTATTTATTTATAATTGAAGGATAATTGCTTTACAGTGTTGTGTTTTGGGGTTTCTGCCAAACATCAGCAGGAATCACCCATACTTATACCTCTTGAACCCCCTCCCACCTCCCTCTGCATCCCACCCCTCTCAGCAGTTACAGAGCCCCACTTTGAGTTTCCTGAGTCATACAGCAAACTCCCATCGCCACTTTACTAGTTTTAAATCACCTTTTGCCCACAGATCTATGTCCATACCAGATTTCAGTGGTGCCAGCTATTGAAAATTGGTTGTTGTTTAGTCGCTCGGTCCTGTCCGACTTTTTGTGAGCCCGTGGACTGCAGCATGCCAGGCAAAGTCTGTGATTCTGAGTAGTTTTAAGAATACTTGATGTATTCATTTTAAAAAAAATTAGAGTATAGTTAGTTTACAATGTTGCCTTTATTTTTACTGTAGAGAAAAATGACTCAGTTATCCACATATATACATTTTTTAATATTCTTTCCCATGATCCTCTAGCACAGGATATTGAATATACTTCCCTGTGGCTTTAATAAGAAGACCTTGTTTTGATGTATTCATTGTTAACTTGTTTTAGAACACTTCCAGAAACCTTTTGAGAATAGTACTTTCATATACCTTTATTCTGAATCAGAGTACAGCAACCGTGTTGGTAAAGACTAGTAAACATTTTTGTCTTTCTTGGCCATAAAAGGGCTTTCCTGGTGGCTCAGCTGGTAAAGAATCCGCCTGCAATGCGGGAGACCTGGATTCGATCCCTGGGTTCAGAAGATCCCCTGGAGAAGGGAAAGGCTTCCCACTCCAGTATTGTGGCCTGAAGAATTCCACGGACTGTATAGTCCATGGGGTGACAAAGAGTAGGACATGACTGAGCAAGTTTCACTTTCTTTAGCCGTACAAACTGTTGCAACTATTCAGCTCAGCTATTGTGTGGCCCAGAAGCAACCACAGAGAATACATTAGTGAATGGATGTGGCTGTGTTGCAGTAACTTTTACTTGCGAAAACAGTTTGTGATTCAGATTTGGTCCCTGGTTTTAGCTTCTGACCCTAATCTACATGTGCCACTTATTAACTTTTATTTGCTTTATCACGTTCTCTCTAGATAGTTAGATATAGATATAGGTGTATGTGTATGCTTAGAGTTGTTCATTTTTCCATCCATTTAAAACTAAGTTGCAGACATCAGGACTTGTTAGCCTTCAAAGTTTTACCATGTATCTCTTCCATAAGTTGCAGATGTCATGACGTTTTATCCTTCAACGTTTTAGCATGTATCTCTTACATAACTGCCGTGGAATGATCACATCCAGAGACTTTCACGTGGGTGTAGCCCTATAATCTCTTATTTGATCTGCTGGTACATTTCACTGCTTGTGCCAATAATGTCCCGTCCAGCTTTGTTTTCTCTGGTTCAGGGTCTGGCCCCTCCAGCACTCCTTGTGTTCAGCTGTTACATGGCTTCAGTCTGCCTTCATCAGGAAGCAGTTCTCAGCCCTCCTTTGCATCTGACAACATTGGTATGTTTTACGACTAGAGGCTTTTGGCTTTGTAGAAGGGCGCCTCATTCTGGATTTGCCGGATTTTTCCTGGTGGTTCCGTTAAGATTCAGGATGCCACCTGGGTGGTTTTGAGGCTGTGTTTTTACCAGTGCGTCACGTCGGGGCATGCCATGTGGGGTTCCCCTGGAGATGTTTCCTTTATCACTTAGTTAAGGCGTTACGTCCAGATTTCTCCACTGTAAAGCTGTCACTTTATCTTCATTATTAATATCTTTTTAGCATATTAAATATTTTTAATTAGACTATAGTTGATGTACAATCTTATGTCAGTTACAAGTATAAAAAGTGAAAGCTGCTCAGTCGTGTCCAACGCTTTGCGACCCCATGGACTATACAGTCCATGAAATTGTCCAGTTCAGAATACTTGAGTGGGTAGCCTTTCCCTGCTCCAGGGGATCTTCCCAACCCAGGGATCGAACCCAAGTCTCCTGCGTTGCAGCAGATTCTTTACCAGCTGAGCCCCCACAAGGGGAGCCACAAGGAAAGCCCAAGCAGACTGGAGTGGGTAGCCTATCCCTTCTCCAGGGGATCTTCCGGACCCAGGAATCGAACCAGGGTCTCCTGCATTGCATTCTTTACTAGCTGAGCTATCACGGAGGCCCAAGTTCCAAGTATACATACTATCTTTTTAACTTGAGAAGTAACCATGGGCTGTTATTGGGACTTTCAGTACTGTGCCCAAAAAAATGCCATAAAAGAGGAGCAGGTGGAGAATCTGGATGCTAAGAAAGTATGCTTGGTCTTCAATAAACAGAATTCCCCTGATGGATCTATTTGAAGACACTTGATGATATGCCTAATGGCACAGCTGACCTGATAAATAAAAGACAGTGAGAGGGTGGTTTTCTGATAATAGCTACCTCGATTCACCTTTTTTTTTTTTCCATTTTAAGTTTTTGTTTGTTTCGAATTTCATTGCAACTAGGAGAACTCTTGATGGTTGGAATCCCCTTTATTGGCATCAGTAGTTGTGATAACATGAGACCCAGTTTTCTCGACAGTCATCGTGGTGGGAGAGAAACTCTCCCCTGAGCATTTCAGAGAAAGCTGACTTTCTCGGAGGTGGGACGCGGGAGGTGGCGTGACACAGCAGAGCCGGGCTGGTTCACTGATCTTCTCGGGTTTAGGCTCTGCTGGTCGTGCAGCTGTGCGTCCGCGGGCCGACCGCCAAAAGATTTCATTATTTTGGCAAGACACAGTATGCTTTTCGACACACAGGATTGCAACAATTTCTCTACCAATTTAGAGCTGGAGAGAGTCCATGAAGACTTCTAAAGCCAGCACAGTACACATATTTTAGGAAATATATTGGGGGAAAAATGCTTTCCATTGGGGAAAAAAAAAAAACACAGATTCATCGTTTTCCAAAGAAGCTTGCTGCCCTTAATTGAGAAAACAGAAAAAGTCTATGGAAACTTGTGTTGAGAGCATTATTATCTGCTTTTTGAGTATATACCTGTGTGAAATGAAAAGTGAATTTTTGTGTGTGTGTGAAACTCCAAATTTATATTTTACATGAGGCAAAAATGAAATATATATCACTATTCAACTTTTTCTTATACAACAGAAATGTTTGTGTATGAGAGCATTCCATATATCCTATAAATGGTGTAGTGCTCTGGTGTCAGAATTTTCCTTCTGATTCCAGCTTCTAGCCACACCCAAGAACCTGACACCTCACCCAACCAGAGCTGTTGGACTTTGGGCTGAGAAGTTGGCAGTTTTGAAACAATTATTGAAATAGGCTTGAGAGACTTGAATTAAAAGAAATTTTCGTTTCTTTACTTAAAAAAAAAAAAAAAGCAGTTATCAGGGAAATCCAAGAGAACGAAAATAAATTCTCCTTACTGGTCTTTTAGAAATGGAAGAGAATCAGATTTGCTGAATACCCACCACCGTGTGGGTGTTTAAAAAGGTTGTCTGTGCAAGTTTTTTTTAGAAAGAATCTTCTGAGGCAAGTATTACTCTTTTGTGGGGGTAGCGGGGGGTCCCCAGTGGCTCAGGTGGTAAAGAATACACCTGCAATGCAGGAGACACGGGTTCGATCCCTGGGTTGGGATCCCTGGAGGAGGAAAATGCAACCCACTCCAGTATGCTCGCATGGAGAATTCTATGGACAAGATGAACCTGGCGGGCCACGGTGCGTATTACTCTTTCATGTATCAGAAACCTCAGACCTTCTGGCTGGAATTGTCCATTTCTGGGTCCTTCGGTTTGTATTACATTTCCACTCATGACCTCTTGAGCTTAGTCACAAGAGTTGCACCTGGAAGGGCAGACACGTCTGGTCATCAGCGCTTTCCCGCCGTATCGGAAAGCTGTGGACACAGTGTGCTGCTCGTGACCATCGTTGTGTGTCTGTGCATCTGGATTCTCACATCCTCTAAGCTCAGCAGTGGATTGAATGGCTTGTGTCCAATCACAGATGGAGCTGTGGACGTAAATCCCGCTACCCAGCCATTGCTCCTGTAAACAGGTTTTAGTTCCCAAATCTGTGGGATGCAGGGTTGGGTTCGATGCCACCGGAGAGACTTGCTTTTCTAAAGTTCTGTGTTTCCATGTTGTAACCCCTGGAGCATTGTCTGCTTAAGTATTTCCTGTTTCGCCTAGCGCTTCAGTCAGACCGCCTCCACTGGGTCCTTTTTGCCTACGAATATGTTCTAGTCTGTTCTTTTTCATGTCTCCTCCCGTCTCAGTCTCCCCAGGCACTAATAACAAGAAGAGGGGACAAACAGATGAAAAGATGCTCGGGGAACTCATTATTCAGTTCAGTTCAGTCGCTCAGTCGTGTCCGACTCTTTGCGACCCCATGAATTGCAGCACGCCAGGCCTCCTTGTCCATCACCAACTCCCGGAATACACTCAAACTCATGTCCACAGAGTCAGTGATGCCATCCAGCCATCTCATTCTCTGTCGTCCCCTTCTCCTCCTGCCCCCAATCCTTCCCAGCATCAGTCTTTTCCAGTGAGTCAACTCGTCACATGAGGTGGCCAAAGTATTGCAGTTTCAGCTTTAGTATCAGTCCTTCCAATGAACACCCAGGACTGATCTCCTTTAGAATGAACTGGTTGGATCTCCTTGCAGTCCAAGGGACTCTCAAGAGTCTCCTCCAACACCACAGTTCAAAAGCATCAATTCTTTGGCGATCAGCCTTCTTCACAGTCCAACTCTCACATCCATACATGACCACGGGAAAAACCATAGCCTTGACTAGACGGACCCTTGTTGGCAAAGTAATGTCTCTGCTTTTTAATATGCTTTCTAGGTTGGTCATAACTTTCCTTCCAAGGAGTAAGCGTCTTTTAATTTCCTGGCTGCAATCAGCATCTGCAGTGATTTTGGAGCCCCCAAAAATAAAGTCTGACACTGTCTCCACTGTTTCCCCATCTATTTCCCATGAAGTGATGGGACCAGATGCCATGATCTTTGTTTTCTGAATGTTGAGCTTCAAGCCAACCTTTTCACTCTCCTCTTTCACTTTCATCAAGAGGCTTTTGAGTTCCTCTTCACTTTCTGTCATAAGGGTGGTGTCATCTGCATGTCTGAGGTTATTGATATTTCTCGCGGCAATCTTGATTCCAGCTTGTGCTTCTTCCAGCCCAGCGTTCCTCATGATGGACTCTGCATATAACTTAAATAAGCAAGGTGACAATATACAACCTTGGCGCACTCCTTTTCCTATTTGGAACCAGTCTGTTGTTCCATGTCCAGTTCTAACTGTTGGTTCCTGACCTGCATACAGGTTTCTCAAGAGGCAGGTCAGGTGGTCTGGTATTCCCATCTCTTTCAGAATGTTCCACAGTTTATTGTGATCCACATAGTCAAAGGCTTTGGCATAGTCAATGAAGCAGAAATAGATGTTTTTCTGGAACTCTCTTGCTTTCTCCATGATCCAGCGGATGTTGGCAATTTGATCTCTGGTGCCTCTACCTTTTCTAAAACCTGCTTGAACGTGTGGAAGTTCATGGTTCACATACTGCTGAAGCCTTGCTTGGAGAATTTCTCATTATTAGAGAAATGCAAATCAAAGCTACAAGGAAGTATCACCTCACACCAGTCAGAATAGCCATCATCAAGAAAAATCTGTAAACAGTAAATGCTGGGGAGGGTGTGGAGAAAAGGGAACCCTCTTAAACCGTTGGTGGGAATGAAAATCGGTGCAACCACTATAGAAAACCATATGGAGATTCCTTAAACAACAAAACATAGAACTACCATATGACCTGACTCTTGGGCATCTATCTAGGGAAAACCATAATTCAAAAAGATACAGGTAGCCCCAGTGTTCATGGCAGCACTGTTGACAATAACCAGGACATGGAAGCAACCTAAATGGCCATCGACAGGGAAATGGATAAAGAAGAAGTGGTCCACATTCATGGTGGAATACTACTCAGCCATGAAAAGGAATGAAATCGTGCCATTTGCAGAGATGTGGCTGGACCTAGAGACTGAAGGAAGTCAGAGAAAAATAAATATTGAATAATGTCACTTATACGTGTAATATAGAAAAAGGGTACAGAGGAACTTATTTGCAGAGCAGAAATAGAGACACAGATGTTTTGGATACCAGAATAGGGAAAAGGGAATGGGGTGGATTGGGAGATGGAGCCTGGCATATACATACTACTGTGTATACAACAGATAAATGACTAGAATCTACTGTACAGGTCAGGGAACTCTGCTCAGTGTTCTGCAGTGACTTCAATGAGAAGGAAATCCAAAACAGAGAGGATATATGTACACGAATAGCTGACCCACTCTGCCGTACGTGCGTGTGTGCTCAGCCGCTCCAGTCGTGTCTGACTCTTTGCGACCCCAATGGACTGTGGCTCACCAGGCTCCTCTGTCCATGGGATTCTCCAGGCAAGAATACTGGAGTGGGTTGCCGTTTCCTTCTCCAGCTCTGCTGTACGGCAGACACTAACATAACATTGTAAAGCATTCTGTACTCCAGTAAAGATTAAGAGAAAGAGGGGACAAGATAGATCGCACAAGAACGTTCTGCGGAACCATGAGACCTCCAGCGTCGCCATTCTAGCACTCACAAATCACAGCTCCCCAAATCCTTTAGACGCCATCTTCACGTTTCCCCTACTTCCTTTTGATGCGAATCTTAGACTTTTGCTTCTACGTGGCTTGTTTACCTTTCTAGACTGTGAAGAACTTGAAGATGGGGCGTGTGTGTGTGTGTGTGTGTAGTTTATGAATTAAGCAGAGCCGTCGCTTCGCATGACATGGTGGTGATGGAATGAAGTGTGTGTTTATGAAAAAAATGAATGGTGTAGCAAGAAAGAGAAAAGACAGGTTGTAAATGTGCGTCAGTCGCTTTACCCTTTCTGCAGAAGTGCGGATGCTCGCTTGTGCAGTTGAGCGGGCACCCCTCCCTGTACCTCCACTCAACACCTCAGACGCAGCGCGTTGACTGTTGACTCCCAGCCCTCTCCCTCTGTACCTTCCTCCTGCACCCGTCATCTTACTAACACGCTCAGCACCTTTCTCGTGGAGATTAGCAAGTTGGGTGCCCCTCCCATCTCACTTCTGCTCCTTTGCCCTTCACGGGTTGATTTTTCTCTGCCTTTCGCTCACTGTCGTCCGCTATCCAAACGGCATGTTGACCCTACAAGTGGTAGGGAGACTGTCTGGGAGACACTATACTCATTTTCGCTCTGATTCGGCTTCCTGTGGATCTCGCCTCCCTACTCCACCTCCCATTCGAACACTCCAGTCACTTTAAGCACGAACTGGGGCGAGCACCTCTGCTCTGTTGGGTTGGCCAAAACGTCCTTTCAGGTGTTTCCATAACATCTGACGGCAAACGCTGAGCAAGATTCTTGGCCGACCCAGTAAGACTGTCAACGGCTCTCGTTGAATTCCAAGGGCTGTCTTCCTAGCCGTGTGTTTTATGGCGTCTTCTCTTTTTAAGCTTTCCTACTCCACACATTTACAGCCCTGTTCAGGCCCCAAACCTGTTCACCAGGGATCAGATCGTCCTCATCCTTCTAAGCTGATACATGTTCCCTTCGTTGTTGAAACCTTCTCCATTTATCACATGTGAAACAACATACCACTTCTTTGGCTTCTCATGGGACGTTCTTCCGTTATTTATCGTACACACTGTTGCTATTCTTATTATCATTCAGTCACTCAGTCGTGTCTGACTCTTTGCGACCCCATGGACTGCAGCCCGCCAGGCCTCCCTGTCCGTTACCAACTCCCAGAGCTTGCTCAAACTCAAGTCCATCGAGTCAGTGATGCCATCCAGCCATCTCATCCTCTGCCGTCCCCTTCTCCTGCCTTCAGTCTTTCCCAGCATCAGAGTCTTTTCCAGTGAGTCAACTCTTTGTATCAGGTGGCCAAAGGATTGGAGTTTCAGCTTCAGCATCTGTCCTTCCAGTGAATATTGAGGACTGATCTCTTTTAGGATGGACTGGTTGGATCTTGCAGTCCAACAGACTCTCAAGAGTCTTCTCCAGCACCACAGTTCAAAAGCATCATCATTTGTTGCTATAGGCTGATATATTTGTGTGCTCTTCTCCCATGGAGGTTACAGACTGCCTCAGGGCTGGACACATTTCAACCATATTTATACCCACCAGAGTATAGTTGAGCAGTTAGAACACAGGAAACATGAATCCCTATTTGTTGATTTAGCAGATGTTAATTTGAACAGGTGGAAATGTATAGAATGCTCGCTGCTTTATTTTTACGAGGGTTATATCTATTTGTGCTCAGTCACCTAGTCGTGTCCAACTCTTTGCGACCCCATGGACTGTAGTCCGCCAGGCTCCTCTGTCCGTGGGATTCTCCAGGCAAGAATACTGAAGTGGGTTGCCATTTCCTCCTCCAAGGGATCTTCCCAACCCAGGGATCGAACCCGTGTCTCTTGCGTCTCCTACATTGGCAGGCGGATTCTTTACCACTTAAGTGCCACCTGGGAAGCCATCTATCTATTTAACATAATGTAATTATGGGTTCTATTTCCTTGAGAATGGGGTGCGTATGAAAATTTGAATTTCATCGGAAGTCTTTTGCCTCAGAATTCTTTTGTGACTGCTGTTTAGGTAATATAATTTCGTTTGAGAAAGTTTTGGGTTAAATGTAAGGTATGGAATTTTGTGCTAAATACTGTGAATTTGGAGGTTCACCAAAGCAATGTCAATAATTTTCCTCTTTGTCAGCACTTTGGCTCCTAAGAGGTAGATCTCTTTATCTGTGGTGTACATAAAAACTTTGGAATTTGTAGCACCGAGGGCATTCTGGAAGTGAGTCCTCCTTGGGATCATAATAAGTTAGTAATCTCATAGATTTGCACAGTACTTTTCAGTTTCAAAATCCCTTTCACATATATCATCTCCTTAAGCCCTCCTAGCTCGTGGTAGAAATAGGGCAGTGCTTTATAATGGAAATAGCATTCCTTTGAGTGGGCCAGAGCGTGCCGCCAAACACCAGTTCCCACAGTCTCAACTATGTTCACTTGCTCTCTTTCCTCTGCCTCTATAAGCAGAAGTTTCCTCTCTGTAAAATAGAATAGTACTGCTTTATGTTATACACCTCCATAGATTTGATGTCATGAGGCTCCACTGAACAGATCATTTTAAACATGCTCCGTGAATCTATAAAGATTTGGGCACACTCTCTCATTCAAGACAGTAGCAACGAAACATGGATGATTGTCTTCTCATATTTGAATTAGCATTGTTGTTCATCTGCTAAGTCATATCTGAGTCCGTGGAACCCCGTGGACTGCAGCATGCCCGGCTTCCCATGTCCTCCACCATCTCCCAGAGGTTGTGCAGGTTTTTGGTCATTGAGTCTCTGATGCCATCCAACCATGTCATCCTTTGTTACTCCCGCCCCAACCCTGCTTCTCCTGCCCTAAGTCTTTCCCAGCATCAGGGTCTTTTCCACTGCGTCAGCTCTTTGCATCAGGTGGCCAAAGGATTGGGGCTCCAGCAACAGTCCATCCAGTGAATATTCAGGGTTGATTTCCTTTAAGGTGGACTGTTTGATCTCTTTGCAGTCCACAGCCTCTCAAGAGTCTTCTCTAACACCACAGTTCAAAAGCGTCAAGTCTATGGCACTCAACCTTCTTTATGGTCCAACTCTCACATCTGTACATGACTGTTGGAAAAACCATAGCTTTAACTCTATGGACCTTTGTCAGCAAAATGATGTTTCTGCTTTTTAATACAGTCTCTCCCACCTGGCAGAGGGAGGGGTTGGGGCTCATCTTCCGGTGTTGTCATGTCTTTTCGTCTTTTTATTCTGTCTTTTGGGTTTTTCCAGGCAAGAATACTGGAGTTGGGTGCCCCTTCCTTCTCTAGTGGACCACATTTTGTCAGAACTCTTCACTATGGCCTGTTCGTCTTTGGCGAACTGCATGACATGGATCATAGCTTCAGTGAGCTACACAAGCCCCTTTGCCACGACAAGGCTGTGATCCATGAAGCAGTTGAATTAGCTGAAACTGAATAGTTGATGTGATTTTCTCAGTTGTAGAGGAGACACATGGTCAAATTAGCCTCAGACCAAGACTTTGTTTTCCATGATGCCCATGGCTTCTTCCGTAGACGGTATTCTCTGAGGGCGTGCTCTGTCCCACATGCCTTGTGAAGGGTTATAAAAGGGTTAGCAGACATGTTCCCCTCTCACCAGGACTTGGAGACACTAAAACTTCAGTACAAGTCATAGACTCCACCAGTCTGTCAGCAATGTGAGCATTCTTGGGGGAGACTCCAAGTCCTACCTGGTTGCACAGAGGGGAAATCAGTTTGTGCTTTGGGCACAGCAGTGGCCAAAAATAGATGGTTTGGTCTGAGTGGAGAAGGACCGCATAGCTTGTCTGCAAGGAAGACAGGTTAGTTTAGTCGCTCAGCCATGTCTGACCCTTGTGACCCCATGAACTGTAGCCTGCCAGGCTTCTCTGTCCATGGGATTCTCCAGGCCAGAATTCTCCAGGAGTGGGCTGCCACTTCCTTCTCCACAGGATCCTCCCAATCCAGGGATTGAACTGGCGTCTTCTGCACTGCAGGTGGTGTCTTGCATTGCAGGAAGAGTTTTTACCCACTGAGCCACCAGGGAAGCACTTCAGTTCAGTTCAGTCATTCAGTCGTGTCCGACTCTCTGCGACCCCATGAATCACAGCACGCCAGGCCTCCCTGTCCATCACCAACTCCCGGAGTTCACTCAAACTCATGTCCATTGAGCTGGTGATGCCATCCAGCCATCTCATTCTCTGTCGTCCCCTTCTCCTTCCGCCCCCAATCCTTCCCAGCATCAGAGTCTTTTCCGGTAAGTCAACTCGTCGCATGAGGTGACCAAAGTATTGGAGTTTCAGCTTTAGCATCAGTCCTTCCAATGAACACCCAGGATTTATCTGCTTTAGAATGGATGATCATGGCATCTGGTCCCATCACTTCATGGGAAATAGATGGGGAAACAGTGGAAACAGTGTCAGACTTTATATTTTTGGGCTTCAAAATCACTGTGGATGCTGATTGCAGCCATGAAATTAAAAGATGCTTACTCCTTGGAAGGAAAGTTATGACCAACCTAGATAGTATATTAAAAAGTAGAGACATTACTTTGCCAACCAAGGTCCGTCTAGTCAAGGCTATGGTTTTTCCAGTGGTCATGTAGGGATGTGAGTGTTGGAGTATAAAGAAAGCTGGTCGCTGAAGAATGGATGCTTTTGAACTGTGGTGCTGGAGAAGACTCTTGAGAGTCCCTTGGACTGCAAGGAGATCCAACCAGTCCATCCTAAAGGGAAGCACTTAAGGAAGACATATCATGACAAAAGTGGATTTAGAAAGGATTTGGGGTTTAGGGAACAGAAGAGCAACTAGCTTCACTGGAAGCAATTCATAGGATATTGAAAGCGTTAATTGGGCAGGATTTGCTGGTTGACCAGATGTTTGGAATGTTAAGGGCTTCCCTGGTGGCTCAGATGGTAAAGAATCTGCCTGCAATACAGGAGACCCAAGTTCAATCCCTGGGTCAGGAAGATCCCCTGGAGAAGGGAATGGCAACCCACTCCAGTATTCTTGCCTGGAGAATCCCATGGATGGAGGAGCCTGGCCAGCTACAGATAATAGGGTTGCACAGAGTCAGACACGACTGAGTGGCTAACACTTTTTCGTCACTTTGAATGTAAACCCATGTACTCCGGGTTAGATTGAATAATTATTGACTAATTGTATCAGAATTGACTCGTTTTGAAAACACCCTTATGCTGGGAAAGATTGAAGGCATGAGGAGAAGGGGATGACAGAGGATGAGTTGGTTGGATGGCATCCCTGACTCAGCGGACATGGTTTGAGTAAACTCCGCGAGTTGGTGATGGACAGGGAGGCCTGGCGGGCTGCAGTCTCTGGTGTCGCAAAGAGTCGGACAGGACTGAGCGACTAACACATAACACATATATATCTCTGCCATTACTGTTTCAGATAAATGCCTCATTTTGTAAATGATGTCTGTGTTCTATAAGGTGTTTTTTCCACACGTTGTCAGGATTATGGTTATTTGGTAATATGGACATCACAGAGGACTGACTTTTTAATACACTGGTGTCTATAGTTGTGAAAATGCAAGTGTGTACATACAATACCTTGTTTTCCTAATTTACACTTTCAACAATGACAGAAAGATTCACACAATTATTTTGTGATATTTTTAGCCACATTGCATTGAATGGTTTTTATATGAAGTGAATGCTTGTTGGATGTTTCCCGAATGAAATGATGGAGACTTAACTTGTCAGCAGCTGAGCTTCTGTCTGGGAGAAATCCCCAGGTCTTGTGGAGTGGTCCTTCTCCGTCATATGACACATTTTCAGATGAAAAAAAATTGCAGGTTATTTTTAAAGAGTGCCATTGATTCATTTTGAGTAGTCTTGAGAAGGAGTTGGGCTAAATATATTTATTAAATGGCTAAGCACCAACTTTTTTGGCTAGGAGCCACAGTCCTGAGAAGATTGAAGACAGCTTAGAGGGTAAGGCATTGGACTGAACGTTTAGCAAACAAATTAACTCTTTAGGGAGTTTATAAAATATGTAAGGTGGACAAGTGTTTAAACTGTTTCATTTAAATTTTTAAATTATTTCATTACTGTTAGAAAATGGTATTCTTTTAGAATTGCTGTATTGATGAAAATTTATACATTTGTTTTGGAACATACTTGAGAGAGGTGAGCACTAATAAACTTGGGACAAGCTTGTACAATGCTTGGAAAAGCATTGATGAGCTCAACATTTTTTTTTTTCATGAAGTAACCAAGAATGAATCTTATATTCAGTATTAAAGAATGTAAAATCTAGAATATTCTCGGAAGAAATAGCTTACCCCTTGAGGTCTACATGGAACAAGAAAAAGACTGTTGTCATCAAATTCTATAGCAGTTTTTTTTCCCCCCAACTTTATTGAGATATAATTGACATATATAACATGGTGTAAGTTTAGGGTATGCAGTGTGAGATTGGATACATGTGTGTATTGGAGTATGTTTAGTGTCAACACTGAGATTTCCAGACAAAATTGCTGAAAGAGGATCTTGCATTTTGATCCCAGAGATCTGACTCTGTTGGCGTAGGGGACGGTCATGGGCTGGCATTTCTGATGACCTGCAGGGTGACGCTTCTGTTACTGTTTGATCACACATTGAGAGCAGTCCTACGACAGACTGACAGTTGATACAGTCAGTGGTTTGTTTTCATACAGGCAGTTTTGAATATATGAAGCCTCTGAAATAATCATGAGCTTATGGGAGCCAGGAGCATACCAATATTTAGATAACTGGCATTTAACCGGACATAATGAATATTTAATAATTGATAAGTTAATAATTAACTGTGGTATTAAAATATATTTTGAGAATCATATATCCATTCATATGAAAGTATCATTTTGATTTAAATCATGAGGCCTGACTCTCTTTTTCATTTTGATATATAGATAATGTATATTTTATGTGTTATATAAGTTCAGTTCAGTTCAGTCGCTCAGTCGTGTCCGAGTCTTTGCGACCCCATGAATCACAGCACACCAGGCCTCCCTGTCCATTACCAACTCCCAGAGTTTACTCAAACTCATGTCCATTGAGTCAGTGATGCCATCCAACCACCTCATCCTCTACATATATATAACAAAGAGCGTGTACGTGTATATATACCTTGTTAATTCCATAATATTATTAGTTCTTATTAAAATTGTTGCTGAACAATGGATCCTGGCTATTATCTTTGATTTATTAAATCATGCGTATAAATCATATTTAACAGTTCAATCGCTCAGTAGTGTCCAACTCTTTGCAACCCCATGGACTGCAGCATGCCAGGCCTCCCTATCGATCACCAGCTCCAGGAGCTGGCTCAAACTCATGTCCATTGAGTCGGTGATGCCATCCAACCACCTCATCATCTGTCATCCCCTTCTCCTCCTGCCCTCAATCTTTCCCAGCATCAGGGTCTTTTCCAGGGAATCCCATCAGCTTCCCAGGATGCACATTTGAGATGGGGTGAGGTTTAGCTACATCTCCCAGAGTCACTCGGAAATGCTGACGCTGAAGAGTCAGGGGCGTGCACAGTAGGGACCTTTCCTCTGGGGCCTTGTTTGTCACCTGTGTCCACTGATCGGTTTTCACCGTTCTCTCTCCCAGTGCCTGGAGCCCTGCAAGGTGTCCTGGGACCTGCGAAAGCAGCAATGCCAGAGCTTCTGCGAGGTAAGGGGCGTGCATGCAGCCACAGGCTGAGCTGTGGACCAAGGAGCCCTGGGCATTCAGGGAGGGCATCGTGTCCTTCTGGGGCTGGGAGGCTTGGTTTACTTCTGGGGTGTGTGTGTGTGTGTGTGTGTGTGCGCGCGCACGCGCAAATTCACAGTCAACAAAATTGTTGAGACTTCTAAAAACCCAGGTGGCATTACTGGTCAGGAACCTCACCTGCCAGTGCAAGAGACTTAAGATACTCGGGTTCGATCCCTGGGTTGGGAAGATCCCCTGGAGAAGGGAATGGCAACCCACTCCAGTATTCTTAAGCTGGAGAATCCCATGGACAGAGGAACCTGGTGGGCTACAGTCCACGGGGTCACAGAGTGTTGGACATGACTGAAGTGACTTTGCATGCACTTAAAGCCTGGCCACTCACTGCTTCAATTGTTAATTAGGCAGGAAAATTATTTTTGTTTTTTACTATAAATTAAAAAAAACGACAAGCCATTAGCAGCCTCTCCACCTCACATGGGGACTCTTCTCTGGGTGGCTCTTGGCATGAGGTTGAAATGCTCGTGCCTTTTGGAAGGAGCCTAGCGTTTTATGGGCTTCCCTTGTGGCTTAGCTGGTAAAGAATCTGCCTGCAGTGCAGGAGACCTGGGTTCGATCCCTGGGTGGACAAGATCCCCTGGAGAAGGGAAAGGCTACCCTCTCTGGTATTCTGACCTAGAGAATTCCATGGACTGTCCACGGGGGTCACAAAGAGTTGGACACGACTGAGCGACTTGCTTCACCACTTCACTCACGTTTTATGAGTTGCGGGGTTCTCAGACCCTTTGATCTTCCTCTGGGTCGGCCACATCCCCGGGCTGAGACTGGCCCACATTTTCCTGTGCAGAAGGCACCTTCCTTTCCCCAAGCTGTCAGTTAGATAACAGAGCACTCCTGTCCTGGGCAACTGCTGTTTAAAGTCACTGCTTGTGCCAAAGAAAGAGGGTGCTGCTTTGCGGTACTGTATCCTCCAGGGTGGGGAGAAGACTTGAGAGTCCCTTGGACTGCAAGGAGATCCAACCAGTCCATCCCAAAAGAAATCAGTCCTGAAGATTCATTGGAAGGGCTGATGCTGAAGCTCTAGTACTTTGGCCACCTGATGCGATGAGCTGACTCATTTGAAAAGACCCAGATGCTGGGAAACATTGAAGGCGGGAGGAGAAGGGGACAACAGAGGATGAGACGTTTGGATGGCATCACTGACTCCATAGACATGAGTTTGAGTAAACTCCAGGAGATGGTGAAGGACAGGGAAGCCTGGCGTGCTGCAGTCCATGGGGTTCCAAAGAGTCAGACATGACTCAGCAACTGTGCGACAGCAATTCTCCAGGGCAGACCAGGGGCCCTGCTGTGAAGCAGACAGGCTGACCACACGGTGGCCACTCAGTGTAAGGGGACCAGAAAGCCCACAGGGCCCTCGAGGACATGAGTTGGACCCACATGGGAACCAGAGCTCCGCTGTGGAAGGGGTGGGGAGGGAAGCAGAGACGTGCCTGAGTGGTCTTAGAGGGAGACCCTGCTGCAGGTCTACTCCAGATGGAACCGGGGCCGATCAGAACTTCCGAGCTGTTCCAGACAAACACAGGGGTCTGGTCCTCCCCCTAAGCCCTCCCCCCAGCATGTGAGTATGGTCCTGTTACCTGAGTTTCACCTCCGAGGGCACGCAGACTCTGTCCTGAAGACAAGCCTGTGGACCTGGCATTGTAACAGCCCCTGCAGTTTTAAGGTCCATGAGATACATCCACGTTCCCGATACCACCTGACCTTCTGATAGACGTGAAGGTCTTCGGAGTTGTGTGTGAAGCGTGCAGGAGTGGAGGCTGGAAATTTTCAAACCCTTGGGCTCACCCACTGCAGATGCCCAGAAAGTGAAAGTCGCTGTCATGTCCAATTCTTTGTGACCCCATAGGCTATACAGTCCATGGAATTCCCCAGGCCAGAAGACTCGAGTGGGTAGCCTTTCCCTTCTCCAGGGGATCTTCCTGACCCGGGGATGGAACCTGGTTGTCCTGCATTGGCAGGTGGATTCTTTACCACCTGAGAAGCCCTCAGTATAATATATGTTTATATTACATGTCCCTTGTCTCATAACAGATCACCCTCAAATTTAAGTGGCTGAAGGCAACACCTGAATCTTGTTTTGTTCGCTTGCTGTTTTTGTTTTCTTCTTTAATATATATATTTTACTGAAGTATACCTGACTTACAGTGTTTCAGGTTCCCAAGTGATTCAGTTATACACATACATTATTTTTCATATTATTTTCCATCATAGGTTATTACAAGATATTGACTGCTGTTCCCTGTGCTGTAAACTTTTGTTGCCTGTTGCGTATTTTTTTCAAATTTTTTAATTAGAAATCTAGCATTCTGTTCATGAGCACCAGTATCTCATCCTACCGTTTCTTTGGGTCAGGAGCTTGGGTGGAGCTTCACTGCACTGTCTGCACAGCATCTGTCGTGGTTGAAGTCAAGGTGTTGGCTGGGGTCCCTTCTCATCTGGGGGCTTGACTGTGGGAGAAATCTGCTCTCAACTCATCGCAGTCGGCAGGATCCGTTTCCTTGCAGTGGTGACACTGTGGACCTGTTGCGCTGATGACGTGTGGCTGGGGTCCACTCTGAGCTCCTTGAAGGTGCCTGTGGCACCTCCCTGTGTGGCCCCCTTCAGCGGCAGACCACAAAATAGCTTTTTTTCCTTAAGACTGGCAGGAGAATCCTGATCTCAAGCCTGCTGACACAGAATTTTCTGTAACACAACATAGTCTCAGCAGTGAGAGTGCTTTGCGTCAGCCGTGTTCTGTTGATTAGAAGTGTATACGCACACACGCACACACACGCACACACACGCACACACGCACACACACACACACACGGTCAGCTGATGACATCATGCAGGTTGTGAGTCTGTGAGGCTCACTCTGCGCCATGTCTAATTGAGAGCTGGTGATTTGGTTCCTAAGTCATGTCCAACTCTTGTGATTCCATGGGCAGAAGAGCCTGGCGGGCTACGGTCCAGGAATACCAGAGTGGGTTGCCAAGTCCTCCTCCAGGGGATCTTCCCGACCCAGGGATCAAACCCAGGTCTCCTGCATTGCAGGCGGATTCTTTACGGACTGAGCCACCAGGGAAGCCCGTGTCTAATACAGAAACAGAAAAAAAAAAAAAAAAAAAAGAGGGGATTCAGGTCTCTTGAGACCTCAAGTCTAGAGAAACAAGATGTGCTATTCACTTGAGAAACACATTAGCCGTTAACATCCCTGAGTCTGGGTTAGTAGGTTTATGTCAGATCCATGAAACTTGAAATACAACTGAAGGTCATTTGAAACCTTTCTCCATGCAATTTCAGAGGTGATAGTGGGCTTCTATGAATCTCGTTCTGTCTGAAATAACCATGGGGACTTCTGAACCACATCTGGTTTATTAAAATGAGACTGGAAGCCTGCAGACCACAACTAGCGTTGGGCCCTGCTAGGCGCAACTAAGCAAGCCCGTGAGGCAGCAAAGACCCAGCACAGCCAAAAATAAATATATATTTTTTTAACGGGATGCGTGTCCAAATTGTGATATGCTGTGGCAGAAAGGTTCATTGAAACTTGAAAGGTGGGGAAAAGAGAGGCTACTTAACATGAGGAACTTTATAGAGCACTCCCAGCTCAATGATCCAAAAGCTCAAGCCTTAATATTCAACTTTAGTTGCTTTGATGGTTCTTATTCCTGTGGGTTGTTTTTTTTTTTTTTTGGCTCCTGTTTTATTGTGCTAATAAATGTCTGACTGTTTTGCTTAAAGAGACTGAATCCTGGAAGGACTCATTCCTGTTTTCAAGGCTACGCATTCATTGAGAAGACCTGTCCATCCTCCTGGTTATTACATTTTGTGTTAAGAAGGTATCCAGGTTCCGTATTGTCAAGAACCTAAGCTTTCCCTCTGTAAGAGTATGAACCCAGGACGACTCCAGATTTTAGTCTTCTATGCAGAAACAACTAGACAATTAGAGATATTTGGTCCAGTGTATTCAGTTGTAAAATGGTCCAAGCTTTATCTTCAAAGGCATGAGCGTGCAAACCACACCCCGAAGAGCAAAACCAGTCTGTCCCTTGCTTTTTTGTAAATCAGATTTTATTGGAACGTAGTCAGAACAGTTGTTTTTGTTTTTTTTTTAATGTTTTATCTACAACTGTTTTTGTGCTACAAGAGCAGAGTTGGGTAGTTGTGACGTGTCGTGTGGTCCGTAAAGCTGAAACTTTGGCAAAAATCTGGCCGTTCCCAGAAAGTATGTTCCACTTTCTGAGTGAAGTCGCTCAGTCGTGTCAGACTCTTTGTGACCCCATGGACTGCAGCCTGCCAGGCTCTTCCATCCGTGGGATTTTATAGGCAAGAATACTGGAATGGGGTTGTCATTCCCTTCTCCAGGGGATCTTCCCGACTCAGGGATCAAACCCAGGTCTCCCACATTGTAGGCAGATGCTTTTACCATCTTCTGAGCCAGCAGGGAAGAAGAACCACAAAGCATCATGATACCCACATAACCCCCCTTATGATAGATGGAATCTTAAATTATAAGAGCAAGCATCTTTTTTCCTTGCTGGCAGTAGGTAAGAGAATCATCTGTGTTACAGCTGCTATTGCCTTATTTCTGATGACGCATGATACATCGTAGTTTACACATGGCCTTCTTGGTGACGATACGCCTCCCACCTTTAACTGTGATGTTTTTGACTTCCTAACATGCCCACTCTAGCAGGATGTCAGCTGACAGTCAACACTGGCCATCTGAACTGTGCGCTAAGGGTCTTGGAAAGCTGAGAGCTCACCTACATCAGGTGTGAGTCAGTGAGGGAAGCGTCCGTGGTTGGTACTGAACTTGACATTCACTCTGCCTGGTGATCAGGTCCTGGTCAGGGTAAAAATAGGAACACAAAGGAGGCCGGCACTCTGCCACAGCCAGCAACGTTGATTGATTTCTTTGTGCTTTCTGATTTTCGAAATTTTTTTTTTTTCCGTCTTCCTCCATTTGATTTTCACGGCAATTCCCAGGAGAAGTTATGTCTGAGTTTTGCTCAGGGAACTTTGTGGACGATGAAGCTGACACACAAGAAGAAAATGAGATGACATTGTTGAGTGGCAGAGAAACGAGACGTGAAATCGAGGCCGTGTGGTTTCTCGTTATGTTTCGTTCCCACGGTCCTCTGTCCCAGGCTCCTCTGTCTAACCTGCTCCATGTCACAACGCCCATAGTGGAAGACAAGACTTTTACGTCCCTCAGCAGAAAGTCCAGAATGAGCCTGTCTCTTAGGGAGACCCGTTGTCCCAGCCATTAGTATATTCAGAGACTTGCTCTCAAATGACAAGGAAGCTGTGCAAAATCAGAGTTCATTCAAGGCCCTTCAAGGAGTTAAAGGAAGAGCAAGATTCCTCACTAACTTCAGGGTCTCCTTGGCCTTGGGATATTCCAGCATGACTGCGAAGAGACCCCCAAAAGTGTGGTGTTCATCACAGCCCACTTCTTGCCATCAAACCTCGTCTTCCTTCTGTTCCTCCACAACTCAGTTGTGTTGTCTTCTGATCAGGGGTGTTAAGTAAATGCATCACTTGAGGAATGCAGGCAGAGCCCTTACCTGTCTGGGTGCGTTTCCGTTAGAGTTAAAGGTACTGAAAGACATGGGTGACAGCTAAACAGATAAAATTATATAATTTGGCCCATGTGTATGCCTGAGACAGCCCATAGAATTTGCTACACGTTAGCAGCCTTTGACTTCAGTGTATCAGAACAGTGGCTGACCTGAATAGACCATCCCTGTGAAGGGACATGTGCAGATGGATTTTGGAGCTGATGCTTTGGAACTGTGGTGCTGGAGAAGACTCTTGAGAGTCTGTTGGACTGCAAGGAGATCCAACCACTCCATCCTAAAGGAGATCAGTCCTGGGTGTTCATTGGAAGGACTGATGTTGAAGCTGCAACTCCAGTCCTTTGGCCACCTGATGCGAAGAGCTGACTCATTTGAAAAGAGCCTGATGCTGGGAAAGATTGAAGGTAGGAGGAGAAGGGGACGACAGAGGATGAGATGGTTGGATGGCATCACCCACTCAATGGAGATGAGTTTGAGCAAGCTCCGGGAGTTGGTGATGGACAGGGAGGCCTTGTGTGCTGCAGTCCACAGGGTCGCAAAGAGTCGGACATGACTGAGGGACTGAACTGAACAGAACTGAACTTGGAACACTGTTGTATCTTCTCTTTTTTGTGGTTGGGGATATACCAGAGCTGTACTGAAACAAACCTAACTATGGGTGCTAACCTTGGGAGACATGACACCGTCAATTCTGTTCTTTTGAAAAGTCAGTTCGTGACATTCTGAGTCCATTAAGTTAGTGTCCAGTATCAGAAGATGGACTCTACTTGTATTGAAATGGTTTGCTCTTTGGGATTGTCTTCTTAAGAAAAGTTATAGTATGGTTCCTGGGTACTCCCTTTAGGGGAGTTGTTCGTATTTGAGGGGCAAATTGGATGGCTCTCGAGGTGTAAGCTTGCCGGTCAGAAGCACAGCTTCTTTTTTCCTGTAAAGTGTGAGCACTTCTGCAGATGAAAGACGCTGGTGTGCTAGACCAGGGTGGTGGTCCAGAAGGTGGGCAGAGTGCTCCCCACATATTCTGGATGGAGAGCTGACCAAATCAGATGACAGGCTACAGAGGAAAAGTGGGGATGGGGACTGAAGAATTGATGATGGGGCTGGAATCTTTGTCTTGAACAGCGCAGGGAAGGGAATTGAGATGACCCTGAGCTGAGCCCAAGATGTGGAGTACACAGCAGGCGCAGATTTGGGGGCGGGGTGGGGGGGCAGGAGAAAAGGATGATCGGAGGCTTGGTGTTGATCATCCTGTGTCTGAGATGCAAACCATACATCCACTTGAGACGTGTTATGGGCACACTGCTGATCCATGAGTCTGCAGTTGAGGGGAGAGATCAGGCTGGAAAAGCAGACCTCATGGTTGATAGACGGTATTTAAAGTCATGAAGCTGGATGAAGTGGTAGAAAGACAGGAGTTTCCTGGGTTATGCCCTGAATTGCAATAGTATAAAGATGGGAGTCTAGGAAGACCCAGCAAGTGGACTAACTTCAGTTCAGTCGCTCAGTCGTGTCTGACTCTTTGTGACCCCATGGACTGCAGCCTGCCAGGCCTCCCTGTCCATCACCAACTCTCAGAGTTTGCTCAAACTAATGGGTGATGCCATCCAACCACCTCACCCTCTGTTGCCCCCTTCTCCTCCTGCCTTCAATCTTCCCCAGCATTAAGGTCTTTTCAAATGAGTCAGCTCTTCACATCAGGTGGCCAAAGTATTGGAGCTTGTGCATCAGTCCTTACAATGAATATTCAGCACTGATTTCCTTTAGAAGTCAGTTGGTTGGATCTCCTTGCAGTCCAAGAACCTCTCAAGAGTCTTCTCTAACACCACAGTGGACTAAGGGAAGCTGTTAAGATGGGAGAAAGTTGAGCTTCCCTGGTGGCCCAGTGGCTGAGACTCTGTGCTCCCAGAGGAGAAAGTCCAGGGTGGAAGTCTAAAGGACACACAGCAACAGTTTTTCAAGAAAAGTATTAGTCATTCAGTCATGTCCAGAATCCCAGGGACAGAGGACCCTGGTGGGCTGCCCTCTATGGGGGTTGCACAGAGTTGGACACGACTGACGTGACTTAGCAGCAGCAGCATGGCCAACTCATTGCAACCCCATGGTCTGTGCATGGAATTCTTGAGGCAAGAATACTGGCGTGGCTAGCCTTTCCCTTCTTCAGGGAATCTTTGCGACCAAGGGATAAAACTGGTGTCTCCTGCATTGCAGATTGTTTTACCAACTGAGCTACCAGGGAAATCCCCAGAAGGAAGCAGTAATGGACTGTGTCTGCCAGATGGGGGAGGTCTGAAAATTGATCACTGGGAGCCGTGATGCACAGAATATGGGCAGCGTTAGAAGGTGGCTGCAGAGAAGGCTTGGTGGACGTGCTCCAGAGGGGTGGGCGGGCGGCTTGCAGAGAGGAGGGGGTCTATGAGAACATTTCACGGACATACGTTGAGAGGGAGGGGGAGAGGGACGAATTGGTGGAGCACAGAGGCGTTTTGGGGCACTGAGTTGATTCCTTGTGATCATGGTGGGAGGAGACGGGGGCAACAGAGGATGAGATGGCTGGATGGCATCACTGACTCGATGGACATGAGTTTGAGCAAGCTCCGGGAGTTGGTGATGGACAGGGAGGCGTGGCGTGCTGCAGTCCCTGGGGTCGCAGAGAGTCGGACACGACTGTAGCGACTGAACTGAACTGGACTGAGGCCACGTGGGCCCAGCTTCCGGGCATGGGCGGGTGTGAAGGGGGACGCGTGGAAGTTGGTATAATGGAGTAGTTTTCTGAGAACACTGCTAGCTAGGAGAACCTGCACACTTTCTGAAAGCGTTAGCTCCCATTACTACAAGGAATAAGGTTTCATTTTTACAAATGCTGGACGTTTACCTTTTATATTTTTATGGTAAAGAGACATGTCGACCTGGTTGTGGAGGGCGTCGTGATGGGCAGGGCGGGGCGTCCGTGGTCACCCTGGAACCGTGGATTCCAGGCAGTTTTGCAGAACTCTGATATCTGTGGACGCTAATATGGACTTCGTTTAAAGAAATCCACGGACCAAGTTATTCCCAAAAAAGAAAAGAAACATGTTGGCGATAGATTCTGGGTTGTGATCCTTGGGTAAGGTGCAGATTTGGTCCAAGTTTTCAACTTGGAGTGGAAGTCATGGAACTGAAACGGTTCGCGGAATGGTGAAGAATTTTATCATCACTATGAGATTTCCTTTACCACTGTGTTATAAAAGAAGCTGTCCTCATTAGAACCAGTTATCACAGCCCTGGAAAATGAGGATATCAAGAATATGGAATGATGTTTTGTTGTCATTGGGTGGATTATTCTCTGGGTGGAACACATTCTCCATGGAATGTCGCCTTCCCCCTCCCCCTCCCCGAGGAGCAAGGCTCAATTTTCAGTGAATTTTTATGTGGCGCTGGGGAGTATAGAATTATATGAGACTCTGCTGAGAAGAACTGATGAGGTTTGAAAATTTGTAGCAGACTGAGACTGGAGGCTATTTGGAATGATTTAAAGACTTATCCTGGTCTGAGAAGAGGGATTAGGCAGGTAGCCACACTCCTTGTTAGGGGGCTGTCTTGGAAATTGCTAAAGCTAATTTAAGTCAATGATAAAAGATCCATTAAAGCACTTAAACAGTGACAGAACATAACAGAGATGGGGTAAACAGTAGGTATTTCTATGATGAAGGCGAAGTGCAAGGGCATTGCTTTGAAGATTCCACGATAAGGTCCCACTGAACAGTAGAAAAGTGAAATTGTCCACTGTGCAGTTTCGTTTGACTCTTTTGTAACCGCATGGACTGTAGCCCGCCAGGCTCCTCTGCCCATGGGATTCTCCAGGCAAGAATACTGGAGTGGGTTGCCATGCCCTTCTCCAGGGGATCTTCCCAACCCAGGTATTGAACCCCCTGTCTCCAAGACTGCAAACAGATTCTTTCCCATCTGTCCCCTCAGCAGTTTGCAGTCCTCAGTATGCAAACACACAGGAGGAAATGCACAGCAAATGCGCACAAGTCTGTTCCTAAGTTTTAACTTCCTTGCTAAGACTGGGTGGGAAAGACGAGAAGCAAGGGGCCATGGTCAGGGGCTTTCATTTTGGGGAAATGATTCTTGTGTGTTCTCACCTTGGAAAGGCTTGAATACACGCCAAGGGGGGATGAACAGGAGTGTGCAGTGGGAGATGCATTGGGGAAAAGCCCAGATTTCTGGAGTCAGAGGTGAGGTTTTTGAATCACGTTTCTGTCACAGAGATGGGAGAGAAATGGCTTCTCCCTCCAGCTTCCAGGGACCAAACTTGATCCTGCTGTGCACACGTCACCTGGAGTTTTTTTTGCTAAAGTGCAGATTCTGACCCAGCAGGTGTGGACCACAGGCATCAGGGTCTGTGTCCCTTGATGCTGGTCGTGGACTAGCAAGTGTGCATGTGGATGCTGCTCACTGATCCTGGGGCTCCGTGTAAGCGCTCACTTTGTGTCGCCTGCCGACTTGATGAAGTCTTGGCATTATCCTCTCTGGTATTCCATAGAAAGAAAGTATGCAGTGACTCACAAAGGTGTTTTAAGGTGGCAGGGGGAACCCTCACTCGTTTATATCATTTAAAATTTAGCAGAGTTACAACTGTTGCCTTGTCTCTGCCCCCACATGAAACGTATTTGAATGGGGTATAGAATTCCAGTGAAATATTAATGATTTTTTTTTTCAAAATTTAGTGATTTAAAAATAGCTCTTCATTTACTTTTGTCTTGAATATTTTCTGAAATTTTTCTGACTTGCTTTTTTTGTAAAGCTGTATATAAAGTATCTTTTTATTTCTCTGCCTCCTTTTTTTTTTTTTTAAACTTGAGGTGATGTATTTGTTTTTCCTGTTTTCCTTCTTTCTTTCTTTGTCTCTCTCTCTCTTTTTTTTTTTTTTCTTTCTTTTGCCTGTGCTGGGTCCTCATTTCGGAGCACTGGCTAAGTAGTTGAGCAGGCTTCACTGTCTCAAGGCACGTGGAATCTTAGTTCCCCGACCAGGGATTGAACCTGCGTCCCCTGCATTGCAAGACAGATTCTTAACCACTGGACCACCGAGGAAGCCCTCTCGTGGTCTGCTTTTCAGTTCTTTTTTTTCTGTATCTGATTGTAATATGGTTACGGTATACCTTGATGGGGTAGCCTTTATATGCCTTCTGTTTGGGGTGAGTAAGATTCTTCTAATTGTAGGCTTATAATTTTCACCAAGTTTTTTTTTTTTTTTTTTAACATCCTCCATGTCCTGTCTTCTGGGGACCTGATTATATATATGATAGACTTATATGGTCTTCTCATCAGAGACTCTCTGATCTTGTTTTTTTGTTGTTGTTGCTGGTGTTCATTTCCCTACCCACCCCCACTCTCTGCTTCATTTAGATACTTTTCATCGTTGTGACTTCAAGTTCCCGTCAAGTAATCTTTTCCTCTACAACGTCTGACACTTTTAAAATCTTATCTGGGATATTTTTGTGTGTTTTCATCTTTGCTTCTGCAGGTTTCATGCAGGTCCTTCTCGCATCTTCCGTTTCTCTTTCCTCTGTGTGTTTTCTTGTATGTTCCTAAGGTATACAGAGCATATTTATAACATCCTATCACTTGTCTTTTTCTGCCAACTGCATCACCTTTGGATTCTCGGTTTCCCTTTTGGTTGTATGTCATGGTTGCCTGCTTCTTTGCATGCCAGCTGATTTTTGACTAGATGTCACTTTTTCGTGTTCTCAATTCTGCTGTATTTCTGTAAAAAGCACTGGACTCTTGTGACGTGGAGAGAGTTACTTGACATCAGTTTTTTCTGCAGAGACTTGCTTTTAAACTTTCTTAGGGACAGAATCAGAGCAGCCTTTAGTCCGCGGCTCATGTGTCCCCATTACTAAGGTGATTAGAGAAGAAAATGGCACTAAACTCCAGGATTCGTGACTGGAGAATTCCATGGACAGAGGAGCCTGGCGGGCTACAGGCCACGAGGTTGCAGAGAGTCAGACATGAATGAGCCACTGACCACTCAGGTGATGCTTTTCTTAGGAGTCTGTCCGATGCCCTGTGTATTATGTATCCTCTCTGCTCTGATGGCTGGAATGGGAGGTGCTAGGCTCCTTGGAAGTCTAGGCGTGCTTTGCCTGGTGCTTTTTCTTCTGGCACTTTCTGCCATTCTTGTGAGCTTTCGCCATGTGCACCTTCAAAAAGCAGTATTCAGCCCAACCTCAGGGGGTCCCTTACACCTCTCTGGGTTTCTCTGTCCAGTTCCATCCTTCCTGATTTTTTTTTTTTTTTGCTCACAAGACCTATGCATTTCAACCTCCTTAAACTTTCATTTTGGCTAGGCTGAGCTTTTGTTGATTTGCACAGACTTGGCTCTACTTGCAACAAAGGTCCGTCTAGTCAACGCTATGCTTTTTCCAGGAGTCATGTATGAATGTGAGAGCTGGACCATAAAGAAAGCTGAGCGCTGAAGAATTGATGCTTTTGAACTGCAGTGTTGGAAAAGACTCTTGAGAGTCCCTTGGACTGCAAGGAGATCCAACCAGTCCATCCTAAAGGAGATCAGTCCTTGGGTGTTCATTGGAAGGACTGATGCTGAAGCTGAAACTCCAATCCTTTGGCCACCTGATGCGAAGAACTGACTCATTGGAAAAGACCCTGATGCTGGGAAAGAGTGACTGAACTGAACTGAACTGCTCTACTTGCAGCCAGTAGGAGCTACTGTCTAGCTGTGGGGCACAACGTTTCTCATTGCGGTGGCTTCCCTTGTTGCCGAGCACGGGCTCTTGGCACATGTTTCTTCAATAATTGCAGCACTCAGGCTTGAGAGTTGCAGCTCAGGAGCTCTGGAGTGTGGGCTCAATTAGTTGTGGTGCTTGGGGCTTAGTTGCTCTGCAGCATGAGGGAATCTTCCCAGACCGGGAATCGAACCTGTGTCCCCGCCGTTGGCAGGCAGTGATTTTTATCCTCCGCGCCACCTCAAACTCTGATCTCTCTCTCCTCAACTCAGAAGCACCTGTCAACTTGTGGCCCAGCCCCGAGGACTCAAACCCGCCTCCAGGTGTGCATTTTTGGTCATCTCTGGGGTCCCCTCCATGTGTGTGTGCTCTCAGGGAACGCAGCCCTGTGCAACCTGGGGGCCATTATCTGAACGGCTCCAGTAAAGTGTAAGAGTCGTACACTTTTATCAGAGTAGTAGTAGGAAAGCAGCATTCTTAAAATACGTGTTTCTGATTTTCTCCTAACTTGATAGCATTCACAGCCATGGTCTACAGTTTGCCTGGGAAGCAAGGTAATGGTCATTCCATTTACTCCGTTAGGATATATGACTGAGTTTCCAAGCAATTCATAATTGCATTCCCGAGCCCAGGTTACAAATGTTTGAATTGAGGATGCTTTTTCCGATTTCACGAACACTCAGTCATTAGATGCCCTCTTTGAAAGATGCAGCTGGTGCTTTGAGTGGTTTCCTCTAAACAGGTTCATGTATTTATTTTTTATATAAATTGTATATGATCATTGAAACACTGATATGTCAAACTGCACGAGAGAGTGAAACTTAACCTTCATTCCAAATTCTCAAACCTAGACCATGTATTACAAATCAAAAACATCACTTTGCTGTCAAGGTCCATTCTAGTCAAAGCTGTGGGTTTTCCAGTAGTCATGGACAGATGTGAGAGTTGGACTATAAAGAAAACTGAGTGCCCTAAGAGTTGATTCTTTTGAACTGTGGTTTTGGAGAAGACTCTTGAGAGTCCCTTGGACTGCAAGGAGATCCAACCACATCCTAAAGGAAATCAACCCTGAATACTCATTGGAAGGACTGATGCTGAAGCTAAAACTTCAATACTTTGGCCACCTGATGGGAAGAGCCAACTCATTTGAAAAGACCCTGATGCTGGGAAAGCTTGAGGGCAGGAGAAGAAGGGGACGACAGAGGATGAGATGGTTGGATGGCATCACTGACTCAATGGGCATGAGTTTGAGCAAGCTCCGGGAGTTGGTGATGGACAGGGAAGCCTGGCATCCTGCAGCCAATGGGGTTGCAAAGAGTCAGACACGACTGGGCGACTCAACAACATCAACTACCATCTGGAAATAGCCATGATTACCTGCACAGCATAGCAAAACTGTCTTTAGAAATTCCTGCTTAAAAGGTTGACCTTTGGCAGGCTTCTGGAAACTTAAGAATTGGAGGGAGGGCTTCCCACCCACCCCTCACTGATAAGAGGGGCTCGCCCTTCCTAAGCTCTTGGCCCCTGTTCCCTGCTGGGAGTCTGGATTCTGGTCCATGCTGGGCAGAAGGAACCTCAGAGCCTCCCAGAAGAACTCTGGGCCTCAGGCCCGCCCCCAGAACTTCTCTGGATGACAGCGTTCCACACGTGCTGTTAGAACTCGTGGCTGGACAGACTGAGTGCTTCCTGTGTGGCTCTAATGCAAGACCCTCCACCTGGTTTCTTCTTTACTTCTCCCCACGGGCCCTTCCCTTCTGCCTCTTTTGCTCTGGATCCTTCTACTGTAGTCCATCACAGCCCTGAGTGCAGGGGTCCTAAAATTAAGTTCAACGTTTCTTGCCCCATTCCTTCTAAGCCACCAAAGTTTTAAAGACATACTCTTTTATTTTTAGCTTTATTATATCATGTCCTCTTTTTTTTTAAAAAAAAACTGTCATTCATACTTTTTTCCATTTTCAGTTCAGTTCAGCCACTCAGTCGTGTCCGACTCTTTGCGAGCCCATGGACCGCAGCACACCAGGCCTCCCTGTCCATCACCAACTCCCGGAGTTTGCTCAAACTCATGTCCGTCGAGTCGGTGATGCCATCCAACCGTCTCGTCCTCTGTCGTCCCCTTCTCCTTCCGCCTTCAATTTTTCCATTTTGGTTTCCCATATATGTGGATGAGAAAATGATTAGTAATTCTTTTATGCTAATTTCTGTATTTCTGGCTTTCTAAATTTGATCCTCAGTGTCTTTTAAAAGACACCGTTTTCTTTGAGATATTCATGACAGATTCTGCCTTCTGTTATACCTGAAGTCCAAATTGATTTGCACAAACTTTTCCTCACATAATGTATATGTGCATACTAAGTCACTTCAGTCGTGTCCAACTCTTTGCGACCCCACAAACTGTAGCCCACCAGGCTCCTCTGTCCGTGGGATTCTCCAGGCAAGAAGCCTGGAGTGGGTTGCCATGCCCTCCTCCAGGGCATCTTCCCGACCCGGGGATCGAACCCGTGTCTCTTCAATCTCCTACACTGCAGGCGGGTATTTGTCACTAGCACCATCTGGGAAGCCCTACATATACATATGTATGTATGTGCTTTACTTTCTGTTAATTGTGGAACAGCTGAATTTTACCATTACAGACTGAAGTGACTTAGCAGCAGCAGCAGTTTGGCAAGAAAGGCTCATGCGTGTTATATTCTCCAAGTCTTTATGTCTTTGAGAATATTTCTGTCACATGTATATTTAAACAACAGTTGAGCTCATTTTGGGGTCTGCCCTGGTGGCTCAGAGGTTTACGCGTCTGCCTGCAATGCGAGTAGACCTGGGTTCGATCCCTGGGTCCGGAAGATCCCCTGGACAAGGAAATGGCAGCCCACTCCAGTATTCTTGCCTAGAGAATCATCCCCATGGACAGAGGAGTCTGGTGGGCTACAGTCCATGGGGAAGGAAATGACAACCCACTGCAGTGTTCTTGCCTGGAGAATCCCATGGACAGAGGAGCCTGGTGGGCTACAGTCCACGGGGTTGCAAAGAGTCGGATACGACTGAGCGACTTTACTCACTTCACTCACTGAACTCATTTTACTTTTTTTAATATTCTTTAGTATTTATATATATTTGATATTATATAGTATATATAATATTATTTTATATTCTTTAGTATCATATACTATTATACGTCCTTTAGTATTATATATTATATATATATTTAGTATTGTGTATTTGTCTACTGGATTCACACATTAAATTTGATAGAGAGAAACTAACCCAAGAGAAAGCTTATTTTCCCTATCATAATCAACTTGCGTTTTCTACCTACATGCCTGAAAAATTGTATTTTTATTCTTGAAGTTCAGTAGTGCAAGCTGTATCTCAGTGTTGCTCATGCTTGTCAGTATTCCTGGACTATAACTGCTGTTTTGATTTACGCATGTATGATTTATGTGTGTGTGCCTGTGTTCAATCATGTCCACCTCTTTTGCGACCCCACGAACTGTAGCCCACCAGGCTCCTCCATCCATGGGATTTCCCAGGCAAGAATACTGGAGCGGGTAGCCATTTCCATCTCTAGGAGATCTTCCCAACCCAGGGATGGAACCCAGGTCTCCTGCATTGGAAGATGGATTCTTTACCACTAGTGCCGCCTGGAAAGCCCCATGTATGATCTACATGCATCTGTGTATGTGTATATAGACACACACATATTTACGTGTGCGTATATATGTGCATTTTCCCTCTCTGCCCTTGTCCTTGGTATTTCCGGAGTGTTGGAAACCCCCAGATGACCGTAGCAGGGAAGCACGTTTAGAGCCGCTGCCTTTGTCATCTTCTAATTCCACCCTGACATACGGAGTACCCCTGAGATAAAGCTTGGTGTGTGATTTGGGGTAAACTGCATCCTACCTGAGCGTCTCATCTGCCAAGTGAAAATAATCCTGCTTGTGGGCCCTGGGGAGGCATATAAGTGGGGGGTGAGGGCCTGGGAGACCCTCAGCAGTTGTCAGAGGTTGACCCGCCGTGGCAGGTCCGTCAGCTCATCATTGGTGAGGATGTGGAGAGATGGCGGTGGTGACAGTGGAGAATTCATTTCAGGGGGCCCACGCTGAAGCTGCCTGTGTGTGTGTGTGTGTGTGTGTTGGCTGGAGCAAGGAGAGAACCCTTTGGCCCCTTGCTCTCTGCAAAGGCTGTGTACTTAAGATCTGGCTCATGTGCAATTCTGGTGAACTTGGCTAAATACCAAATGCAGAGTTTTCTACGGAGAAACTGTGTGCAGGTGTGTGTCAGTTACTCTGTCATGTCTAACTCTTTGCAACCCCACTTTCTGTAGCCTGCCTGGCTCCTCCATCCGTGGGATTCTCCAGGCAAGAATACTGGAGTGGGGTGCCATTTGCTTCTCCAGAGGAACTTCCCGACCCAGGGATCGAGCCCTGGTCTCCTGCACCCCAACAGTCCTTACCATTTGAGCTACAAGGGAGTCAGGGAGAAACTGAGACCTCCTATTTAGGTGATTGCTTGCCCATTTCCTTATTTTACTGAATTTGATGTGTTTGTGTTCATCGTCCCATGATTTCCACACTAATTATTTTAATGTATGGTAATGGCAACCCACTCCAGTATTCTTGCCTGGAGAATCCCGCAGGCAGAGGAGCCTGGCGGGCTACAGCCCATGGGGTCGCAAAGAGTCAGACAAAGCTTAGTGACTACACCAGCACCTTGCATTTTACGCCAAAATGAAGGTAACGGTGTCTTTTTGAAAAGCATCCAAGAATGATCAGCTGCTGTTGTTAGTGTTTCTTTACCATCAGCCACAAGAAAGCTGATCTTAGCTTGTCGTGCAGGTGGGGTCCTGAAAACACAACTTTAGTTTTGAGTTAAGAGATGGAGATGTAGCAGAGATTTATAAGAAGTGATTAATATTCTAAAGAGTATTGATTAAAATAGAAGTATTTTCCCCTTCATCCAGTGCATCCAACGGCATTTTCCCTGAGTACACTGCTTTTCTGAGCCCTTCTTTGTATCTGTTGGGCTTCCCTGGTGGCTCAGCTGATAAAGAATCCGGCTGCCATGCAGGAGACCTGGGTTTGCTCCCTGGGTGGGGAAGATCCCCTGGAGAAGGGAACGGCAACCCACTGCAGTATTCTTGCCTGGAGAATCCCACGGACAGAGGAGCCTGGCTACAGTCTGCTGGGTCGCAAAGAGTTGGACATGACTGAGCGACTAACATTGACAGGTTTTCTTACTCTGGCATCATTTTCTGTCACCTGTAAGCATTTTTGTCCTTATACCACTGAACTCGTAAGTTCTTACTAAGCGATGATGAAAGACATGGGGAGTGACGTCTTGTACAGATGCCAAATGTTCTCTCATTTGCATTCAGACCAATAATATTTTTCAACTGGGTCCCAGAGGATTATCCAAGATAATTGACAGAAAACGTCAAAATTTGCCTTCAGTGCGTGTAAACAGGGGAACTGTTAAGTAGAACGCCTCTGAAAGATGACTAAATCCACGGATTTGTGAGACGGTCTTCATGTAAGTTCAGAGACTACAGATGGTTTCTTAGAAGTTCCAAGGGGGCCCAGTTCCCTCCTTAGAGGTCTCAGGGGGGCACGTTGGAGACTTGTGGGTGGTCATATCATTGGGGGAAGCAACTCTTGCTCTGGCCTCTGTAGCATTTTGGTCAGAATAACAGAAGAATCTGGACATGTTAAACAGGACATCTGTAGCAGTGGGGAAACAAAAGAGACGTCCGTGGGTCCAGTCCTGTTGAGTAGCTGGTGTGACCTGCTCTGCACAGCCTTGCCTGGTTGTCTGTGGGCACAGTCTCTCTTAATCCTCATCATCTCGTCTGCAACATGACAAGCTCAGGGACCAGTCTAGAAAACTGCAGCGCAGACAGGAACTTTCCCAACTCCTTTCCGTGGACCTCAAAAATAATCACCCTCCCGCAAAATCACGTTTGTGAAACCCTCACGAAAAGGAGATGTATTTAATTGTATGAAACAACCCTCACATCCACTGGAAGCTCCAAATTAGGGTACAAATTATGGTCATTTGGAGAAGGGAACGACAACCCACTCCTGTATTCCTGCCTGGAGAATCCCACGGACAGAGGAGCCTTGGCTGGCTACAGTCCACGGGGTTTTAAAGAGTCAGACATGACTGAGCGACTACAAACAGAGATTAATCAAAGAGAATTAAATAAAAAGACTGGGAAGACCATAAACTTGAATTTAGATGACACGCTCAAAACGCTGTTTTCATTTTATTTTATTTTTTTAAAAAGAATGCTGTTAAGGGTTTCACACAGTGACTGCACTGTGAAGCAATTGATGGAACAATAGTTCATATTATAACTGTGGCGACTTAACTCACTAATTAGCAAATAGTTCTGCTGTCCCCCCTGTATTAGGGCTTCCGTAGTGCCTCAGATGGCAAAGAACCCGCCTGCCGATGCAGAAGATTTTAGAGATGCAGGTTCAATCCCTGGGTCGGGAAGATCCCCTGGAGCAGGGCATGGCAACTCACTCCAGGATTCTTGCCTGGAGAATCGCCATGGACAGAGGAGCCTGGTGGGCTCCAGTCCATGGGGAAGGAAATGACAACCCACTCCAGGATTCTTGCCTGGAGAATCGCCATGGACAGAGGAGCCTGGTGGGCTCCAGTCCATGGGGAAGGAAATGACAACCCACTCCAGGATTCTTGCCTGGAGAATCGCCATGGACAGAGGAGCCTGGTGGGCTCCAGTCCATGGGGAAGGAAATGACAACCCACTCCAGGATTCTTGCCTGGAGAATCGCCATGGACAGAGGAGCCTGGTGGGCTCCAGTCCATGGAGTCGCGAAGAGTCGGTCGGGATTGAGCGACTAACGCTTCCCCTTCATGATCCTTCTGCTATCCTTCTCAATGGGAACAAATGTTCCAGATCTGTCTCCACCACTGTTTGTTCTTAACTTTGACCTGTTAGCTTGGCGAGTAAACAGGAGCTGACAACATCTCTGTGTTTCTGTGCCAGTTCGAGGGCGTGACGGTTGGCAGGTGGGTGATTAGAGTCACGTGCACAGAGAGTCCTTCCTTTGTTTTCTGATTCCAAGTGACACCTCGTTTTCATACGTGAACAAGTTTGCACGCTGTTGATTTGATTTCACCATAATACACACTTCACTCCTTGTGATTGCTGACTTAGCCAGCAGTGAACACTTGCCAGCTTGAATAAAACCATTTCCACTCGCAAAGCTCAGCCTGTGTTGCAGGGGCCAGCGATCTGGGTAACTTCAGCGCTTTCTTTCAGCCCATGTAATGTATACGTTTTGCTGAAAGAGGAAAGTTGGCCAACACTCCACAATAGTTCCCGATCCTTTTGCACGCTTCCTGGATTCTTCAGATTTGGACTGGAATTTAGAACTTTTTCAAAAGCCAATGAAGTAAAACAGGTCTCGAAAGTAAGAGAAGAGTGAGCTGTGAAATTAAGAGAGAAGAGCCTTAAGAACTGATAATGCTTTAAATGTTTTACAAAGTTTCTTTTTTTTTTAATTAGCTACAGAGTTATGCTACTTAAATATTGAAAACGTGGCCTTTTTTCTGTCTTACCTGGATAGTTCTTGAGTTGAGACGTGGTTTTAATCCAGTCAGTTCATATCATTTTAAAATTTTATATATGATTGCTGTTGCTGTTTAGTCGCTAAGTCGTGTCCAACTCTTTATATGTGATCATTAACAATCAATATTATTGACGTCTACAGTTGAATTGAACTGAACTGAACAGTTGAATTCAAACCTTGGGACTGTACGTTTTCTACCTATTGCTCCCAGTTTTCCACTTATTGTATTAAAGAGTGTGAAATTTTCCCCTGGTATTTGTTACAGTACTGATGACGTGTACATTAAAATTGCACTTTAAATTTACAGTGTCGGAACTCAGAATGTATTAACAATCATCTGTGGATGTGTGTGTCATTGCTGTGTATCTGTTGCGCGTAATATAAAGTTGCAGTTCCTGGCTCATGCTGCTGCTGCTGCTAAGTCACTTCAATTGTGTCCGACTCTGTGCGACCCCATAGACGGCAGCCCACCAGGCTCCCCCGTCCCTGGGATTCTCCAGGCAAGAACACTGGAGTGGGTTGCCTTTTCCTTCTCCAATGTGTGAAAGTGAAGTCACTCAGTCATGTCTGACTCGTAGCGACCGCACGGACTGCAGCCTACCAGGCTCCTCCATCCATGGGATTCTCTAGGCAAGAGTACTGGAGTGGCTTGCCATTGCCTTCTCCGTTCATGGCTCATACTTCTTTAGAAAATCAGCATGTCATTTCTTTGAGGTTTCCCTGGTGGCTCAGACAGTAAAGAATCTGCCTGCAGTGCAGCAGACCTGGGTTCGATCCCTGGGTCGGGAAGATCCCCTGGAGAAGGGAATGGCAACCCACTCCAGTATTCTGACCTGGAGAATTCCATGGACAGAGGAGCCTGGTGGGCTGCAGTTCATGGGGTCTGCAAAGAGTCAGACGTGACTGAGAGGGAAAGAAAGCAAGTACATTTATTTTGTAAACAATTCAAGGAAAAATCTGATGGAGCAAGATTTTTTTTTTTTCCTTCCCTACCCACATGCAGACACAAATACACACATCCCTCCACTTTTTCCATTTTGACAGTATTCATGATGAAATTTGTGTACATTCCACTCTTTCCGGAAAGGACTTGAGATCGCTTTTTAAATTCTAAAATATACTTTGTATATGAAAATAGGAGTTTACACAAAAGATACTTTATGAGATGATTATCACTTTTGTAAAAGGAGTAACCATACTTTCTTTTAAGATTTTATTAATCTTTTTGTTTCTATTGTGGTATAGTCCATTAACAATGTTGTGATAATTTCAAGTTGGACAGCAAAGGGACTCAGTCAAACATACGCATGTATCCATTCTACTTCAAACGCCCCTCCCATCCAGGCTGCCACATGACATTGAGCAGAGTTCCCTGTGCTGTCCAGCAGGTCCTTGCTGGTTCTCCATGTTAAATACAGCAGTGTGTCCATGTCCATCCCAGACTCCCTGACTATCCCTTCCCCCATCCTTCATGCTGGTGACCATAAGGTCATTACAGAGGATTGAGCAGAGTTCCCTGTGCTGTCCAGCAGGTCCTTGCTGGTTCTCCCTGTTAAACACAGCAGTGTGTCCATGTCCATCCCAGACTCCCTGACTATCCCTTCCCCCCATCCTTCCCCCTACCCAGCAACCATAAGTTCATGTCTAAGTCTCTGCATCTATTTTCTGTTTTGTACATAAGTTCATTTGTATCATTTCTTTTTAGATTCTTCACATAAAGGGCATCATACAATGATTCTGCATCTCTGCCTGACTCACTCCACCCAGTATGACAATGTCCAGGTCCATCCATGTTGGTGTCGATGACATGACTTCATTCTTTTTAGTGGCAGCATAATATTCCATTGTGCATATGTACCACATCCGCTTTATCTATCCATCTGTTGAAGGACATTGAAGTTGCTTCAGAATTTTGACCTGCCTCTCTGATGTCGTGGACATCAGACCCCAGGAGTCTTTAAGAATTTCTGTTCTCTTGCAGTCTCTGTTCCCCAAGAAGAATTACGAGTGCGTGACCAGCTGTGAGTTCCTCAAGTACATCCTGTCGGTGAAGCAGGGAGACTGCCCCTCCCCAGAGAAGGCCAGCGGGTTTGCCGCCGCCTGCGTGGAAAGCTGCGACGCGGACGACGAGTGCTCCGGGGTTAAGAAGTGCTGTTCCAACGGCTGCGGGCACACCTGCCAGGTGCCCAAGACTCTGTACAAAGGTGAGGAGCAGGGCAGAGTGGGGGCGAAGGGGCCTCCAGCCTCGCAGCGGCTTGTGTATGCATGTGGGAGAGGGTGTCCTCAAAGACGCGACGATGGCCAGGAAACACAGAGCTGCAGGAAGAAATACCCTGTGGCACACAAACGTCTGAAAACGTGCGGACTCAGGCGTGCAGGGCATCGTCCGTGTGAATGCTCATCCGAGAGTTTACTGAAGGACGGGTGATTTGCAACACTGGCTTCCGTGTGCAACCTCGAGACTCAAGATGAAACTACTCAGTATGATGATAATATAATAATATAAAGCGCAATACATTTGATTATATTAGAATACAATACATTTTATTAACTATAATACATTTAAATATATTTTATACATTAAAACATAAAATATTTATTCTATTAAATTTAATAGAATAAATATATTGTATTTTAATATAGTAAAATATATTATATTTTAATATATCAAATATATAAAATGTATTATACTTAATATAATAAAATATATTATATTTTAATATAATCAAATATATATTTAAAATGTATATTTAATATAAAATATATTATATCTAATTTAATAAAGTATATTTAACATAATAAATATATATTAAAATAGAATATAAGCATTATATCATAAATATAAATATAATAAAATATATTATATTTAATATAATAAATATAATAAAATATATTTAAATTGAATGGATATACATTAAAATATAATAATAAGCATTATATTATACATATAGTAAATATTTATATATTTATAAATATAATAAAATAATGAAATATATAATAAAAATATAATAAAACATATTTTATATAAATTATTATAATGATTTTTATTATGTTTATATATATAGAAATATAATAAAATAATTATAATAAAAGTCATTATACTCCATTTAAAGTTATTATCAGGACTTCCCTGGCTATCCAGTGGTCAAGACTTTGCCTTCCAATGGAGGGCGTGCAGGTTTGATCCCTGGTCTAGGAGCTAACATTCCACTCGTGGAGAAAAAAGCCAAAACAGAAAGCAGAAGCAATGGTGTAACAAATTCAATGATTACTTTCAAAATGGTCCACATAAAAAAAAAGTCTTTAAAAAATAATGGCTATGTTCTATGAATCCTGCCGAAATTGAACATGTAGGAAGGCCATCATCAATTCAGGGACTTTATGGTGTGTTTTTCTCCAACTTGAGTAAGCCACTGAGGCTATACTGCCTTCCTAGGAGTAAATGTGTTTAAATCTTTGGAAAATAGGCTAGGGGTGGCACCCTTAGAAAAGCCGTAATGCTTGCATGGGTATTGCGGTTTTTCGGTTTGCGTTATCCAAGAACAGAGGTGTGTTTGCTAGAGAGTGTCATGCTGACGGAAGTAAGTCAGACTTAGAAATGTCCTATGACATTCCTTATATGTGGAATCTAAAAATGATACAGATGAATTTACTAAACAGAAACAGACTCACAGACTTAGAGAACGAACTTACGGTTGCTAGTGGGGAAGGATGGGGGAAGGGATAGTCAGGGAGTCTGGGATGGACATGGACACACTGCTGTGTTTAACATGGAGAACCAGCAGGGACCTGCTGTCCAGCACAGGGAACTCTGCTCAATGTCATGTGGCTGCCTGGATGAGAGGGGAGTTTGAGGGAGAAAGGATGCATGCATATGTATGTCTGAGTCCCTTTGCTGTCCACATGAATCTATGACAGCAGTGTTAATTGACCTATACCCCAATACAAGATAAAAAGTTTAAAGTTAGAAAAAATAAAAAAAAGAAGGATGTTTGCAGGGACTTTCAGTATTTTGAATAATATCTTGAGATCCTGGGCTTCCCTGATGGCTCAGCTGGTAAAGAATCCACCTGCAATGCAACAGACCTGGGTTCGATCCCTGGGTCGGGAAGGTCCCAGGGAGAAAGGAAAGGCAATCCACTCCAGTATTCTGGCCTGGAGAATTCCAAGGACTGCATAGTCCATGGGGTCACAAAGAGTCAGACATGACTGAGCGACTTTCACTTGAGATCCTAGATGCTAAGCTCTTCCAGACAGCCAGGATGAGGCTTGTCAAACAATTTAGCTGACGTAACAGTTTGCCTTCTATAGGCAGTTTCTAGGGCACTTGACTCCTGTATGCTAAGTGTTACTGACTGAGTGTGCAAATGTGCCCAACTTGTTTCATGCCAAACCGATGCTATTGTGTTATGTACCAGTTTTGGATGCCGTCAAAGGATGCTGTGAGAGACGGAGCATTTGGTTACTTTTTGGAGTGTGATTTGAAGAGAAAAATAGAATCACTCAGCATTATTCATTACAAGCAGAAAGAGAAATCTCTCTGGCTTTCTCGCTTTGACTCTTACACATCCAGTAGATACTGTTGCACTGCTGATTTTGAAGTCAGTGCTTGCTGAGCGTTTTCCCAAGTCCTTACTTACATTTTCAGAAGTCCATTGTTACACTTACAACAGCTCAGGTGTCCCAGAAGTCACACAGCTGCACGACATTCCTCCAGCTTCCTGTTGGAAACATTCTTATCTGAAGTCTGTGCAATCCACCCCATTTGCCATTTTTCTCGCCCTAAGATCCTTGGAAACCTGGCACAGTTACTGTCTCAAATTCAAAATAATTGCTGTGTTCCCTTTCTTAACAGACTGACATTTCTTTAATGGATCTGGGTTTTCTTATTTCCACGCTTTTTATTATAAACCACAAAGAATGACTTCCACCAAATCTCACGCCACTTAAGTTTTTAACCGTCGACTCTTAGGAAACCTTTTCTGTTATTATAGATCACTTGCTATTTCACTATTTGCATTTGCCATAAAAATAGGATGCTATTAGAATGATTGTTGAAAACCCATTTGCAAAACCTTTTTGTTTTAAAATAAGGTGGTTAAGAGAGGCGCTGAAAATTATGCTTTTTGTGTAAAAGCAGTGAAGAGTCACTGTGAATTTCAAGTACGCCTGGTTCACCGAGAATAAGGGGAATAATCCAGAGAGGGCCAGCATAAATGGTTAATGATTAAAAGATACCTGCGATTATTTATTTATTTATGGGTGTGTCCCGCTTTAGTCACAAGATCGTTAGTTGCAGTGCCCAGGCTCTTTATTGTAGTGTGTGGGTTCTCCCTTGCTGTGGCATGTGGTCTTCAGAGCTTGGGGGGGCTCTGTATCGTTTGTGGGACCTGGGCCTCTCTCGTTGAGGCACCTGGGCTCAGTACTTGTCAAACATATGCGGTTATTAGTTCATCCACTGGATGCAGGTGATCCTGGTTTCCCGACCAGAGATTGAACCTGCAACCCCCTGCGCTGATTGCAAGGCGGATTCTCCACCAATGGAACCACCAGGGAAGTCCCAGGACGCTTGCACTTTGACCTTCACATGATGCATTTTTTCCAGGGCCCAAGTCACCTCTCTGCTACCAGTAACTCTGGACTTGGACGTTTGTGGAGAGAGGGCATTCACAGGGAGCTAACCACCAAGACAATAAACAGGCTCTGTTGACTTGGCAGTGATTTTTGGCATAATGAGCATAAGGATTATTTTGGGGAAAAAAAAAATCTAAGTACACGTAGAGATATTTTCCCTTCTCTCTGAAGCGTATATCTGTACACATACAACCTCCTTCTTAAACTTCCCACCCTTCCAGGTCATCACAGAGCACCGAGCTGAGTTCCCTGCACTGTACAGCAACTTCCCACTCTCTGTGTTACACATGGGCGAGTGTACATGTCAGTGTATATGTCAGTGTATATGCCGTGTGTATATGTTAGTGTATATGTTGTGTGCATATATCAGTGTATATGTCAGTGTATATGCTGTTTGTGTATATGTCAGTGTATATGCCGTGTGTGTATATGTCATGTGTATATGCCGTGTGTATATATGCCGTGTGTATATATGCCGTGTGTATATGCCATGCATATATATGTCGTGTGTATATGTCAGTGTATATGCCGTGTGTATATATGTAGTGTATATGCTGTGTGTATATATGTCATGTGTATATGCTGTGCGTATATATGTCGTGTGTATATGCTGTGCATATATATGTTGTATGTACATGTCAGTGTATATGCCATGAGTATATATGTCATGTGTATATGCCGTGTGTACATATGTCATGTGTATATGTCAGTGTATATGCCGTGTGTATATGTCAGTGTATATGCCGTGTGCATATGTCAGTGTATATGCCGTGCGTATATATGTCATGTGTATATGTCAGTGTATATGCCGTCTGTACATGTCAGTGTATATGCCGTGCGTATATATGTCATGTGTATATGCCATGCATATATATCTCGTGTGTATATGTCGTGTGTACATATGTCGTGTGTATATGCCGTGCGTATATATGTCGTGTGTATATGTCAGTGTATATGCCATGTGTATATATGTCATGTGTATATGCTGTGCGTATATATGTCGTGTGTACATGTCAGTGTATATGCCGTGTGTATATGTCAGTGTATATGCCATGTGTATATATGTCATGTGTATATGTCAGTGTATATGCCGTGTGTATATGTCAGTGTATATGCCGTGTGCATATGTCAGTGTATATGCCGTGTGTATATATGTCATGTGTATATGCAGTGCGTATATATGTCATGTGCATATGTCAGTGTATATGCCGTGTGTATATGTCAGTGTATATGCCGTGTGCATATGTCAGTGTATATGCCGTGTGTATATATGTCATGTGTATATGCAGTGCGTATATATGTCATGTGCATATGTCAGTGTATATGCCATGTGTATATATGTCATGTGTATATGTCAGTGTATATGCCATGTGCATATGTCAGTGTATATGCCGTGTGCATATGTCAGTGTATATGCCGTGCGTATATATGTCATGTGTATATGTCAGTGTATATGCCGTCTGTACATGTCAGTGTATATGCCGTGCGTATATATGTCATGTGTATATGCCATGCATATATATCTCGTGTGTATATGCCGTGTGTACATATGTCGTGTGTATATGCCGTGCGTATATATGTCGTGTGCATATGTCAGTGTATATGCCATGTGTATATATGTCATGTGTATATGTCAGTGTATATGCCGTGTGTATATGTCAGTGTATATGCCGTGTGCATATGTCAGTGTATATGCCGTGTGTATATATGTCATGTGTATATGCAGTGCGTATATATGTCATGTACATATGTCAGTGTATATGCCATGTGTATATATGTCATGTGTATATGTCAGTGTATATGCCATGTGCATATGTCAGTGTATATGCCGTGTGCATATGTCAGTGTATATGCCGTGTGTATATATGTCATGTGTATATGTCAGTGTATATGCCATGTGTATATGTCAATGTATATGCCGTGTGTATATGTCAGTGTATATGCCGTGTGTATATATGTCATATGTATATGTCAGTGTATATGCCGTGTGTATATATGTCATATGTATATGTCAGTGTATATGTCGTGTGTATATGTCAGTCCCATGGACGGAGGAGCCTGGTAGCCTGCAGTCCATGGGGTCGCTAAGGGTCGGACACAACTGAGCAACTTCACTTTCACTTTTCACTTTCACACATTGGAGAAGGAAATGGCAACCCACTCCAGTGTTCTTGCCTGGAGAATCCCAGGGACGGGGGAGCCTGGTGGTATTCCATCTATGGGGTCACACAGAGTCGGACACGACTGAAGTGACTTAGCAGCAGCAGCAGCAGCATGCCATGTGCATATGTCAGTGTATATGCCGTGTGTATATATGTCATGTGTATATGTCAGTGTGTATGCCATGTGTATATGTCAGTGTATATGTCATGTGTATATGTCAGTGTATATGTCTGTCAATGTATATGTCATGTGTATATGTCAGTGTATATGTCGTGTGTCTCTGTCATGTGTATATGTCATGTGTATTCAGTGGTACTCTCTCTGGTCATGCCATGCTCCCCTTCCCACACAATGTCCATGAGTTCTTTCTCTATGTCCGAGTGGCTTTTCCCTCCCTGCAAATAGGTTCCTCTGTACCATTTTTTTCTAGACTCTGCATACATGCATTGATATGATCCAGCAGTCCCACTGCTGGGCATATACCTTGAGAAAACCATAATTGAAAATGACACATGCTCCTCAGTATTCACGGCAGCGCTGTTTACAATAAGCGGGACACGGAAGCGACCTGACTGTCCATCAGTAGATGAAGGGATAAAGGCGTGGCCCATATATGTTGTTGTTTTAGTCACTACATCGTGTCCAGCTCTTTTGTGACCCCACAGACTGCTGCCCACCAGGCTCCTCCGTCCATGGGATTCTCCGGGCAAGAATACTGCAGTGGGTTGCCATTTCCTTCTCCAGGGGATGTTCCCAACCCAGGGATCAAATCCACGTATCCTGCATTGGTGGGCAGATTCTTCACCAGTGAGCCACCTGGGAAGCCCGTGGCACCTATATGCAATGAAATATTGCTCAGAGATAAAGAGGAACAAAATTATTTCATTTGTAGTGATGTAGTGATGTATAACGCTTGTTATACAGAGTGGGAAGTGAGTCAGAAAAACACAAGTATTGTGTGAAGTGAAAGTCGCTCAGTCACGTCTGACTCTTTGTGACCCCCATGGACTATACAGTCCATGGAATTCTCCAGGCCAGAATACTGCAGTGGGTAGTCTTTCCCTTCTCCAGGGGATCTTCCCAACCCAGGGATCAAAACCAGGTCTCCCGCATTACAGACAGATTCTTTACCAGCTGAGCCACCAGGGAAGCCCACGAATACTAGAGTGAGTAGCCTATCCCTTCTCCAGGGGATCTTCCCAACCCAGGGATTAAACCAGGGTCTCTTGCATTGCAAGCAGATTCTTTACCAACTGAGCTATCCAGGAAGCCCAAGTATTGTATATTAGCACAATAAACTGTGGAACATTCTGAAAGAGATGGGAATCCCAGACCACCTGACCTGCCTCTTGAGAAACCTGTATGCAGGTCAGGAAGCAACAGTTAGAACTGGACATGGAACAACAGACTGGTTCCAAATAGGAAAAGGAGTCCGTCAAGGTTGTATATTGCCACCCTGCTTATTTAACTTATATGCAGAGTACATCATGAGGAACGCTGGGCTGGAAGAAGCACAGGCTGGAATCAAGAATGCCGGGAGAAATATCAATAACCTCAGATATGCAGATGACACCACCCTTATGGCAGAAAGTGAAGAGGAACTCAAAGGCCTCTTGATGAAAGTGAAAGAGGAGAGTGAAAAGGTTGGCTTAAAGTTCAACATTCAGAAAACGAAGATCATGGCATCTGGTCCCATCACTTCATGGGAAATAGATGGGGAAACAGTGGAAACAGTGTCAGACTTTATTTTGGGGGGCTCCAAAATCACTGCAGATGCTGATTGCAGCCATGAAATTAAAAGACGTTTACTCCTTGGAAGGAAAGTTATGACCAACCTGCTGCTGCTGCTAAGTCACTTCAGTCGTGTCCGACTCTGTGTGACTCCATAGATGGAAGCCCACCAGGCTCCCCCTGTCCCTGGGATTCTCCAGGCAAGAACACTGGAGTGGGTTGCCATTTCCTTCTCCAATGTGTGAAAGTGAAAAGTGAAAGTGAAGTCGCTCAGTCGTGTCCGACTCTTAGCAACCACACGGACTACAGCCTACCAGGCTCCTCCATCCATGGGATTTTCTAGGCAAGAGTACTGTAGTGGCTTGCCATTGCCTTCTCCATATGACCAACCTACACAGCATATTAAAAAGCAGAGACATTACTTTGCCAACCAAGGTCCGTCTAGTCAAGGCTATGGTTTTTCCCGTGGTCATGTATGGATGTGAGAGTTGGACTGTGAAGAAAGCTGATCGCCGAAGAATTGATGCTTTTGAACTGTGGTGCTGGAGAAGACTCTTGGGAGTCCCTTGGACTGCAAGGAGATCAATCCTGGGTGTTCATTGGAAGGACTGATGCTAAAGCTGAAACTCCAATACTTTAGCCAACTCATGCGACGAGTTGACTCACTGGAAAAGAGTCTGATGCTGGGAGGGATTGGGGGCGGGAGGAGAAGGGGACGACCGAGAATGAGATGGCTGGATGGCATCACCGACTCGATGGACATGAGTTTGAGTGAACTCCGGGAGTTGGTGATGGACAGGGAGGCCTGGCGTGCTGTGATTCATGGGGTCGCAAAGAGTCGGACACAACTGAGCAACTGAACTGAACTGAACAAATACATGGGATACAGAACAGTGGTCTTGAAGTGCAGATTTTTTCCTCAGGAGGGACACGCTCCATCACGGGTTGAGCTGGACCAGTCCCACTGTCAGTTTAGCAGCACGGAGGCTGAGGTTGCGGGCGTCTCTGGAGCGATCTGGTGGTTGACATCAGACACGCCTCCAGGGCCTCATCCCATCTGCCCAGCTGTCCTGTCATCTTTATTGTGATTCTATCCAGCTACTGTTAGAGGGCCCTCAACCTCAAACTATCTTTGGGCACCCCTGTATTATTATATTATAGGCCAGTTAAAAGATATATCCAGATCAGTTAGGTTAGATCTAATACCATCACTAATTAAGCAGTCGTTTTAGGCTAATAAAGAACCTGGAGCTTTTTTTCTCTGAAGGTAACTTTTAGCTAATTTCTGGAGTTGTAGGAATGGCTACCCACTCCAGTATTCTTGCCAGGACAATCCCATGGACAGAGGAGCCTGGAGGGCTGCAGTCCATGGGGTCTAGAGTCGGACACGACTGAACGACTGACACTTTCTACTTTCAGTATTTAAGTGAGACATACCTCGTGAAGAGCTTCCCTGATGGCATAGACAGTAAAGAATCTGCCTGCAATGCAGGAGACCCAGGTTCGATCCCTGAGTTGGGAAGATCCCCTGGAGAAGGGCATGGCAACCCACTCCAGTATCCTCGCCTGGAGAAGCCCATGGACAGAGGAGCCTGGCGGGCTGCAGTCCATGGGGTCGCAAAGCGTCGGACACAACTGAGCAACTAACACACACACACACACACACACACACACACACATGTGAAGAACCAGACACTCCTGGACAGACCTGTAAGTTCCTCAATTTTCGTTTGTTCATTGTTAACTTACTGAAGTGTCAATCTCATAGGAAATCCCAAAGAGCATTTTTCTTTATTTTTTGACTGTACTGGGTCTTAGTTGCCTTGCCAGGCTTTCTCTGGTCACTGCACTGAGGGCTGCTCTCTTAATAGCAATGGTTTCCCTTGCTATGGTGCATGGGCTTAGTTGCTCCCTGGCACATGGGAATCTTCCGGGACCAGGGATCGAATCCGTGCCTCCTAGACTGCCAGGCAGATTCTTCACCACTGCGCCACCAGGCAAAGCCCACAAAGCATTTTCTTAATGTCTTCCCCAGTTTGAGTTCTAAAGGGCCAGCTCAGTCTACAAGTATGGATCCCTGTTCCCTTGGTGAATATTGACCATTGGTGAAAGTTATGACCAACCTAGACAGCATATTAAAGAGCAGAGACATTACTTTGCCAACCAAGGTCCGTCTAGTCAAGGCTATGGTTTTTCCCGTGGTCATGTATGGATGTGAGAGTTGGACTGTGAAGAAAGCTGATCGCCGAAGAATTGATGCTTTTGAACTGTGGTGCTGGAGAAGACTCTTGAGAGTCCCTTGGACTGAAAGGAGATCCAACCAGTCCATTCTAAGGGAGACCGATCCTGGGTGTTAATTGGAAGGACTGATGCTAAAGCTGAAACTGCAATACTTTGGCCACCTCATGGGACGAGTTGACTCACTGGAAAAGAGTCTGATGCTGGGAGGGATTGGGGGCGGGAGGAAACGGGGACGACAGAGAATGAGATGGCTGGGTGGCATCACCGACTCGATGGACGTGAGTTTGAGTGAACTCCGGGAGTTGGTGATGGACAGGGAGGCCTGGCGTGCTGTGATTCATGGGGTCGCAAAGAGTCGGACACGACTGAGCAACTGAACTGAACTGAACTGACTGAGAAGTTATGAGAATTGCCTGACATTGGTGATGATGACCCTTATTCGGCACTGACGTCCAGAACCGAAGCACACAGCCTCTGCCCGGCCCAGCAGTGGACTCATTGAGGTGGTCACGCGTGCACACTGGTGTTTAAGTGGGCCACTCACTTTCCTAACTGATATGGGCCAACCACTGCACTAACTTTTCTCCTCTTTCTCTCTTATGGGGCTAAGGAAAAATTATAAAAATTCATGGAAACACGTATATCCTTTCTGTGTGGTCCATGTGTGTAGGAGATGTGGGCTGACCTCATAACTTCAGAGGCTTCATATGCCGGAAACTTGACTTTTTAGAAGCACAGTATGTTTTGAAAAGATGGTCCACGCAGTGACCCGTTACCCTGGAGCATGTAACTTGGGGAAGTGCTGTGAGAACTGTCCTTGGCTGATGCCTCAACCACTGCAGACTGGTATTGGGGTTTGACATGAAGGAAAATAGCAGTGAGGCTTTCCTTTACCCTTCAAGTGAAGGCTATTACAAGCCTCGAAGACTTGACAGTGTTACTGTGGGTGAACCAGGCCCTTGAGTGCTGCCTCTGAAACATGCGCCTTCGCGAGGCTGTGGGATGTTCACAAGCTGACCTCCTGCGGGTGACACACAAACTCTGGTTTGTTGGGCTGCTGGCTCTCCTTTGATTCTCCCCTAGTTTAGTTCTGGTTTACTTAGCAGCTTTGTCGAACTGTCCTCTGCCTAGAGGCCTTGCTTTCTTATCTTACTGCCTCTCTTGATGCCCATGACTCTCCTGATAGCTCAGATGGTAAAGAATCCGCCTGCAATGAAGAAGACCCCGGTTCGACTCCTGGACCAGGAAGATCCCCTTGGAGACGAGACAGGCTACCCACTCCAGTATTCTTGGACTTCCCTGGTGGCTCACCTGCTAAAGAATCTGCCTGCAATGCAAAGACCTGGGTTCCATCCCTGGGTCGGGAAGATCCCCTGGAGAAGGGAAAGGCTACCCACTCCAGTATTCTAGCCTGGAGAATTCCATGGACAACATAGACCTAGGAGTCGCAAAGAGTCGGACACAACTGAGCGACCTTATCTTTCACTTTTCACTTTCCTGACGCCCAGCTGCGGCGGTTAGTTTGGGCAGGGAAAGAGAAACACTGAACTTGTTTTCCACACAGAAAAATGCCAGGTAGCCGTGGCCTTCAGTTTTACAGGTGGCCATGACCCAGGGCTGATCTTTTAGCAGGTTCTAGAGGAACGCTGGGCTGGAAGAAGCACAAGCTGGAATCAAGATTGCTGGCAGAAATATCAATAACCTCAGATATGCAGATGACACTACCCTTATGGCAGAAAGTGAAGAGGAACTCAAAAGCCTCTTGATGAAAGTGAAAGAGGAAAGTGAAAAGGTTGGCTTGAAGCTCAACATTCAGAAAACAAAGATCATGGCATCTGGTCCCATCACTTCATGGGAAATAGATGGAAAAACAGTGCAAACAGTGTCAGACTTTATTTTTTTGGGCTCCAAAATCACTGCAGATGCTGATTGCAGCCAGGAAATTAAAAGACGCTTGCTCCTTGGAAGGAAAGTTATGACCAACCTTGATAGTATATTAAAAAGCAGAGACATTACTTTGCCAACCAAGGTCCATCTAGTCAAGGCAATGGTTTTTCCCGTGGTCATGTATGGATGTGAGAGTTGGACCGTGAAGAAAGCTGATCGCCGAAGAATCGATGCTTTTGAACTGTGGTGTTGGAGAAGACTCTTGAGAGTCCCTTATACTGCAAGGAGATCCAACCAGTCCATTCTAAAGGAGATCAATCCTGGATGTTCATTGGAGGGACTGATGCTAAAGCTGAAACTGCAATACTTTGGCCACCTCATGCGACGAGTTGACTCACTGGAAAAGACCTTGATGCTGGGAAAGGTTGGGGACGGGAGGAGAAGGGGACGACGGAGAATGAGATGGCTGGATGGCATCACCGACTCTGTGGACATGAGTTTGAGTGTACTCCGGGAGTTGGTGATGGACAGGGAGGCCTGGCGTGCTGTGATTCATGGGGTCGCGGAGAGTCGGACACGACTGAGCGACTGAACTGAACTGAACTGAACCTGGAATCAATTGGGTTATCAGTTTGTTTCTTTTCAAAAAGAGCTGATGACGCCACTGCTTTAATAGTTCCATGACCCTGTCAGTATTGGAAATCTGTAAACCTCAGGGTTTTTGAGGTGGACCACTTTTCACAAAGTAATCACTCCCATTTTGAATACAGTAACCACATCCTCTCATGTGATAGGAACCCAGATGTCTTGAGTACAGCTGTCTCTATGAGAGACGTTATGCAGTGACTAATCAGTGACTCACTGGAACTCCATACGTTGGTGTGTTTTCACACGTGGACTTGTGACAAGTCCTTTTATGAACACTCACTTTGGGTAATTTGCAATTGCCAATTGGCAGCCTTCGGACGATTTTTCTATCAGTCTGTTTTGAACATTTTTTTTTTTTTGAAGTGTTGGGTTTCCGTGCCTTTGATTTCAGCAAAAGACTTGCTACGCTTTCAAGAAACACCCCCATATATTGCAGGATGCTACACCGTAGCATTTTGACATTTTTAACAGAATCGTTTACATTTCAGATGACGAAGTTGTTTGAAACCAATAAAGAAAGATGGTAGTCATTTACATAATGAAAACCACACTGAGGCCAGATCTCTGTCCTCTGCTCCCGGGATGCCCTCAGGAGGCTGGGGGAGCTCACAAGAACGAGACCCCTGGAAGGGGCGTCGGTGGGGGTGGGGCCCCATCTGCACACAATTAACAGCCCAGAGGGTGCAGTTCCTCCCAATCAGGGCAGCCAGCCGACCCTAATGCAGACCAGATGGACCATTTCTTCACATGCAAATAGCCAGATCATTGCCCATCAGAATGAAGGAGATGCTTAAGGGAAGGAATTTGAGGTGACAGCGCCCCGATGCTCAGTCATGTGGTGTGGAGACCCGTGGCAGTCAGATGACATTCATGACCGAGGCCTCAGAGCGTGGGGGTGGGGGTGGGGGCGGGGGTCCCCCGCTGAGTTCAGGGTACTTCGGCGCTGGACCAGTTACTGGAGCTGCATTTACGCTAGAGGATTCCCTGTGGAGGGCCAAGGAGAAGGGTGGGTTTGCAATCTCAGACAGTGCTCTGTGAGGTTAAGAAACTTAACGAGCCATCTTCTGTACCTTTAAAATAAAAATGTCTTTTTAATTGGGGGATCATCGCTTCGCAGTGTCGTGTTGGTTTCTGCCATACAACAACAAGAATCAGCCCTAAGTGTGTGTGTGTGTTACAACACACACGTATATATATAAAACATATGGATCTTCCCAACCCAGGGATTGAACCCGGGTCTCCCACATTGTAGGCAGACGCTTCTCCTTCTGAGCCACCAGGAAAGTCAATATATACAATACAACATATATGCATATATATATAAAGCACAGTGCTTCCTAAAGGAAATCAGTCCTGAATATTCATTGGAAGGACTGATCCTGAAGCTGAAACTCCAATTCTTTGGACACCTGATGCGAAGAACTGACTCACTGGGAAAGACCCTGATGCTGGGAAAGATTGAAGGTGGGAGGAGAAGGGGACGACAGAGGATGAGATGGTCGGATGGCATCACCGACTTGATGGACATGAGTTTGAGGAAGCTCTGGGAGTTGGTGACGGACAGGGAGGCCTGACGGGCTGCAGTCCATGGAGTCACGAAGAGTCGGACAGGACTGACCAACTAACACTTAAACTTTCATTGTTTTCCTTGATTCCATATACATGTGTTAATATACAATATTTGTTATTCTCTTTCTGACTTACTTGTATAACAAGCTCTAGTTCCGTCCATCTCACTAGAACTAGAGTCAAATTCATTTTTTATGGCTGAGTAGTGTTCCACTTGAAGAAGGAAATGGCAACCCACTCCAGTGTTCTTGCCTGGAAAATCCCAGGGACGGGGGAGCCTGGTGGGCTTCCGTCTGTGGGGTCACACAGAGTCGGACACGACTGAAGTGACTTAGCAGCAGCAGCAGTGTTCCACTGTGTATATGTAACACAACCTCTTTATCTATCCTTCTGTCGATGGACATCACGGTTGCTTCCATGGCTTAGCTATTATCATGAACAATTGGGGTACCTGTGTCTTTTTCAGTTTTAGTTTTCTGAGGGTGTATGCCTGGTAGTGGGATTGCTGGTTCGTATGGAAGGACTGATGTTGAAGCTGAAACGCCAATCCTTTGGCCACCTGATGGGAAGAACCGAGTCACTGGAAAAGACCCTGATGCTGGGAAAGATTGAGGGCAGGAGGAGAAGGGGATGACAGAGGATGAGATGGGTGGATGGCATCACCGACTCAATGGACATGAGTTTGAGTGAGCTCCATTCCCACCAGCAGGGCAGTAGGGTTTCCTTCTTCTCCACACCCTCTCCACCATTCATTGTTTGTAGATTTTTTTTTTTTTTTTTTTTGGTGCTTAGCCTTGCTCTGTTTAAACAGGAAATAAAGGAATGTTTGAGTCCCAGGACCTTGATGGCGGAGGGAGATGTGAGCTCCTTGAATAGATACGATCCCAGAGGAGGTGGCAGCGAACGCCTGCGATGAGCCTTCTCGTCCCTCTCTGAGACTCTCAAGCGGAGATTTTTTTTACCCTTGTTGCCATGTCTTCCTCCTACTTCTCCCTGAGAAAAGACTAAAGTGGGCTACTCCTACTTTTCTAGGCATATTCCTAAGAGAAGGATAATGCTGTAGGCTAGGCTGTTTCTTCAGTGAACAGTTCCACACCATTTGCTTCTGCAGAGTGCTCCTTATGGGGACATTGGTTGGGGGGCTGGGGAGGGTGGAGGAGAACCCAGTTCTTGACACACACACACACCCCCACCCCTGGGGCTTGAGCTTTGTAGGGAAGATAAGACATTCAGAGAGCTGGTTGTGGTCAGAGGCACTTGAATGCCTGTGTCGATGGTCACAGGTTCAACGCGGAAGAGCAGACCAAGGAATGGAGCCTTGTACTTCCAGCTGGAGGTTGAGGGAAGGTGGCTGAGAAGGCAGTGGCATCTGGCATCTGCCAGAGCCTATGTCAGAAAAACCAAAGGCAAGAGATTTCAGAGGAGACCGCGTGGCCGGACCACAGCAGTAGGGAGAACCTGGCAGTGTGGTCTGGGGAAGCCGGGTGTGGAAGGCAGGCTGTGTATTGTTTCTATTTAGTGGTTTCGTCTTGTCCAGCTCTCTGCAACCCCATGGACTGTAGCCCACCAGGCTCCTCTGTCCATGGGCTTCTCCAGGCAAGAATGCTGGCGTTGACTGGCCGCCCATACTCTGTGACTCCTGCAAGCTGCAGCGAAGACCCAACACAGCCAGAAATGAATGAACACATAAGTCAATAGTTTTCTTCACGTACCCCCGTGGCTGATTTCATGTCGATGTGTGGCAGAAACCCCTACAATCCTGTAATTAGCCTCCAATGAAAATCAATCAATTCATTAAAAAAAAATCATCAGTGAGCTTTTGAGCAGATACACACGCGCTGCGTTTAAATCACCCAGCTCCATCCAGATCAACGATGAATGACTTTAGAATTTCCCACCATAAGAAGACCTCAGGGTGAATTCAGATCAAAATGAGATGAGTTGAAATTTCAGCCTCGCTGCTAAACTTTGTCAGATCTTCCCTGTGTTTTGTAGCTTTCCCTCCGCTGAGACTGAAGAAGTGGAAACTGGCTTACAACCTTCCGAACTAGCCGTTTCAAATGAGTTGTCAGCACTCTAGAGGAACGCTCATGCTCGGTGCAGAACGGCTTTACGGGCAGCTGGTGTTCTTGGTTCGAATGGCACTTAGCATCACAGTGCTGTGCTGCTGCTGCTAAGTCACTTCAGTCGTGTCCGACTCTGTGCGACCCCACAGACGGCTGTGCACTCTACCTGAATTCAGTTGGTTCCATCTGTCCCTTTGGTATTATGAATTTGTTCTAAGTTTCCCTTTCCATCATGGCTGCTGTTTTGAACCGTGGTTCTTACATCTTTGGGTTACCAGGCAACTTGCTCGCTCTGTAGGGGGAAAGAGAAATCAAAATGATGAAGTATGTTCCAGCGAGCCACCTGTGAGGGACTTTTTTTGGAAGCCAGGCACTCACCCGTGCCAAAACCCAAACATTATAAATTCATCTTTTTTTTTTTCTTCCAATTTTAAACAGCAAGTCAGCGGGGAGAGCCCCAGCAATCAGTTGGGGAAATCCATGAGACCCGTGCTTCAGAAACCGTTCCTGTGTGCTTTGACCACATGACAGCATTGGGCTGTATAATGTTTTCCTTAAAAGGAAAACTCACTCAGACGGAGAGGAGAGGAAACTCGGGAACTGTGTCATAAGCACCCTGAGATTTAGCTGCAGAGGCAGAGCATGTTATGTGGAGAAGGACTCGAGACTCCTAATGACTGTCGTCTCTGGTGGATTCCGTGTGCATCTTGCTGTGTACATGCGTGTCTGACTCTCTGTGACCCCATGGACTGTAGCCCGCCAGGCTCCTCTGTCCATGGGATTCTCCAGGCAAAAATACTAGAGTGGGTTGCCATGCCGTCCTCCAGTGGAACCGCGTGACCCAGAGATCAAACCCGGGTATCCTGTGTCTCCTGCACTGCAGACAGATTCTTTACCACTTGAGTCACCAGGGACACCTGTTTATGTAACGTGTCAAGACCTAATTCCACCTGTTCACTTATGCGTTAGAAAATGGGAATTCTATCAGCTTTTCATTACAAACCAAATTGGGTTAAACAGAAGGACACCTGGCACATAGTAAATGTTAGGTATTTCTCTTCCCCTTACAAAAGGTTTAGTCTGCCCATTTGTCAAGTTTTAACTTTAGCGGGAGTGCCTTCTAACTCTGCCATCTATAAAGTTCTTGCATTTTTTCTTTTATTTGAACGAATGCACATTAAAGAACTGCTGTGAGATTATGGGCTTCCCTAGTGTCTCAGAGGGTAAAGACTCTGCCTGCAGTGCAGGAAACCTGGGTTCGATCCCTGGTTCAGGAAGATCCCCTGGAGAAGGGAATGACAACCCGCTCCAGTATTCTTGCCTGGAGAATCTCATGGACAGAGAAGCTTGGCAGGCTCCCATTCTTGGGGGTCACAAAGAGTCAGACACAGCTAAGTGACTAACACTCGAGGTTACTGGGGAGACAAAATCTTGCTCAGGCTCATGAATCAATTTAGACCCTATGAAACGGTGAGAACGTGAAACTGAACTTGGCATCGTACGATTTCAGACTGAACCCCTGATGGGGAGATGCTGCTATTAAGAAGGGAAGCAGAGGGTCCTTTGTCGTGAGATGAGTTTCATCTCCTATTCAGTTCTTCTTCCTCAGTGCTCACCGTGGCCCGCGTCACACGCGGGCTGTTGTGACCGGCGTCGTTCTGTTCCAGGTGTCCCCCTGAAGCCCAGGAAGGAGTTGCGGTTCACGGAACTGCAGTCTGGGCAGCTGGAGGTAAAGTGGTCCTCGAAGTTCAACGTTTCCATTGAGCCCGTGATCTATGTGGTGCAGAGAAGGTGGAATTACGGGATCCATCCCAGCGAAGACGACGCCACGCACTGGCAGACCGTGGCGCAGGTGAGTGCTTCGTGGACTCTGTTTGCTGACTCTTTGTGGCCCCGCGGGCTGCAGCCCGCCAGGCTCCTCTCTCCATGGGATTCTCCAGGCAAGAATCTGGGAGTGGGTTGTCATTTCCTCCTCCAGGGGATCTTCCCGACCCAGGGATCCAACCCGGGTCTCCTGATGTCACCCTGGAGGTGACATCTCCTGCACACCTACACAGAGATGGTTAACCTGCTGTAGCTTGCTCAAAATAGCCTGAGCATGCAAGTGACTAAAACTGCTGTGCACACACCTCACCTCCACCCCCCCTTCTTTCACCCCTATCTTTCACCCCACCTGGATCTTCCCGATCCAGGGATTGAACCCGGGTCTCCCATAGTGTATGCAGACGCTTTACTGTCTGAGCCGCCAGAGAAGTCCCAGTGCATAATTCTCCTTTTCAGAAGATCCATTTACTTATTCGTGTCTGTGCTGGGTCCCTGTTAGTACATTCGGGCTTCCTCTTGTTGCAGCAAACAGGGAGTTTCTCTTCATTGCCGTGTGAGGGCTTCTCATTGCGGTGGCTTCTAGAACACGGGCTGTAGAACTCAGGCTCAGAAGTTGTGGCTCACGAACTCCCTTGCTCCGAGGACTGTGGGCTCTCCCCAGAACAGGGATCCAAGTGGTGTCCCCTGCATTGCAAGGCGGGTTCTTAAAGCACTGGACCACCAGGGAAGCCTCCAAGAACTGTGTGTAAGCCTTGAGATACATGTAGAACCCGCTAGACTGAGGGAAACCCATAGGACTTGCTGACCTGCCCTGGGATCCTCTTGATGTCTTGTCCCGTGTTGCTCCTGAAAGGTTGTTGCTGAACCATCAAAGATGCCAGGATTCTCGGCCTCTGGAGGAGAAGAATTCAATCCGGGGCCAGAGACTAGGCTTGATTGCTCAGAGCTTTTGTGTCATAAAGTTTCGTTAAAGTATAAAACAGATAGACAAAGCTTATGACACAGACATCACAAGGGGGAGGCGGGAAGAGTGCCCCCTCACTAGTGTTAGCAATGGAATCACATACTTTTTAATTACTGATTACCGTGAATCAAAAGAATGTCTGGAGGTTGTAAAGACCTTCCTAGACCCACTCCCATAATTGACATTTTAAGATAACAGGATTAGTCAGAAGGTTTTTTTCCAGAAGCTGTTCTCAAGCAGGATACATTATCGTTACATAATTCTAAGGAATGTAGAGGGAAAAAAAGTTTGTCCTTTCCTCCTCCTTGAGAATTCCAGACTCCTCTCTCCTTGGGGACCCCCGGACTTCTTATCCACCTGCCTAGGAATTGACTCTCTCACTCCCACATTTAAGCGTTCATTCCGCACAGGACTTGAGTGGCTGAAGGAAGAATCCTGTCACCAAACTGCTTGGTGGGAAGCAGCGGGCAGGTCTCGAATCTTCCCTGAGTGCTTCCTTCTCCTTCCTCTTGCTCAACTCCCCAATCAACGGGCCACCGGACGGCACCCCTCCTGGGGGTCATCTCCCCAGTGCTGAGGAAAGAATAAAGGATCGGTGTGAAACCACTTCATGCTTTTCAACAAGTAAACATGCCTTCTCCACCTGTAGGTCTATAGGGAAATCTTCTCTGCTGATGTGTGTAAGACTGTTTCTTCAAAGACAAGATTCCCTTGATTTTTTTTTTTTTCTTTTTCAGTACGTGTAAGCTACAGTGCTATACTCAGCTGTTTGAAATAAAAATGTAATTGCTTTTTCATCACTCGTGTCTCAGAGAGGATAAACACAAGAGTATTTAAAGACCTCAAAAGCAATGAGAAATGTGATGTTAAAATGATTTTAAAAAAATGGGAGGATAATGTGCAACGTTGTATTAGTTTCTGCCGTACGACAAATGTGCACACATGTGTACAGTTTCCCTTCCTTCTTGACCCTCCCACCCGGCTCGTGTGCCCTCTAGATCATCACAGAGAACCAGGCTAAGCTCCCCGTGTTACACGGCAGGCTCCTGCCGACTTTCTATTGCACACAGAAAGTAGTGCCTAGGGTCAGCGCTGTTAGTGTCCATGGTCAGTGCTGCTTGCTGAATTTGTCCCACTTGCTCCTTACCCTTCTGTGTCCACACCTCCATTCTCTACGCCTCTGTCTCTGTTTCTTCCCTGTGAAGAGGTTCCTTGGGACCCTTTGTTGAGGTTCCGTATATACGTGCTGATATTTGACATTTATTTTTTCTTCTACTTCTGCCTTATTCGACTCTGTAGAACAGGCTCTCAGTGCATCCAGCTCATTTACAACTGACTCAGATTCACTCCTTTTTCATGGCTGAGTAATATTCCATTGTGAATATTAGTACCACATGTAAAAGAAACATCTTCAATTGGGGGGAAAAAAAAAGAACTCGTCAGAAATATTTAGTAATTTTATTCCATATATATCTTGTTAAACCGTTTTGCTTTAACAAAACATAAGGATGTTCAGAATTCAGCCTAAAAATATGTTTAAGTGAAAGTGAAGTCGCTCAGTCGTGTCCGACTCTTAGCGACCTCACGGACTGCAGCCTACCAGGCTGCTCCGTCCATGGGATTTTCCAGGCGAGAGTACTGGAGTGGGGTGCCATGTCCTAGCTATTGCAAACAGTGCTGCCGTGAACTGTTTCCACTTCATACGGTACCACTTATAGAATTTCCAGATTACCAATTTGAAGAGTTATGAAAGTAACTGATGATAAGACTTTCTCTCTCATATTCTCTTTCTTGGAGAGAGGAAAGACCTTGCTCTATCGTTTTTATTATTGTTGCTGTCTTCGCTGGTTAATGCCACACTAAATGCTTCTTTTCTGTGTCTGCTGAGCATGCTGACTTTAACTCCTTCAGCTGAAGGCTGAAAGTAGACAAAGAAGTCAATGGAAATGTTGTCTCAAATTCTGCCAGATAAGGTAGAAAGCCACGCTTGTCAGTGGCTTCCTTTTTTAAAAAAAAAAAAGAAAATCATTTGTTTATTTTTACTTTATTTAATTGGAGTCTAATTACTTTACACTATTGTGGTGATTTTTGCCGTACATTAACATGAATCAGCCACAGGTGTACATATGTCCCCCATCCTGAACCGCCCTCCTACCTCCCTCCCCACCCCATCCCTCTGGGTCATCCCAGAGCACTGGCTTTTGAGTGTCCTGCTTCATGCATCGAACTTGCACAGGTCACCTGTTTCACATATGGTGATATACATGTTTCAGTGCTATTCTCTCAAATCATCCCACCCTAGCCTACTGGGAATACACACTGAGGAAACCAGAATTGAAAGAGACTCATGTACCCCAGTGTTCACGGCAGCACTGTTTGCAATAGCTAGGACATGGCACCCCACTCCAGTACTCTCGCCTGGAAAATCCCATGGACGGAGCAGCCTGGTAGGCTGCAGTCCGTGAGGTCGCTAAGAGTCGGACACGACTGAGCGACTTCACTTTCACTTTTCACTTTCAAGCATTGGAGAAGGAAATGGTAACCCACTCCAGTGTTCTTGCCTGGAGAATCCCAGGGACGGGGGAGCCTGGTGGGCTGCCGTCTATGGGGTCACACAGAGTCAGACACGACTGAAGCGACTTAGCAGCAGGACATGGAAGCAACCCAGATGTCCATCGACAGATTAATGAATGATGAAGTTGTGGTACACAGACACAATGGAATATTACTCAGCAATAAAAAAGAACACATTTGAGTCCGTTCTAATAAGGTGGATGAAATGGAGCCTATTATACAGAGTGAAGTTAAGTGAGAACAAGAAACACCAATACGGTATATTAACGCATATATATGGAATTTAGAAAGACAGTAACGACGACCCTGTTTATTTTAATCATGGAAGTACTTAGTTTCTTTTGAATGTTGAAGTACACATGGCAGTCCTTTTAGTAAGTTATCACAAGCTGAGGTTTAGAAGGATTTCAGTTCCGTTCTGTTGCCCAGTTTCATGCACTGAGCGTCTCATTGAGCTGGCACTAGGCCCAGATGACCCACAGAACTCAGACATTTATCCCTTGGAGTTGATAGCTTATGGTGAACGGTGTCAGATTCGTGATCTCCGAAAAAGGAGATTTGGCTTCGGGACCAGGGACCAGGCTTCATCGCTCAAGAGCTTCTGTGTAGCGGAGTTTTATTAAAGTGACAAAAGGGACGGGGAAAGCTTCTGACACAGACATCAGAAGGGGGATGGAGAGTGACCCCCTCACTAGTGTTAGCAAGGGAGCTATATAGTTTTCAGTTATTACAATAAATCAAAAGAATGTCTCAAGGTTGTAAAAATGTGACCAGACCCACTCCCACAATTTACATCTTAGGATAACAGGATTAGAACTTGACAATAGAAAGATCCTACCACACCCATTCCCATAATATACATTCTAAGATATCAGGATTAGTCAGAAGGTTTTCAGGAAAGAGAAACTGTCTTCAAGCAGGGTACATTGTTGTTAAATAATCCTTCAGTTCAGTTCAGTTCAGTCGCTCAGTTGTGTCCGGCTCTTTGCAACCCCATGGACTGCAGCACGCCAGGCCTCCCTGTCCATTACCAACCCCCAGCGTTTACTCAAACTCATGTCCATTGAGTCAGTGATGCCATCCAGCCAGCTCATTCTCTGTCGTCCCCTTCTCCTGCCTTCAATCTTTCCCAGCGTCAGGGTCTTTTTAAATGAGTCAGCTCTTTGCATCAGGCGGCCAAAGTATTGGAGTTTCAGCTTCAGCATCAGTCCTTCCAATGAATATTCAGGACTGATTTCCTTGAGGATGGACTGGTTGGATCTCCTTGCAGTCCAAGGGAATCTCAAGAGTCTTCTCCAACACCACAGTTCAAAAGCATCCATTCTTTGGTGCTCAGCTTTCTTTAAAGTCCAACTCTCACATCCATACATGACTACTGGAACAAATATATGTTCTAAGATATCAGAATTTGGACAAAATGTGGTCCAAAGATATCAGGATTCAGTTCAGTTCAGTCGCTCAGTTGTGTCTGACTCTTTGCAACCCCATGAATCACAGCACGCCAGGCCTCCCTGTCCATCACTAACTCCCGGAGTTCACTCAAACTCATGTCCATCGAGTCGGTGATGCCATCCAGCCATCTCATTCTCTGTCGTCCCCGTCTCCTCCCGCCCCTAATCCTTCCCAGCATCAGAGTCTTTTCCAGTGAGTCAACTCGCATGAGGTGGCCAAAGTATTGCAGTTTCAGCTTTAGCATCAATCCTTCCCAGGATTGATCTCCTTTAGAATGGACTGGTTGGATCTCCTTGCAGTCCAAAGGACTCTCGAGAGTCTTCTCCAGCACCACAGTTCAAAAGTGTCAATTAGTACAGAGTTTAAACTGAGTTGTTTGATCATCAGTTCCAGGCTTAAAGGAAAAAAAAAAATCAACGTATTTTATGTGACTAAGACTAAGGAATGTAGAGAAAAAAGATGTTTGCCCTTTCCTCCTCCTCGAGAACCCCAGATCCCTCTCTTTGGGGTCCCCCGGACTTCTTATCCACCTTCCTAGGAAGTGACGCTCTCAGAGTCAGGGCCAAGTTCTCACGTCTGCCCTAGGACATTGTTGAAAGTGGGCGTATTGCCCTGAACTTGACAAAGGGGGACAGTGACAATCGGGTCAGGTTGTCTGAGATCTCAGGACATAGCCAGAGGGACAGCAAGCCCTGTCGACGTGTCCCTGTGTCCAGTTTTCTTCTTTGCAATGTTTTATTGGACTAAGGTACAGCCACTCCTGATGGCTCAGCAGTAAAGAACCCGCCTGCCAATGCAGCAGACCCAGGTTCGATCCCTGGTTTGGGAAGATCCCCTGGAGAAGGACATGGCAACCCACTCCACTGTTGTTGCCTGGAGAATCCCATGGACAGAGAAGCCTGGTGGGCTACAATTTGTGGGGTCGCAAAGAGTCAGACACGACTTAGTGATTAAACCACCTCCACGTAGTAACACACCTCATCCTTCAGGAACATGAATCTATGCACATCTTACATGATTTACTCAAACTAAAAAGGAAAGAAAGAAAAAGCCTTGAGTTGCAAGGTACTTCCAGAATTTAAGTGCGTGGGTTCGCATACCTACTTCCAGAATTATATTTGGTGTCCAAGTAGGAGGCATTTTCCTTCTGTCATCTACAGATGATTTCATGTTGCCTGTAATGTAATGATCGCTTCCTGTATTTATTCATTCATGAAGTGAAGCAACAGTCGCTCAGTCCTGTCCAACTCTCTGCAACCCCACGGACTGTAGCCCACCAGGCTCCTCTGTCCATGGGATTCTCCAGGCAAGAATACTAGAGTGGGTTGCCATTCCCTTCTCCCTTCCTGACCCAGGGATCGAACCTGGGTCTCCCGCGTTGCAGGCAGATTCTTGACCATCTGACCCACAGGGGAAGTCCATTATTCATCCGTGTGTATACTTCACTAATGAAAACCCTCCAATGCTGTATGTAGTCATCAGAGGTAAAAACCAGCCTGTGCATTCAATCATGAGACTTTGACTTCCACAGAGCTGTCAGAATCTTTGGGAGTAAATAGCCGTGAGTGGCATGCAGCCGCTGGAGCCTCCCCTGGGAATTCCCTGATCCCGATAGCCCTCCCCGGAACCCAGCAGGGTTGCTCGTCCTCACCCAGGAGGGCAGGGGGAGGGCGGGACTGTGTCAAGCCCGCTGGTGAGTCGAGCATGTGTTTATAAAGCATACGCAGTGAGCACATCAGGATAACACGCTTCTGTGTGCCTTTCCCCTCAGACCACGGACGAGCGGGTGCAGCTGACGGACGTCCGGCCCAGCAGGTGGTACCAGTTCCGTGTGGCGGCCGTGAACGTGCACGGGACCCGAGGCTTCACCGCCCCTAGCAAGCACTTCCGCTCCTCCAAAGGTCAGTGGTGCTTGCTGCCCACCCACCCACCCACCTCGTTATGGGCGGAGGGGGCACATCCGTGGTGTCGCCAGGCTGGTATGGGTGTGTTTGGCCAGCGCGTGGCTTTGCTGTGCTGAGCGAATGGGACCAGGTGCCTCTGAAGGAGCCGCATGTCTTCATGGCTGGGAGGATCCCTGGGTTTTGACCTCTGCGAGGCTCCGGAAACTGTCATCGTGATGAGGTTTTCTCAGCTTGGAACGGGCAGTTGTCTGTGGTCAGCTTCCACTCCCTGGGTTTCTGCATCTCTTATGCATCAAGCACCATTCAGTTTAAATTTTTTTGGAAAGAAAGCTTTCGTGTCTGCCCCATCAGACGATGCAGGTCTCTTGAAACTAGTGGCTCTGTTGAGGGTCATTTCCCCTCCTGTTTCACACCAGGCAGAGTTTAAATCCGTCCTGAGTCACTTTATCGTGGCTATCACTTTCTTCCCTTCTCATTTCTCTGCTGTTCTGAAACCTCTGTGGGTGTGATGAATACTCAGTTTTCCGTTTGTGGTTGGTTTAGGCTGTAACAGTGCAAGGTCATGATTGGACCGGATATTAAGAACAGCTCTGTACATTTCTCCAGTTGCGCTGGGCATTCTGAATTAAGGATATGTCAGCCTGGCTAATCAGCAAGGTCCAGTTTTCATGGAAGATTAGCAAGGTTATTCACTGACTAATCAGCAGTTATCGCCCTCGACAGGAGGTCACTCAAACTCGGTTTAGGCAGGCATTGTGATGTTAATGAACAATGTGAGGCGTGTAACATCAGTCATGTCTTTCAAGATGGGAAGGTTTGCACTGGCTGCTATAAATTGCAATTCCTTTCCATTTTGGATGTCTAGGTGACTCAGTGGTAAAGGACCCACCAGCCAATGCAAAAGATGCAGGTTCAATCCTTGGGCAGGAAGATTCCCCCGGAGGAGGAAATGGCAACCCACTCCAGTATTCTTGCCTGGAGAATCCCATGGACAGAGGAGCCTGGTGGACTACAGTCCATGGAGTCACAAAAGTGCCAGACGTGATTGAGCCCACACACCCTCTTATGTTTAAGCTAGTCTATTTGTATCTTGCTAGAATAATATTGCCACTCTTTTATTGAGATAATCACAGGTCTCAAGTGGAAATTTGCAGCCAAAATAATTTAAATATTTGGATGCCATTCCAGTGTTTATTGCAGACCTTTTTTTATTTTTAAATTGATTGCATTAGCTCTTAGTTGCGACAGGCAGACCCTTCAGTCTTCATTGTAGTATGTGGAGTCCAGTTCCCTGACCAGAGATTGAACCCGGGTCCCCTGCACCAGGTGTGTGGAGTCTTAGCCACTGGACCACTGGGGACGTCCCCTATGTTGTAGATTTTTTTTTTTAACTCTTTCTTTAAAAAAAAACCCTTTTAAGAAAGGTATACCCCGCACACCCCACTCCCAGGTGAATACACTGAGCAAGCTGGAAAGAGAAATAGCAAACAGAGACATGAGACCTTTCTCAAATGAGGACTGTCTCCCTGTGGTCTGATGATTGAGAGAGGCCATGCCAATAAATAGTCAGTGATGGGCTCAGAGGCGAGGATCCGCATGAGGCTCGGGAAGTCTCCACCTTGCCTTTCCCAGTTCACGCGTGGTCCAGGGATGCTGTGGTCACACCGTGTTCCCGCTGGCCCCGTTGCCTGCTTGCGGTCTGGCGCTCTCAGATCAACACTGCTTGCACACACACGAGGCACAGTGGTGCCCAGCCTCTGCACACACAGGACAAATCCCCTTTGGAGCTGGGCAGGACCTGGGCAGAGGTCCCGTCACTGTGGCTGCCAACCTGCAAAGAGGCACGTGTCCTGGGCCAGCAGGGCCACGTCGCCCCAGCCCTTCCTGTGTATCTGAGCACCGCTCGGGTCTCGGATTAGCCCTGTGTCCATCAGTTGAAATGGGCTTTCGTTGAATGAAGGTGCACCGTTTGGGCAATCCCTGCCCTCACCATTAAATCATTCTATTTCTTGGTTTGACAAATGTGCCCAGCATTCAGCATTGCAGAGTGCACGTCTGAAGCAAAAAAAAAAAAAAAAAACACATGCCTGGAATTCGTGGTAGATTCTAGTGTCTTCGCTGAAGATACAGACCCACTAAGCAGCTGACGCTGATTCATCCAGGATGCAGCTAAGCGTTGTGGTTGTTGCTAAGTCATGTCTAACTCTTTGCGACTCCAAGGACTGCAGCACGCCAGGCCTCCCTGTCCATCACCAACTCCCGGAGTTTACTCAAACTCATGTCCATCGCATCGGTGATGCCACCCAACCATTTCATCCTCCATCGTCCCCTTCTCCTCCCGCCTTCGATCTTTCCCAGCATCAGGGTCTTTTCTAATGAGTCGGCTCCTCACATCAAGTGACCAAAGAACTGAAGCTTCAGCTTCAGCATCAGTCCTTCCAATGAGTATTCAGGACTGATTTCCTTTAGGATGGACTCGTTTGATCTCCTTGGTGTCCAAGGGACTCTTAAGAGTTCTCCAGCACCATAGTTTGAAAGCATCAATTCTTTAGGTTCCACATGTAAGTGATATTACATGAAGTTTGTCTTCTGCAGTATGACCATCTAAAGGTCTCTGTTGCAATTTGCACACTGGTTTTTGGTGCAAATGTGGAGGTGGGTTTCTGTATGTCACCATTAGTGTTGTGGGGACACCTTGAGGTGCCTGCCTCACAGGAATTGATGGCCTTTCTCCCCGGGCAGGACAGAGCAAGGGCTCCTTTCTCACGGGGTTTCATGTCGGTGTGATCACAGACCTGCATTTCTCCAGGGGTGACAAGTGACTTCATTTGGCATTTTCTGCACCGTAGGCGCTAGGCTGTTCCATCATTGTGCATGTTACTTTTTGCTCATGGAATTAATCACGAAAGGTTCGAAGAGGAAACCATAAATCTTTCTTCTGAAATCCAAGTGTTCCATCTTCTTTTGCCAAAAGTACTACATAGAGTTGTTAATAAAAGGAACTATTTTCAAGGCTGAATTTGGATAGTCCTGCTAAATACTGAATGTATCTTGCCCTGGAAATCACGCAAATTGTAAAAGGAGCTGACATGGCCCTCCTCTTCCATTTATCTGTGAGGGTGTGTTTGCTTCCTGCTCCGTGAGACGGGTTTCTGTAGATGACTGGGAAGGTTGTAAAGAGGGAGTGGATGAGGCAGACAGAGATGTGGTATGAGGGGAAATGCTCTCATTTAAGCCTCAAGGAAGCTCTCACCTTGTGATGCGACTCTGGCCCTCTCATGCTACACTCCCCAACTAGTGAATGACACTGTGACCCTCCGTTTCCTCATCTGTAAAATGGGAACATGATGCTAACATTTCAAACACAAGCTTCAGCCATATATGCTCATTAGAAATAAGCACTGCCTATGAGACCTGAATTAGATCCATGGGTTGGGAAGATCCCTTGGAGAAGGAAATGGCAGCCCACTCCAGTATTCTTGCCTGGAGAATCCCATGGACAGAGGAGCCTGGAGGGCCACAGTCCATGGGGTTGCAAAGAATTGGACACAACTGGACGACTAACACTTTTATGTCCAGTTGCAAGAGACTGAATGGTGTCATTGCCTTAGAAAGACTGACTTGGGGTTGGCACTCTGTGGCCCATGGTCCGTGTTTGACCTGCTACTTGTTTGTGCAAACAGCGTTTCATTAGCACAGAGCCATGCTGATTTGTTGCCATATTGTCAATTTTTGCTGTTCTTTAGTCATTCAGTCGTGTCCAACTGTTTGCGACCCGATGGACTGCAGCACGCCAGGCTTCCCTGTCCTTCACTATCTCTTGGACTTTGCTCAAACTCATGTCCATCGAGTCATGATGCCATCCAACCATCTCATTCTCTGTCACTCCCTTCTCTTCCTGCCTTCAATCTTTCCCAGCATTGGGGTCTTTTTTAATGAGTCTATGGCTGCTCTTTTAAAAAAGCACTTTTTAGTTTGTATTGGGGTAGAGCTTTTTAACAGTATTGTGATAGTTTCAGCTAGATAATGAAGAAACTCAGCCATACATGTACATATATATATATATTCTCCCCCAATCTCCCCTCCCGTCCAGGCTGCCACATGACATTGAGCAGAGTTCCCCGTGCTGTCCAGCAGGTTCTTGTTTGTTCTCCATGTTAAATACAGCAGTGTGTCCATGTCCATCTCAGACTCCCTAACTATCCCTTCCCCCATCCTTCCCCCTGGGAACCATAAGGTTATCACAGAGTATTGAGCAGAGTTCCCTGTGCTGTCCAGCAGGTCCTTGGTGGTTCTCCTTGTTAAATACAGCACTGTGTCCATGTTCATCCCAGACTCCCTAACTGTCCCTTCCGCCATCCTTCTCCCTGGGAACCATCAGGTTATTACAGAGTAATAAATGCAGACGTGCAGGGGTGTGAGAGGCTCAGTCCCTCTGTCTCCCCTCCCTATCTTTCTCACTTCTGACTGCCACCAGTTACCTGAATGACCTCGGCCAGGTCACTTCACCTGTTCAACCCTATGGGTCAAAAGATTGAAAGATCCTTACCAGTTTAGGAAAAAAAAAAAAGACCAAAGAAGTAGCTTTGAGGCTTTATCATAATGTGGCATCAGCTCTATGCATATAATTGTTTTCCACAAACTTCCACTGCATTTCAAAGTTTTCATATAATCGAAACATGTAAATTGAAAGAAAAGATCTTGTACCTCTCAACAAAGTGAATATACTTCATTCCACAATGTAGGGAACCACTTCATAAGGCCATGGATGGCTAGGCATTATTTCCTAGTGCTATTTCAACAGTTCTGTTTCATGTTTCACAAACCAGTGTGGGAATTTGTTGGGACTGATTGAAATCCTTCAGCATAGGCGGGTCGGACAGACTCTCATCTGAGATCTTCCTTGACTAAACAGATAAACAAAAAGCTGGTTTACAGAGACTAATTGGGGCTGATAAGCAGATCATCTCTGCTATTCCCTCTTGGCTCTGTAATTTTAAAGTGATTATTTGGGGGCGGGGGAAGGAAGAGATTGGCGTGTCTTATCTTCGTTATGGGAATATGCCATCTTCAGTATTCTGAACACCGAAATGGGCCTTATGTTTAAGAACATGTGAAAGTGAAAGAGTTAGCCGCTCAGTTGTGTCCAGCTCTTTGCGACCCGATGGACTGTAGCCCGCCAGGCTCCTCTGTCCATGGGACTCTCCAGGCAACAATACTGGAGTGGGTTAATTCCCTTCTCCAGGGGGATATTCCTTACCCAGGGATCGGACCCAGGTCTCCTGCATTGCAGGCAGATTGTTTACTCTTTGAGCCACCAGGGAAGAAAATCTGAGCCAAATACTATTAGTTTATTTAAAGGCCTTATTTCCTAGTGCTGTTTCAACAGTTCTGTTTCATGTTTCACAAACCAGGTGATGTTATCCTGGACTATTGCAATCACAGGTAAGGCATGAGATATTTTTCCAGGGCGGTGAGTAATGTTACAATGAATGAAGCAGATTAAGGAAATGATGAAACACCACCAGTTGACTTTCCCAAACTGGGAATTTTCTTCAGAAAAGTAGATGATTTTGCTCTTTTCCTGTGAACGTCGGATTTCTGGAAGCATAACCGTGTATTTTCAGCTCGTAGACATCCAGGTGCATCGTTGAAAATGTGAATGGCTGTGATTATCTTTACACGTTTTGATTTTCTTTTTGCTTCGAAGTGGTAATGAGCTTGAAGACAAGCTTCCTCTGAGAAGGGTCTGCAGTGACCTGGTGTAGGTTCAGGATTGAATCAAGCCAAAGATTTGGTTCTAAGGGCCTCGGAGAACATAAAGGCAGGAGGAAATTGTGACAATATTTTGCTAGTGAGAGGAGGAAAGCACATAACAGTCTAGAATAGGGAGACATCTGGTCAACCTGCAGCAGTTGAACAGTCAGGTCAGGACTCCCTGGGGGAAGGCGTTGAGGCTCAACAACCATTGGAAGAGCCTCAGTAGTTCCTGGTTTCATCTCCAGGAAGTAACCTGGGAATCAGAGTGGCCAGAGCAGTGGGAGGAGCAGGGACAGGAAAGCAGACTCAGGAAGTTATGTGTGGCAGGAACGCACAGGGCTTTGGGGAGACTGCCAGCTCTTTGGGAGGGGGTGGGCAGTGAGAACTCCTGAACTCGTGTCATGAAGAATCACCAGCTGGGACTTCCCTGGTGGTCCAACAGCTAAGACTCTGTGTTCCCAATGCAGGGGACCCAGGTTCAATCCCCGCTATGGGAACTGGGTCCCACCTGCCACAGCTAAGAGTTCCTATGTCCCAGCTAAAAATACCACATGCTAGAACGAAGACCCAGCATGGCCAAAGAAATACAAATAAATTTAAAAGCAAAATAAATGAAACATAAACAAAAATAAAAGCATACTGGAGTGGGTAGCCATTCCCTTCTCTAGGGGATCTCCTTGACCCAAGGATCGAACCCAGGTCTCCCACATTGCAGGTGGATTCTTTAGTGTCTGAACCACCAGAGAAGCCCAAGAATACTGGAGTGGGTAAGCCTATCCCTTCTCCAGCGGATCTTCCCGGCCCAGGAATCAAACCGGGGTCTCCTGCATTGCAGGCTGATTTTTTTATCAGCTGAGCTACCAGGGAAGCCAAATAAATAAAAATAAATTGAAAAACTGATTCACCAGCTGCCATACTGAGAAAGGCTCAGACAGGCCTTCCCAATAATCAGGGAGAGAGGAGGTGAAATGGGCCCGGGGTGTTATTCTGGTAGAGACAGTGGGATTCCAGACACACTCTGTAGTACTGATATGCCTACAGGAGCTGTTCAATGAGAGCTCGGGAAGGATACAGCCTCGAAGTTTGGGAAAGGAGCCGTGGGAAGGAGAAATGTGCATTTTCTGAGACGTGTCTGTGGTGGGGAGTAGGGGCTGGAGGGGCCAAGACTATGGTGTTGGCAAAGTTGTCCCCCAAGTGGCTCAGTGGTAAGCAATCTGTCTGCCCAGGCAGGAGACACAAGTTCTATTCCTCAGTCAGGAAGATTCCCCTGGAGAAGGAAATGGCAACCCACTCCAGTATTCTTGCCTGGAAAATCCCATGGATGGAGGAGCCTGGCGGGCTATAGTCCATGGTGTTGCAGAGAGTCAGACATGGCTGAGTGATTAAACAACAACAGTTATTTTATATAAAACATATTTCACATGAATATATTTCTGGGCCCTTCCAGGACTCACTGAAACAGCATTATCTCAGCGTAAGTCTTGGGCACTCCCAGAGGGTTCCTAATGTTCATTGTTTGAGAACCACTTGGTCAAAAAAAAAAACCACATAATATGCTCTGGATTAGTGATTAGCATAGAAAAGCAATTGCAAAACTTAAAAAAAAATTTTTTTAATAACTCACCAAACCTCCAGAACTTAGCTATCTTACAGGAAAGCAAGATTTAAGAAAACAAGAATTCATGTTTCCATCATTCCAAAAGTGCAAAGCATCCTGGGACTAAAAAGATGGGTATTTTCCCCCAGTCTTTCTTCTTCATTTATACTGAGTTAGCGTCTTTGCTCCTCTGGTGCAGATGGTGTTAGAACTGTTGGGCAGGCGTCTTGAAGCAAAACCATCTGTAAGTCCTTTGTGGTGACTGGCATCTATATTTGCTCAATTTCTGGGGCTTCCCAGGTGGGGCTAGTGGTAAAGAATCCACCTGTCAATGCAGGAGACATAAGCAACTCGGGTTTGATCCCTGGGACTGGAATATCCCCTGGAGAAGGAAAAGGCTACCCACTCCAGTATTCTTGCCTGGAGAATCCCATGGACAGAGGAGCCTGGCGGACTGCAGTCTATAGGGTCACAAAGAGTCGGACATGACTGAAGCGACTGAGCATGTACACACAGGTGGCAAAAAAATAAGGGAAAGACCCCCAGTTTCACACACATTTTGTCATTCTTGTATACAGATCTCAAATGGAAATTTGTTGGGGTCAGGGGGAGTCGTTCCAGGACCTGGTCTCTCTCGAGAGCTGAGAAGGTCCGGGTTTATGCAACAAACAAGAGACGGTGAAGTGACAAACATGTTAGCCGTCTGTCATCCCCATTTGTAATGTGGATTTAAAAAAAAAAAAATGGTTTGTTTTTGCTGATGTCTCCATGTGGCTCTTGACTTTGGACTACACGATGTTAAGCTCCAGATCCACTCAGATGAAAACTTATTTGTATGAACTGGCCCTGGATTTCTGTTTTCTCTTTTCAGAATTTTCAAAGGTATTTCACCATTGCTGACATGTTTAATGTCATCTAACCTAAACGGAATTTGACCGTGTTTTACAGAATTCTGTCAGTTTCAGTACAGTGAAAATTTGGCAGGGTTGTAGTGGTATGAAACTGTTTAGATTACAAACATGGTCCAAAAGCAGGTGTCTTACCATTCTGTGGGCTTCCCTGGTGGCTCAGTTGGTAAAGAATCCTCCTACAATGCAGGAGACCCCGGTTCAATCCCTGTGTTTGGAAGATCCCCTGGAGAAGGGAAAGGCTACCCACTCTGGCCTGGAGAATATGAGGTTGCAAAGAATCAGACACAACTGAGTGACTTTCACTTTCTACTGTTCTGTAGACTGTATTTCAATTTGAGGCTTAAAAAGTGGTTCTTAATGCTGGGAAAGATTGAGGGCAGGAGGAGAAGGGGACGACCGAGGATGAGATGCTTGGATGGCATCATTGACTCAACGGACATGCGTTTGGATAAACTCCAGTGGTTGGTGATGGACAGGGAAGCCTGCGTGCTGCGGTCCATGGGGTCACAAAGAGCTGGACATGACTGAGCGACTGAACTGAAGTGCTTGTTTTCAAGTACCCTACATATAAAGGGCAGTGTTCCTGCATTGACCCTGCAGTCGTTACATGTGCAAAAATGGCGCTTCTGTGGTTGACTTGTCTGACTCTCTGTGACCCCACGGACGGCAGCACGCCAGGCTACCCTGTCCTTTGTCATCTCCCAGAGTTTGCTCAAACTCCTGTCCATGGAGTCAATAGTACGTTCATGGTCATCCTTGAAACTGAACTCTGTCTCCTGCAATTTCAGATCCGTCCGCACCCCCGGCCCCAGCCAACCTCCGGCTGGCAAACTCCACCGTCCACAGTGACGGAAGTGTGGCCGTGACCATCGCGTGGGACGTCCCCGAGGAACCGGACATCCCGGTGCACCACTACAAAGTCTTCTGGAGCTGGACGGTCAGCGGCAAGTCCCTTGTGCCGACCAAGAAGAAGAGGAGGAAGACCACGGATGGGGTAAGTGCCCAGTCTGGGGAGGGGGGCCCGGCGTCTCGTGGGGTGGGGGGGGACTGAACTCAAGAGCAGCCTCCGGTGAGCCCAGAAGAGGGGTGGATGAGGGATGAATTCCCATCGCTTTCTGCTGACCGAGGAGGGTCAGCGATCAGAGGACCACACCAGCCGATCAGCCTGGGGCATTTCAGGTTGAGAATGCTTGAATGTCATCTGTTGACTTACTCATATCCAAAGGGCCAGCACAAACTCTAGAAATCAAAGGGACTGGAATGATGTCCATCTTACCTGTCTAGTCACTGAAAATGGTACAATTCAAAATGTCCTTGACGTTAAGGTTTGATTTCTTTTTTTTCAAGCGATCCTTCTGAATTGGGGAGTTAAAGTTCGTACCTTTCGTGCTGTGTGTTGCAAGGTGCTCCCATCTGTAATGTCATTGCTGGAACTGCAGACAGTTTACAAGATGTACATTTGACAATATATGTTTCTCATGGATTAAAAGGACGTGGGATGGCTTGTTGTCCACATACCAAGAAACAAAATCTTCACTAAAACATTTCATGCAATGAGATCTCCATAACCCTGAACATTCTGCATTGTGTGACATGCTTAAATGTATATAAAAAAAGTCCTTTTATTACACATTTCTTTATCTTGTTGTTATAAAACATAAATGAACAACTTCCTCTCTAATTTAGATGGTTGAATTCCATAAATTAATATTGAAAAGTGCTTTAAAAAGATAGCAACTTTTTTTTTTTAAATGAACCTTCCGGTATCTGGGCCACGGGGGATTGTAAAACTTGCCTCTACCAGTCCACATCACTGATATCCAGCTGCGATGCTGTTTTGGTTGATTTGTAAGAAACTTTCCAACAGTTCCAGGTTTTATTTCGTACAGCTCTGCAACAGGTGAAAACTGATGATGTGTGCTCATCTCATAGAAAGTGCCGAAAGAGATGAAGGCGGGAAATCACAGGAATGGAAGTCAGAATGTGACATGATAAAATATATGCATGTATAGTGTACGTATAGTGCGTGTGTATCAGGCGGCCCTTAGACTGAAACAAGACTGTGTGTGTGTGTGTGTCCTGTGCCATTTGCAGGGTGTGTGTGTGTGTGTGTGTGTCCTGCACCATTTGCAGAGTGTGTGTGTGTGTGTGTGTGTCCTGCACCATTTGCAGGGGGTGTGTGTGTGTGTATCCTGCACCATTTGCAGGGTGTGTGTGTGTGTGTGTGTGTCCTGCACCATTTGCAGGGTGTGTGTGTGTGTGTGTGTGTCCTGCACCATTTGCAGGGTGTGTGTGTGTGTGTGTGTGTGTGTCCTGCACCATTTGCAGGGTGTGTGTGTGTGTGTGTGTCCTGCACCATTTGCAGGGGGTGTGTGTGTGTGTGTGTGTGTCCTGCACCATTTGCAGGGTGTGTGTGTGTGTGTGTGTGTATCCTGCACCATTTGCAGGGTGTGTGTGTGTGTGTGTCCTACACCATTTGCAGGGTGTGTGTGTGTGTGTGTGTGTCCTGCACCATTTGCAGGGGGTGTGTGTGTGTGTGTGTGTCCTGCACCATTTGCAGGGTGTGTGTGTGTGTGTGTGTGTGTGTGTCCTGCACCATTTGCAGGGGGTGTGTGTGTGTGTGTGTGTCCTGCACCATTTGCAGGGGGTGTGTGTGTGTGTGTGTGTCCTGCACCATTTGCAGGGTGTGTGTGTGTGTGTGTGTGTCCTGCACCATTTGCAGGGTGTGTGTGTGTGTGTGTGTCCTGCACCATTTGCAGGGGGTGTGTGTGTGTGTGTGTGTCCTGCACCATTTGCAGGGTGTGTGTGTGTGTGTGTGTCCTGCACCATTTGCAGGGTGTGTGTGTGTGTGTGTGTGTCCTGCACCATTTGCAGGGTGTGTGTGTGTGTGTGTGTGTATCCTGCACCATTTTCAGGGTGTGTGTGTGTGTGTGTGTGTCCTGCACCATTTGCAGGGTGTGTGTGTGTGTGTGTGTGTGTCCTGCACCATTTGCAGGGTGTGTGTGTGTGTGTGTGTGTCCTGCACCATTTGCAGGGTGTGTGTGTGTGTGTGTGTGTGTGTCCTGCACCATTTGCAGGGGGTGTGTGTGTGTGTGTGTGTCCTGCACCATTTGCAGGGTGTGTGTGTGTGTGTGTGTGTCCTGCACCATTTGCAGGGTGTGTGTGTGTGTGTGTGTGTCCTGCACCATTTGCAGGGTGTGTGTGTGTGTGTGTGTGTCCTGCACCATTTGCAGGGTGTGTGTGTGTGTGTGTGTGTCCTGCACCATTTGCAGGGTGTGTGTGTGTGTGTGTGTGTCCTGCACCATTTGCAGGGTGTGTGTGTGTGTGTGTGTGTCCTGCACCATTTGCAGGGGGTGTGTGTGTGTGTGTGTGTCCTGCACCATTTGCAGGGTGTGTGTGTGTGTGTGTGTGTCCTGCACCATTTGCAGGGTGTGTGTGTGTGTGTGTGTGTCCTGCACCATTTGCAGGGTGTGTGTGTGTTTCCTCACCATTGCAGGGTATGCCTATGTCTTCTCTACCATTGGCAGGATGTGTGTGTGTGTTTGTGTGTGTATGCTGTGCCATTTGCAAGATGTGTGTGTGTGTGTGTGTATCTTGTGCCTTTTGCAGGATGTTTGTATATGTGTGTGTGTTAGTGCCATTTGCAAATGTGTGTCTGTGTGTATTTTGTGCTGTTTGCTGTGTGTGTGTCTGTGTGTGTGTCTTAAGCCATTTGCAGGATGTGTGTGTGTGTGTTTGTGTATTCCGTGCCATTTGTAGGATATATATGTCTGTGTCTGTGTATTTTATGCCAATTCTAGGATTGTGTGTTTGTTTGAATCCTGTGCCACTGGCAGGAAGTATTTGTGTGTGTGTATCCTGTGCCTTCTGTAGGATGGGTGTGTGTGTTTGTGTGTGTGTGTGTATCCTGTGCAGTTTGCAGGGTGTGTGTGTGTGTATTTTGTGCCAGTTCTAGGATTGTGTGTTTGTTTGAATCGTGTGCCATTGGCAGGATGTGTGTGTATGTGTAACCTGTGTCATTTGCATGGTGTGTGTGTGTCCTATTCCATTGTGGGGGGGTGTGTGTGTGTCCTGTTCCATCTGCAGGGCGTGTGTGTGTGTGTGTGTGTGTCCTGTTCCATTTGCAGGGTATGTGTGTGGTGTGTGTCCTGTTCCATCTGCAGGGTGTGTGTGTGTGTGTGTGTCCTATTCCATCTGCAGGGTGTGTGTATGTGTGTCCTGTTCCATTGAGGGGGTGTGTGTGTGTGTCCTATTCCATTGGGTGTGTGTGTGTGTGTGTGTGTGTGTGTGTGTGTCCCATTGGGGGTGTGTGTATGTCCTGTTCCATTGTGTGTGTGTGTGTGTGTGTCCTGTTCCACTGGGGCTGTGTGTGTGTGTGCGTGTGTCCTGTTCTATTAGGGGTGTGTGTGTGTGTGTGTGTGTCCTGTTCTATGAGAGGGGTGTGTGTGTGAGTGTGTCCTGTTCCATTGGGGGGTGTGTGTGTGTGTGTCCTGTTCCATTTGCTGTGTGTGTTCCTCCACAGGGAACTGAACCCTGGCCCCAACACTGAAAGCACCAAATCCAAGCCAGTGTCCTACCACGGAACTGCCGATGCACTATCTTTAGACAAATGTTTGAATTCTAAGACCACAACCTTATTTGTCTTAATTCCCAGTTCTTGTAAGGGACCTTGTTATCATACCTGAAAGCCATAAAAACGTGCTTTAAAAAGCATTCTGTCAAATTGATTTTTCTTAACAACTTTCGGTGGAAATTTTCTCATAGAAGACGGAGGATCCATTCTGGGGAAATGCAGTGAATGTCAGTTCTCTGGGTCTCTCCAGGTGTACGCTGATGTGACCCTCTGCTAGTCTGTTATAAAGGGCTTTCGTTTTTCCTGTGAGCTGCAGTCCGGGAAGGAGTGAGGGACACACAGATACACACACACACACACACACATCCTGCAAAAGGCACAGAATACACACACACACACACACACACATCCTGCAAAAGGCACAGAATACACACACACGCACACACACACACACATCCTGCAAAAGGCACAGGATTCAAACACACATACAATCCTAGAACTGTGAGTTCTAGGAGTGAGTTATTCATCCCCATGTGACTTCAGAGCATCCAAAATGGGATGAGTGACACAGTTTCAAAAAGGAAAAGATGCTTTTGTGTGACATCTATTTGGATCCACGGCACGACTGTCTTTGCTAAAGATGGAGAAGGTTCTGTGACCTTAGTCCGGGCGGAGGTCAGGTGGGAGCTGGCGGGCTCCCTGAGGACTGGGAACCTCTGGCGGGAGGCTCAGGGTCCGGGCGGCTTGTGACACAGTCTCGTCTCCCCTCTGCATGCAGTCTCATAACTGGGTGACCCTGGAGCCGCTGCAGCTGGGCTGTGACTACACCGTGGAGCTGCAAGCCATCACCTACTGGGGCCAGACGCGCCTCAAGAGCGCCAAGGTGTCCCTGCGGTTCACGTCTGCGCACGCCGCCCACAACAGTGAGTGCGCGGTTCCTTTCCCTCACTTCCCGTCTTCACCAGGCAGGTCTTCCTACCAGCACGTGTGAGACTGTTTCCTCTGAACCAGCACGCATGCAGTGTTTGGGCATCGTAATGGAAACTTCAGAAGAAAAGGTGGCTCATCCTAGGAGATGGTAATATTGACATGATTCAGGGTCCTTATTCTAATGGAAACTTCAGAAGATGAGGTGTCTCATTCTAGCAGATGCTGATATTGACATGATTCGGGGTCCTTCTTGCAATAGAAACTTCAGAAGAAAAGGTGTCTCATCCTAGCAGATGCTGATATTGACATGATTCAGGGTCCTTTTTCTAATGAAAACTCTAGAAGGAAAGGTGTCTCATCCTAGCAGATGCTGATATTGACATGATTCAGTGTCCTTATTCTAATGGAAACTTTGGAACAAAAGGTGTCTCATTCTAGCTGATGCTGATATTGACATGATTTGGGGTCCTTATTCTAATGGAAACTTCAGAAGAAAAGGTGTCTCATCCTCGCATCTGATATTGACATGATTCAGGATCCTTATTCTAATGGAAACTTCGGAAGGAAAGGTGTCTCATCTTAGCAGATGCTAATATTGACATGATTTGGGGTCCTTATTCTAATGAAAACTCTAGAAGGAAAGGTGTCTCATCCTAGCAGATGCTAATATTGACATGATTCGGGGTCCTTATTCTAATGGAAACTTCGGAAGGAAAGGTGTCTCATTCTAGAAGATGCTAATATTGACATGATTCGGGGTCCTTATTCTAATGGAAACTTCGGAAGGAAAGGTGTCTCATCCTAGCAGATGCTAATATTGACATGATTCGGGGTCCTTATTCTAATGGAAACTCTAGAAGGAAAGGTGTCTCATCCTAGCAGATGATAATATTGACATGATTCGGGGTCCTTATTCTAATGGAAACTTCGGAAGGAAAGGTGTCTCATTCTAGAAGATGCTAATATTGACATGATTCGGGGTCCTTATTCTAATGGAAACTTCAGAAGGAAAGGTGTCTCATCCTAGCAGATGCTAATATTGACATGATTCGGGGTCCTTATTCTAATGGAAACTTCGGAAGGAAAGGTGTCTCATCCTAGCAGATGATAATATTGACATGATTTGGGGTCCTTATTCTAATGGAAACTTCAGAAGGAAAGGTGTCTCATTCTAGCAGATGTCAATATTGACATGATTCGGGGTCCTTATTCTAATGGAAACTTCGGAAGGAAAGGTGTCTCATCTTAGCAGATGCTAATATTGACATGATTTGGGGTCCTTATTCTAATGAAAACTCTAGAAGGAAAGGTGTCTCATCCTAGCAGATGCTAATATTGACATGATTCGGGGTCCTTATTCTAATGGAAACTTCGTAAGGAAAGGTGTCTCATTCTAGAAGATGCTAATATTGACATGATTCGGGGTCCTTATTCTAATGGAAACTTCAGAAGGAAAGGTGTCTCATCCTAGCAGATGCTAATATTGACATGATTCGGGATCCTTATTCTAATGGAAACTTCGGAAGGAAAGATGTCTCATTCTAGAAGATGCTAATATTGACATGATTCGGGGTCCTTATTCTAATGGAAACTTCAGAAGGAAAGGTGTCTCATCCTAGCAGATGCTAATATTGACATGATTCGGGGTCCTTATTCTAATGGAAACTCTAGAAGGAAAGGTGTCTCATCCTAGCAGATGATAATATTGACATGATTCGGGGTCCTTATTCTAATGGAAACTTCGGAAGGAAAGGTGTCTCATTCTAGAAGATGCTAATATTGACATGATTCGGGGTCCTTATTCTAATGGAAACTTCAGAAGGAAAGGTGTCTCATCCTAGCAGATGCTAATATTGACATGATTCGGGGTCCTTATTCTAATGGAAACTTCGGAAGGAAAGGTGTCTCATCCTAGCAGATGATAATATTGACATGATTTGGGGTCCTTATTCTAATGGAAACTTCAGAAGGAAAGGTGTCTCATTCTAGCAGATGTCAATATTGACATGATTCGGGGTCCTTATTCTAATGGAAACTTCGGAAGGAAAGGTGTCTCATCTTAGCAGATGCTAATATTGACATGATTTGGGGTCCTTATTCTAATGAAAACTCTAGAAGGAAAGGTGTCTCATCCTAGCAGATGCTAATATTGACATGATTCGGGGTCCTTATTCTAATGGAAACTTCGGAAGGAAAGGTGTCTCATTCTAGCAGATGTCAATATTGACATGATTCGGGGTCCTTATTCTAATGGAAACTTCGTAAGGAAAGATGTCTCATTCTAGCAGATGCTAATATTGACATGATTCAGGGTCGTTATTCTAATGGAAACTTCCGAAGGAAAGGTGTCTCATCCTAGCAGATGCTAACATTGACATGATTCAGGGTCCTTATTCTAATGGAAACTTCAGAAGGAAAGGTGTCTAATTCTAGCAGATGTCAATATTGACATGATTCAGGGTCCTTCTTGTAAGAGAAACCTCAGAAGAAAAGATGTCTCATTCTAGCAGATGCTGATATTGACATGATTCAAGGTCCTTATTCTAATGGAAACTTCAGAAGGAAAGGTGTCTCATCCTAGCAGATGCCGTTATTGACATGATTCGGGGTCCTTATGCAATTGCGTCCTTATTTTTTATATATATATATTTTTTGTATGTGTCTGTGCTGGGTCTTCGTAGCTGTGTGAGGGCTTTTCACTAGTTGAGGCAAGCAGGGATTATTGTCTAGTATGGTGCCCAGGCTTCTCACTGAGATGGCTCCTCGTTGCAGTCCTTGGGCTCTAGGACACACGGGCTCACTAACTGTGATATATGGGCTTAGCTCCTCCATGACACGTGGGAATGTTCCCGGACCGGGGAGCGTACCCGTGTCTCCTGCTTTGGCAGGCGGATTCTTTACCACTGAGCCACCAGGGAAGCCCTGCCTTGTTGTTTTCTGTACGACTTTCATCTGTCTCATAGACAGTTGTGGTGTCATAGTGGAAACTTAAGAAGGTGTCTCATTCCAGCCTGTGTTCACACACACAGTCGGGTCCTCACGCACGTGTGAACTTGTCTTCAAGGACAATCCTTATAGCTTAACTCTCAGAAACTGTTGGTTCCTTCCTCGAATGCAACATGCATTTGAGGCTTTCAACGACTTTGTTTTCGGTGGGTTTCGCACAGTGGTCACAATTCCTGCAGAAGGCTACCCAGTACTGCACTGAGAGCAGTGACCAGGTCACCCCATCACCCCACACCCATGTCCTAGGCGCCAGTGTTACCAAGCTCAGCTGTGACCATGACCTTAGCACAGCAAGAGGAGGGGCGTATGAGACCCTCGTCTCTGAGCCAGATGTTGGGTGGTGTGGTGTTTCTGGCTTTTGCTGACAGCTGGGGAGTGGTGGGTGGGGCTATAGGGAGGCTCCTTGGGCCGGGCTGATGGAAGGCCAGCCCGGGAGAGGCCACAGGCATCTCCACGAGTGTTTCTGCCCCAGGCTCACGGGGTCTGCCTTTCGTCATGGCTCCGCGCCTGGGTCCGACCAGGACAGTGTGACAAGCGTCTAGAATTTAGGAAAGAGTAGGTTGAAGCTGAAATTCCAATGCTTTGGCCACCTGATGCAAAGAGCTGACTCATTTGAAAAGACCCCGATGCTGGGAAAGATTGAAGGCAGGAGGAGAAGGGGACGACAGAGGATGAGATGGTTGGATGGCATCACCGACTCAACAGACATGAGTTTGGGTGGGCTCCGGGAGTTGGTGGTGGACAGGGAGGCCTGGCATGCTGCGGTTCATGGGGTCACAAAGAGTCAGACACGACTGAGCGACTGAACTGAACTGAACTGAGGCTGGCTCCTCTGAGTTAGATACAGGGATTGTCCATAACCATCTTCCTTGAGCTTGTGTGCATGCTGAGTCATGTCCAACTCTGTGATCCCCATGGACTCCTCTGTCCATGGGATTCTCCAGGCAAGAATACTGGAGCGGGTTGCCATTTCCTTCTCCAGGGGACTCTTCCCGACCCAGGGGTGGAACTTGTGTCTCCTGCATTGGCAGGCGGATGCTTTAACCACCGACCGAGCCACTTGGGAAGCCCTAATTATCTTGTACCACCTGGAAGATAACGGGGTCCAAAGGAGCAGATCCACTTGAAACTATGTTTTTCAAGAGTTCTCGAAACAGAGCTTCCTCCCTGTTTCAGAAATGGGTCCTTTGGGAGATGAGATGGATTTGAAAAGTCCACTATTTCTGTGTGTAAGTCTGGGTACAGTACAACTTTTATGTAAAAATTCTCATGGAAACATTTCTGAACATTTAGTAACTTCACTGACTTTTTTAAAGAAGTTTTTTTTTATTGAAGTGTAGTTGATTTACAACATTGTGGCACTTTTCTGCTGTTACAGCAAAGTGATTTCAGTTATGTATATATACATTTTATAAAGTATATTCTTTGCCATGATGGTTTATCACAGGATATTGAATATAGTTTCCTGCAATACACAGTAGGACCTTGTTGCTTATCCATTCTCTATATTAAAGGTCACATCTGCGAACCCCAACCTCCCACTCCATCTCTTCCCATCACCAGGCCCCATCACCAGTCTGTTCTCAATCTCTGTGAGTCTGTTTCTGCTTCATAGGTAAGTTCATTAGTGTCACATTTCAGATTCCACAAGCTATATCAACAGTATTCGTCGTTCTCTGTCAGACTTAATTTGCTTAGTATGATAATCGCTAGGTCCATCCGCATCACTGCAAATGGCATCGTTTCATTCTTTTTCATGGCTAAGTAATATTCCACTGTCTATATGTACCACCCCCTTCTTTATCCATTCCTCTGTTGGTGGGCCTTTGGATTGTTTCACATGTGTTGGCTGTTGTGAATAGTACTGCCGTGAACGTAGAGGTGTGTGTACCTTTGTGGATTATAATTTTGTCTGGATACAGGCCCAGAAATGGGGTAGCTGGATCACACAGTAGTTCTAGTTTTAGTTTTCTTAGGAGCTTTCCTTCTGTTTTCCACAGTGGCCATACCCACCGTTCATTAATTTCTTTAAATACAATCCTACATTCATTCAGCCAGTATTCTTGGGCTTCCCTGCTGGCCCAGCTGGTAAAGAGTCCGCCTGCAGTGTGGGAGACCTGGGTTTGATCCCTGGGTTGGGAAGATTCCCTCGGAGAAGGGAACGGCTACCCACTCCAGTATTCTGGCCTGGAGAATTCCACGGACTGTATAGCCCATGGGGTCACAAAGAGTCGGACACGACTGAGCGACTTGCACATTTTAATTCACTCATCAAACCGTGTCTAACGATGGGAATAGTTACTATATTCTACTATCATAGACCGCACTAGATTATAAACAAATATGTCATATACATGGCAAAAAGTATATATATATAGTATATATACTATATAGACTATGAGTATATGTACATTATACAGTCTCTATGTACTATGTATTTCTATGTATTCTATGTAATACTATGTCTTCATGTATTAACACAAACTCACGCACACATTACTGCCAGCCCTAGACACATCTGACGTCGGCCTTCTGAGAGCCCAAGTGTGGAGTCTGTAAACGCATGACCGGGATAACCAAGAGACTAGCCCGTGGAGCACAGAGCTGCAGGGGGATGGTGGAGGCAGACAGACTGACGTGGAGGTAGGCACTCAGTCTGCCAGCCTGTCCTGGGCCCTGCAGCATGGGTGCTCCACGGAGCACCGGGCATCACACTGCACGTGTGTAGCGCTTGAACAAAGCACTGTGTGTGCAGAGAACCAGGGTGTGTAGGGGGGAACAAAGCAGGGGGAGGCACTCTCCCCCCTTGGAGAGCGAATCAGTCCCATGGGTGTCCTGCCTTCCATGTGCTGAGGCCACCCTGGGCCCCCACAACCTGACAGTCCGCCCCCCCGAAACCAGAGCTGTATGTTTGACTGCCCGCCTGGCACCGCCGCTGGGATGGCTGACAGGTTCTTGAAATGGAACGTCCTCCAAACCACGATCATCTCATCCTTTGACCCGTTTCTCTCCACGGCCCTCCTGATCCCCCTTCCCCTCAGAGCACCTGTCCCTCAGCCCTTTTGTTTGAGCTTAAGGTCAGGAGAGGTCGTTTTTCATGCCTCGGTTTACCTCTCTCCAGAAATCCAGTTAATGAGGAATCAAAGTCCTCTGGTCTCCTAATGTCACCTGCAACGTGGGGACGTGTCCAGTTCTTGCCCTTGTTCAGGCCATTGCCACCTTCCTGATACAATTAGTCTCCTAATTATTATTGGTTTCCAGCCCTTCTTCAATATCTGTCTTATAAATGAGTGTCAGAAGAGTCCCGAGAAAACATTAACCAGTATCACAGATTTCTTCTCCTCTCAAGACTGTCACATATTCCAGACTTCTCCTCATTTATGCCCAGATCTCATGTTTTCCTGTTTCCCCAACTTATTACTCCCTGATTTCTCCTCAAACCAAAATCCTTTAAACGCCTGATTCTCCTAAGACAGTAGTTTTTCTTCTACCGGTGGTGGGGATTTCTGTCTTGTGCAAAGTAAGCTGACCTTTTGAAGTCTTTCCAGTTTTCCCAATAAACAACGTTCCTTCCCCCTTAGAGGCTGATACGGCTGTGCTCCATGAAGGGACCGTACGAGTCCCGTAATTGAATTTGTGTTTCTGCCCACAACTGCGAATCCCATGGACAGAGGAGCCTGGTGGGCTACCGTCAGCTCAGTTCAGTTCAGTCGCTCAGTCGTGTCCGACTCTTTGCGACTCCATGAACCACAGCACGCCAGGCCTCCCTCACCAACTCTCGGAGTCCACCCAAACTCATGTCCATCGAGTCGGTGATGCCATCCAACCATTTCATCCTCTGTTGTCCCCTTCTCCTCCCACCCTCAATCTTTCCCAGCATCAGGGTCTTTTCAAAAGAGTCAGCTCTTTGCATCAGGTGACCAAAGTATTGGAGTTTCAGCTTCAACATCAGTCCTTCCAATGAACGCTCAGGACTGATTTCCTTTAGGATGGACTGGTTGGATCTCCTTGCAGCCCAAGGGACTCTCAAGAGTCTCCTCAAACAGCACAGTTCAAAAGCATCCATTCTTTAGCTCTCAGCTTTCTTCATAGTCCAACTCTCACATCCATACATGACTATTGGAAAAACCACAGCTTTGACTAGATGGACCTTTGTTGGCAAAGTAATGTCTCTACTTTTTTATTTGCTGTCTAGGGTTGGTCATAACTTTTGGCTACAGTCCATGGGGTTGCAAAGAGTTGGACACGACTGAGCATACACATACCGTTTTGCCTAACCAAGAAAGAGATATGATACATAACCTACCAAAGGCCACTTTATTCTAGGATTAGCTGATTCCTGTCAGAAAGATCACAACAATAAAAAAAAAAGTGATACCTCAAAGTACCTGTCATAATACATGTTACTTGGGTTTCAGGGTGGCCTCCAGCAGAGACTGTCTTAACACAGGATTAGGCAGGGCACAGCTGAGTGTGTGTCAGGACACGCTTTGTAACCCAACGTGATGTTTAATCCCATAAGCACTAATGCATGCCTGTGACAGGAACACAATGAGTTTTCATCATGAACCAACCAGAAGTAAAGAATCATCACAACTTTCCAGTTTAAGCAAGGGAAATTATATTTTATAGGAAGCAGTGCTGTAAATGTCAGTATATAAATTACTTTTTGAATGCTGTTTTTCCAGGTCTGCAGGCTACTTAAGGTGTTTTAATGATAAATGTTTCTATGAAAGCAAAGGCTGCGTGTTCACACAGTTGTGTACAAGGATCCCTTGAAGGAAAGACATAATCCTGTCTTTAATAGAAACGTAACTTGCTCTCTTGGGAGGGAGGAGGAACATTTCCGGGGGTGACGGTTTCCAAGTGCTTGATGTAGTTGCCTCATGGAGCTGGAAGAATATTCCAGCTCTGCAAAATAATAACGGGGCAGAGAGAAAAGGCTCCCAGTCTGGATAAAGTTCATCTTAACTCTCAACATCTGGAGAAACGGCCTAGTCAGTCAATTTTCTTTAACTGTCAGGAGTTTAATAGAGTATAAACCAGACCTCATACCGTTGCAGAATGTGGAGAAGTGGCTTTTATTCCGTATTTGTTTCCTGCTGAGAGTGGAGGACACGCTCAGAGGGAGGGACCACCCCCCATTGCTGAGGTTGGACTGTGTGTCCTCTGTGTGTGGGCGTGCCCCGTGTGTGGGCGTGTCCCTTGTGTGTGGGGGCGTGTCCTCTGTGTGGGGGCGTGTCCTCTGGGGGCATGTCCCCTGTGTGGGGAGTGTGTCCTCTATGTGGGGGTGTGTCCTCTGGGTGGGGGGGGCGTGTCCTCTGGGGCAAGGCCTTTGTGTGGGGGCGTGTCCTCTGGAGGCATGTCCTCTGTGTGGGGGCGTGTCCAGGATGTGGGGCGTGTCCTCTGGAGGCATGTCCTCTGTGTGGGGGCGTGTCCCTGTGTGGGGGCGTGGCCAGGATGTGGGGCGTGTCCTCTGTGGTGGGGCGTGCCCATGCCTGTTCACGCTGGAGTCATTTGCTAAAACAGCAGAGATTCAATCCTGAGATATATGCACTTTTTAATGTCGGTAGTGAAAATTAAGCATTTCCATGGGCTATAACAGGCTTAAGTAGGACAATATTCACAGAGAGGTTAAACAACCGTCTAGACTGTCTTGGTCATCTGCCAGTGAATTCTTAACACGACAGGTTATTAAAGGAATTAGAGGCAGAAGTGAGCTTGTGAAAAATTTAAGATTTGTGAAAAAATTAAACCTTCTAAGAAAGCTTTTTATTGGAGTACAGTTGATTTTACAGTGTTGGTGTTAGTTTCTGCTATACAGCACAGGCAGTTATATGTATACACGTATCCCCTCTCTTCGATGTCTTCTCATATAGACCATTACAGAGCCTTGAGTAGAGTTCCCTGTGGTATACAGTAGGTGCTCATTCAGTTCAGTTCAGTCACTCAGTCGTGTCCAATTCTTTGTGACCCCATGGACTGCAGCACGCCAGGCCTCGCTGTCCATCACCAACTCCTGGAGCTTGCTCAAACGCATGCCCAATGAGTGGGTGATGCCCCCCCAACCATCTCATCCTCTGTCGTCCTCTTCTCCTCCCGCCTTCCGTCTTTCCCAGCATCGGGGTCTTTTCCAATGAGTCAGGTTCTCATTAGTTTAGTGTATGTAAGTAAATTCCTATCTCCCAGCTCATCCCACCCCACTCTTAACACCCTTGGTATCCTTGCGTGTGTTCTGTACATCTGTGTCTCTATTTCTGCTTTGTAAATATGTTCATCTACACTATTTTGCTATATTCTACGTACATGCATTAATGTATTTGTCTTTCTGACTTCCTTCACACTCTATCACAGTCTCCAGGTCCCTCCATGTCTATGAAGAACACAGAGTTTAATTCCTGTTTCTGGCTGAGTAATCTTCCAACACACTTTCAATTCTTTTTTTAAAATGCCTTAGGTGTAAGTGGTGGGATTCTGTAAGCCCACGGTGGCATCCGGAAAGGGGCATGTTTGGGTCCCTGTCTTGTGGGTTGCCTGTGACCCTGCCACCACTCTCTGGGCCCCAGGCTTGCTGTGCTGGGGTCTGCAGACTGGGATGTAAGGCTTCTCACAGCCTGTGACGTTGTCACTTAAAGATGACATTGGTGTTGGCCCATTCCAGGCACACGGCTCCAGAAACTCTTGGAATTCCTTAAGCAGTGAGAGTCATGAAGGTGTGTTTTCTTACATGAATGAGGTGATTTCTTGGACAGCACCTAAGGACAGGGTGGGCGTGAGAGGAACCTACTACTGACTGGAAGGTTGGAACTTTCTGTCTCCACTTCCTACCACCACCTCTGAGGAAGAGACAGCGGCTGGAGGTGCAGTTCAGTCATGGGTGGCTAATAATTTAATCCATCACATCTGCGTAATGAAGCCTCGGTAAACCCGGGACACCAGGATTCAGAGGGCTCTGGGCTTGGTGAATGCGTGCTGGGAGGGGGACTTCCTGGAGCAGGAAGCCCCACTCCCTTCTCCCCACCCTATCCCACACCCCTCTGCCATCTGGCTGTTCCTGAGTTATATCCTTTCTTTCTGTCTCTTTTCATATATCTAAATCAGATTTCACGCTTAGGCATTACTACCTTTGAAGATCAGTCAGTTCAGTCGCTCGGTCATGTCTGACTCTTTGCGACCCCATGGACTGCAGCACGCCAGGCTTCCCTGTCCATCACCAATTCCCGGAGCTTACTCAAACTCACATCCATTGAGTCAGTGATGCCATCCAACCATCTTATCCTCTGTCGTCCCCTTCTCCCGCCTTCCATCTTTCCCAGCATCAGGGTCTTTTCAAAAGAGTCAGTTCTTTGCATCAGATGGCCAGTGGACCTTCAGCTTCAGCATCAGTCCTTCCAATGAATATTCAGGATTGATTTCCTTTAGGATGGACCGGTTGGATCTCCCTGCAGTCCAAGGGACTCTCCAGAGTCTTCTCCAACACCACAGTTCAAAAGCATCCATTCTTCGGCGATCAGCTTTCCTCACAGTCCAACTCTCACATCCATACATGACTGCTGAAAAAAACGTAGCCTTGACTAGACCCACCTTTGTTGGCAAAGGAATGTCTCTGCTTTTTAATATGGTGTCTAGGTTGGTCATAGCTTTTCTTCCAAGGAGCAAGAGGCTTTTAATTTCATGGCTGCTGTCACCATCTGCAGTGATTTCGGAGCCCCCCAAAATAAAGTCAGCCACTGTTTTTATTATTTCCCCATCTATTTGCCGTGAAGTGATGGGACCAGATGCCATGATCTTAGTTTTCTAAATGCTGAGTTTTAAGTGAACTTTTTCACATTGCTTACTGGTTTATCATCAATACAGGTTGAGATATTATATCTCATAGGAGTACTTGGAATTCTGAAAGCAGAAAAGGACATTATTTCTACAAGTGCAACTTCTAAAAGTCAGTGAGCTGCAAAAGGAGAGATTGGAGGCCAGGAATTGTTGGTGTCTTTCCTACTAAGCCATGTGAACTCTCCTCTGTCTCTCTCAAGACGGAGGAATCTAACATGCTGGTCCTTCAGCGAAAACCCACCCAGTGTATTGTTTTCATGAAATGCTATTTTAATATTATTTCATTGACTTCCTTCACAAGTGCCAAAAAAAAATTCATGTATTGTGAGAAATACTATTTCCACTTATTACTGAAATCAGAGCATTTATCAAGGTTGGTGAATGTGTGTTTCTTACCAAGTTAAATTTGGGGATTCGGTGTAATCTACACGGCGTACTTTTAGGACTGCATTACAGCCTGTGATGAAGGGGGAAGTGTGGTCAACCTGGACAGGAAGGAATGTGTGGCTGAATTACGTTTTACTTTAAAAAATACAGACATTAAATATGAAAAGATCGCAGAGGGAATTCAGATGCACTGGGATTACCATCAGGTTCCATGTTGCTTTTTCCACCAGTAAGTCAGAATGTTGTGCACTCTTACAGAGGAACAGCTCGGGAAGAGTAGAAAGAGTGTGACGCACACGCAGCCTCCCCTTCAAAGACGCCGGCCCGCTCGCCTCCTGGAAGTCGGGGCTCCGTTTTTCCAAGACAACCAGCTTCAAGTCAAGGTCTACTGGAAGAAGACGGAAGGTGAGCAGATGCTTGCTTAGCCGTTGTTGTCCTTGAGCTTTATTCTAATATTGGAGCACAGTTGATGTTCAGCGTTGTGTGAGTTTCAGGTGTCAGCTGTACGTATACACAGATTGATTCTTTTTCAGATTCTTTTTCCAGTTGTTGGTGGTGGTGGTTTAGTCGCTAAGTCGTGTCCGACTCCTTGTGACCCCATAGACTGTAGCCCGCCAGGCTCCTCTGTCCATGGGATTCTCCAGGCAAGCGTACTGGAGTGGGTTGCCATTGCCTTCTCCAGGGGATCTTCCCAACCACAGGAATCGAACCTGGGTCTCCTGTATTGCAGGCAGATTCTTGAGCGACTGAGCTATGAGGGAAGCCTTAGGTTATTACATTGAGCAGAGCTCCCTGTGGTATACAGTAGTCCCTGCTGATTATTTTAAATATAGTAGTGTGTACCTGTCCATCCCAGTCTCCCAGTCTATTGCCCCCCACCCCTACCAGTCCCCTTTGGTAACTGTCAACTTGCTTTCTAAGTCTGTAAATCTATTTCTGTTTTGTAAATAAGTTCATCGGTATCATTTTTTTTGGATTCCACAGAGAAGTGATATCTTGTTTCTTTCCCCGATATCTCTACCGCCCTACCCATGTTACTGCACCTGGCATTTATTTCATTCTTGATGAAGCTGAGTAGTATTCTGTGTGTACATGGACCACATGGATTCCTCTGTCGATGGACATTTACCATGTCTTGACTATGGTAAATAGTGCTGCAGTGGGGTGCATGTATGTTTTCAAATGATGGTTTTCTCCAGGCATGTGTCCAGGAGTGGGGTTGCTGGGTCATATGGTAGCTCTGTTTTTAGTTTTCTTAGGAACCTCCAGGCTGTTCTCTGAAGGGGCTGCACTGCTTTACATTCCCACCAACAGTGCAAGCGAGTTTCCTTTTCCCCACACTCTGTCCAGCATTTAAAGTTTGTAGACTTTTTGATCACAGTCGTTCTGACTGGTAGGAGGTGGTAACTCACTGTAATTTTGATTTGTGTTTCTGCAGTAACTAGCAACGTTGGCCATCTTTTCATGTTCCTTTGGAGAAATGTCTTTTTAGGTCTTCTGATTTTTGATTGGGTTTTTTGTTTTGATTTTTTTTTAATTTATTTATTTTAATTGGAGGCTAATTACATTATTGTATTGGTTTTGCCATACTTTGACATGAATCTGCCCCGGGTGTCCATATGTTCCCCATCTTGAACCCCTCTCGCACGGCGTATAAGCCGTCTTGTGTATTTTGTAGATTAAGCCTGCATCAGTCATAGGCAAATCTCTTCTCTCATTTCTGGGTTGTCTTTTTGCTTTATTATTTCGCTGTGCAGAAGCTCTCACATTTAATTAGGTCCCGTTTGTTTATTTTCTGATCTTACTTTCATAACTCTTAAGAGGTGGATCCAAAAAGATCTTGCTGTGATTTATTTCAGAGAATGTTCTGCCTGCACTTTCGTCTAACACTTTTATGATTACTGTTTGCATTGAAGAGTTCTGAGCTGTCGGGGTGCTTGTGGAAACATCACCATCAAGCCACACCACCGCTATTAAGGAAACAGCCGAACAAAATGCGTGCACGCGGCCTTGTTTTATCGAATGCCTTGCGGTTCTGACGTTTGAATGGGTTGCCCCTGGTTCCCAGGAATGTGTCTCACGTTCTGAAATCTGCTGTTGACATTGCATCATTTCAGGGATCTTGACCTGTCTTCACCTCTTTCCTAGAAAGCCGGTCTTGTGTTCAAACACTCAAAACAGTCGTTACTTTGCACTATAAAGCTCTGTTCTAAAGTAATTATTTATTAAAAAGGTACGTAACGCAAATGATTTGGAAGACAGGAAAAAAGCCAGTTCTCTTCCCAGTGTTTCACAGGAGTAGCATTTTGGTGGATTTGCTTTCATAAGTTTCCTATACCTCTCGTGTCACACCCAGCTAGTATATATGTATGTGCAGGCTCTCAGTGGGGTCTGACCCTTTTCGACCCCATGGACTGGAGCCCACCAGGCTCCTCTGTCCATGGGGATTCTCCAGGCAAGAAGGCTGGAGTGAGTTGCCATTCCCTTCTCCAGGGGATCTTCCCCACCCAGTGATTGAACCCAGGTCTCTTGAATTGCAGGCTGAGCCACCAGGGAAGCCATTTTTATCTGTATGTGTATATGTAAAATGAACACCTTTTCAAATGATATATTTGCATTTTATATACTCTTAGTATTTTTCATAACATTTTGAAATGGTTACCTTGATGGATATTATGCGTTGTGGTAATTGCACTTGTAGCCAAATATTTAGTTGCCTTCAGAATTTCTGTTTTATCGTTAATACTGCAGTGAACGTTCATCCTTAGAAGAGATTCTGTTTTCTTTTTATCTTAGAGATAAATTCCTTTCATTCCTTTGCTTTGTTTTCTAAGAGTATTTGTTTTGCATTACTGAAATACTGCTTTTAGAGGTAACTGACATACATATTATCACTTCTATGCATTTTAAGACACAAAATCTATTTTAGGCAAAACTATTTCATGAATTAGTTTTCAAAATTCTTACTTTTCTGAGGCGCTGTTTTACTCAGTGGATCAACTCACGTGCCATTTGGGATATTGGTGCTGGGGCTCTTGTTCTGGAATTTTCTTCCAAGCTGCTCAAATTCATTCTGTAGCTAAAATAACATTACCAATAAGGTTTAGTATTGTATTACTATCATATGTTAATTTAAATTTATTTGATATTACTAAAGTAAAATTATGTATACATATTGCAACATTTAAATTAATATTGATTAATATTAAGTTAACATTAAATTATAGAATTTATTTAATCTCTTGCACAGTCAGCTGTCCACATCAGCGGGTTCTGCATCTGCAGGTTCACCCGCCTGTGGGTCCCATACTCTTGTCGATGGTCAGCAGCTGGTTGAACCCAAGGATGTAGAACCCGCAGGTAGCAAGGGCTCACTGTGGGACTTCAGCATCCATCCTTGGAATCTGGTATTCAAGGTGGGGGTCTGATCCGCAACCTCCAGTGGGTATCGGAGGATGACTGTCCTTCAGTTCAGTTCAGTCGCTCAGTCGTGTCCGACTATTTGCGACCCCACGAATCCCAGCACGCCAGGCCTCCCTGTCCATCACCAACTCCCAGAGTTCACTCAAACTCATGTCCATCGAGTCGGTGATGCCATCCAGCCATCTCATTCTCTGTCATCCCCTTCTCCTCCCGCCCCCAATCCCTCCCAGCATCAGAGTCTTTTCAACTCTTCGCATGAGGTGGCCAAAGTATTGGAGTTTCAGTTTCAGCATCAGTCCATCCAGTGAGCACCCAGGACTGATCTCCTTTAGAATCCTTATCAATTTAAAATTAGCATTGTATGTCCATATGACATTACTATCAATAAAATAACACATTTTATTATTGAGCATGTAAGCATCTCTTCTAACGAAAAGGTAAACATACAGGAGATGCAAACATCTCAGGCACGGAAGAGTAAACCACCAGTATCGTGACTTCTGACCGTGAACATGTGTTGTACCTGGACTTGAGTTTATCCAGATAGGATCTTAATAATCTGTACCTGGCTTCTTGCAGTGAACAGTACATGGGGGCCACTCACCCAGTCTCCTGCAGGAAGCACTGATTCTTTCACACATATTGCCGTACCGTTTGTCCCTGGGACACGTCCAGCTGTGAAGTTTCTTGTCAACAGTGGCTGGAGATTTGGTCTGCCCCAGTGATGGGCTGGTGAGAAGGACTTCCCTGGCAGTCCAGTGGTCAAGACATCACCTTCCAGCATGGGGGTTGTGGGTTCCATCCCTGGTCGGGAAGCTAGGATCACACATGCCTTGGGGCCAAGAGCAAAATGAAACATAGAACAGAAGTGATGTTGTAGCAAATTCAATACTTTTCAAAGGATCCACAACAGTGATCTTAAAGATGGAAAAGAACAGCACCGTTGTGAACATCCTGTGAACACACTTTCTGAGTCACACATGTGCATATAGATTCCATCCCCCGCGCCCAGAGGTGAGATTCTTAGGTCAGAGGATGTTGAGCCCTAGAAGAGTCTTGCACAGTGCTTGGACCATGCACCCGCCCACCAGGAAGCTTAGATGTTCTCCACAGTCTCCCCATGTGGAGAATCCATCTTTTTCTCACCTCAGCCCTTCTGGTACGTGTGTGGTGATGGCTCGCTGCTCTTTGCATTTGCATGCTTCTGCTCTTCCAGGGGTTGAACAGCTCATTGTGAGTTTATTGGCGATGGGGCTCCTCTTTACCAAAGCACGATCCAGGTGGTTTAGCCAGTCTGTCCTGCAAGAGTCCTTTATGTATGGAGTATAACAGTCATGTACTGGTTTCATCTCCCTTTCTCGCTACTTTTATTTCTTTCACTTTCCTGAAGGTTCTTACTTTGGGGCTTCACTGGGCTTCCCTGGTGGCTCAGTTGGTAAAGAATCCGCCTGCAATGCAGGAGACCCCGGTTCGATTCCTGCATAGGGAAAATCCACTGGCGAAGGGAGAGGCTACCCACTTCAGCATTCTTGGGCTTCCCCTGTGGCTCCGCTGGTAAAGAATCCTCCTGCAGTGAGGGAGACGTGGATTCGATCCCTGGGACAGGAAGATCCCCTGGAGAAGGGAAAGGCTACCCACTCCAGTATCCTGGCCTGGAGAATCCCATGGACTGTATAGTCCATGGGATCGCAAAGAGTCGGACACGACTGAGCGACTTTCACTTGGGGCTTCACTTTTTTCTTTGCTTTCTTCTGGGTTACTTGATCAGTTTACCAGTAATTAGAAAACAGGTCTAACTGTTCCACTAGTAATGTGGACACAGGTAGTAGTATTATGTATAAATAAGAGAAATCATTGCAATTGAGTATCTCCAAGCAACCATTGTATGTAAAACATGGTTCATTTGTAGTACTCGGACCAGAGTAAGTCGGAGTTTAAGAATATGTTCTTAAGTAAGGTAAGAACTTAAGATCCCCTAGAGCAGCGATCCCGAACCTTGGATCTAATGCTTGATGCTCAGAGGTGGAGCTGATGGAATAAATAAGAGAAAGCACACAATACATGGAACACCACTTGTGAAAGTGAAGTCGCTCAGTCGTGTCTGACTCTTTGCGACCCCATGGACTGTAGCCTACCAGGCTCCTCGGTCCCTGGGATTTTCCAGGCGAGAGGACTGGAGTGGGTGGCCATTTCCTTCTCTAGGAATGCACTTGAATCATCTCTAAAACCATCCACCCCCACCCCCACTCCTAGCCGTGGAAAATTCGTCTTCCACGAAACGGGTCCCTGGTACTACCAGGGAGGTCAGGGACCGCTGCTCTAGAGGGAAGAGGAATTGAGACCCATCTCGACCCACCTCCCAGAATATTGGAAACAAAAGCAAAAATAAACAAATGGGACCTAATTAAAATCAAAAGCTTCTGCACAGCAAAGGAAACTCTAAGCAAGGTGAAAAGACAGCCGTCAGAATGGGAGAAAATAATAGCAAATGAAGCAACTGATAAAGGATTAATCTCCAAATTATACAAGCAGCTCCTGCAGCTTAATTCCAGAAAACTAAGTGACCCAATCAAAAAATGGGCCAAAGAACTAAACAGACATTTCTCCAGAGAAGACATAAAGATGGCTAACAAACACATGAAAAAATGCTCAACATTCCTTTCACACCAGTCAGAATGGCTGCTATCCAAAAGTCTACATGCAATAAGTGCTGGAGAGGGTGTGGAGAGAAGGGAACCCTCTTACACTGTTGGTGGGAATGCAAACTAGTACAGCCACTATGGAGAACAGTGTGGAGATTCCTCAGAAAACTGGAAATAGAACTGCCATATGATCCAGCAATCGCACTCCTGAGCATGCACACCGAGGAAAGCAGAATTGAAAGAGACACATGTACTCCAATGTTCATTGCAGTACTGTTTATAATAGCCAGGACGTGGAAGCAACCTAGATGTCCATCTGCAGACGAATGGATAAGAAAGCTTTGGTACGTATACACAATGGAGTATTTCTCAGCCATCAAAAAGAATGCATTAGAATCAGTTTTAATGAGGTGGATGAAATTGGAGCCAATTATACAGAGTGAAGTAAGCCAGAAAGAAGAACATCAATACTGTATATTAACGCATATATATGGAATTTAGAAAAATGGTAACCTGAACCCTGTATAAGAGACTGCAAAAGAGACATAGGCATTTAGAACAGTCTTTGGGACTCTGTGGGAGAGGGTGAAGGTGGAATGATTGGGGAGAATGGAATTGTAGCATGTATATTATCATAAGTGACCAGTCCAGGTTCGACGCATAAATTTTCCTCTGTTCATTTCTTTGCATTTGTGCTTTTTTAATAAAAATACTTTTAACTGTAAAGAAAAAAAAAAATTATAAAAAAATAAATAAATAAATAAATTTTGAGAAAGTCACAAAAAAAAAAAAATAAAATAAAATAATTAAAAAAAAAAAAAAAGAGACCCATCTCAATGGGCCACACAAAGCGGGGTGAGGCCGCCGGGGACCCCGACAGTGCCTGCCCAGAGGAAGTGGAGAGCCCTGGGGAGTGCTGAGACAGAGGCGGAGAGGAGCTGGGGTGGTTTCCAGAGTGAGTGAGGTCAGAATGCTGGAGTCGTGGTCCGGCACGTGCTCACTATGCACGACGAGAGATGGCTCCGGAATCAGCTGAGTCCATATCTTTGCAGCAAGGGGGGAGGACGGGTTGAAAGGAGGGCTTCCCCGTGCTGCTAGTGGTAAAGAACCCGCCTGCCAAGATCCCCTGGAGGAGGGCATGGCAACCCACTCATTCTTGCCTGGAGACTCCCCTGGACAGAGGAGCCTGATGGGCTGCAGTCCTTGGGGTCACAGAGAGTCGGACACGACTGAGCAGGCATACAGGGCTTAAAGGTAACACGTGAACATGCTCTGGAATGTGTGTCTTTAAAAGCTCTACCTTACGCTACTGATGTGAAAAGGAAAGACAGGCTGTGGATCGTCCGTGCCCACGGGACCGTGTCCTTGCAGATTCGCGGAGCCACTGAGGTTTATGCACCCGCCCTGGGGTGCTTGTGGTCCTCGGTGGAGATGCTCATGCAGGGCGTGGCGCTGGGCTGGAAGGGACCCCGCCTCCACGTTCCCACCCAACGCTGCCCTCTCGGTTGAACCAGGAACACACCCTCAGTGTGGTCTGCTTTCGTGCCGTGGACGCTGTGTCTGTCTCGTTGAGATCTGTTCTGTGTAAAAGTGGCCCAGAGTGCAGAGCTGCCCCCTAAGGCTCCCCAGGAGGAAGGTGACATGCCCCACCTGGCAGCGGAGGTGGGCGGTGGGCCCGTCTCCCTGCAGGTGTGGCTTGTGGCACCGTGAGCTCAGTATGACAGAGGTAGTAACGCGGAACCGCCTCCAGAAACAGCGAGAGGAGAGCCCCTGATTCAGGCTTGAGGTTGCGTGTCAGGGGCCGGGGTTACACTGAGAGCCCATGAGGATGCTCTGGAAAAGGGGAAGAAAGCAACAGTGGAAGTCGCTCAGTCGTGTCCGACTCGCTGCGACCCCGTGGACTATACAGCCCATGGGATTCTCCAGGCCAGGATACTGGAGTGGGTAGCCTTTCCCTTCTCCAGGGGATCGTCCCAACCCAGGAATTGAACCCAGGTCTCCTGCATTGCAGGCGGATTCTTTACCAGCTGAGACACCAGGGAAGCCCAAAAAAAGGTTAAAAAAAAAAGGGGGGGTGTTAAGTTTGTGGGTTCTGAGATGACGCTGGATTAAATTACAGTGGGGCTGAAGGCAAAAGACATTTGCTGTCCTTCTATCCAGGATTGTGAAAATGTTTTCAACTATAGTTCCTTGTGAGTTACAACCCCACGGACTATAACCCGCCAGACTTCTCTATCCATGGAATTCTCCAGGCAATAACACTGGAGTGGACTGCCATTCCCTAGACTTCTTTCAGTTCATGAATAATTGTAATATCTCTTAGATTAGATTTGGGTTTCCCTGGTGGCTCAGACGGTAAAGAATCCCCCTGCAATGCGGGAGATGTGGGTTCCATCTCAGAGTGGAGAAGATTCCCTTGGAGAAGGAAATGGCAACCCACTCCAGTGCTCTTGGCCTGGAGAAGCTCAGACAAGACAGAGGAACCTGACAGGCTACAGTGAGTCCATGGAGATCACAAAGACGTGACTGGGATGACTAAAGATTTTAAGAGATATATAGTAAGTTTTTAAAAAAAACAAACAAACACATTAAAACGGGTTACTTACTGATTGGCAGACAACGATAGCTGTCACCACAGGAATCCAGTAACCCTGCATTTCCGCCAAGGAGCAGCCACCCAGGGTTTGCTACGGTGTGTTCACGGTTGACTTTCTAAACCCTAACTTGTGCGAGTTACAAGGTGGCTGCAGACTTGACGTGAGATGCAGGCCACTGTTTGAGCCACCTCGGAAAAGCTCGGACAGTGAGTTGTGTCTGAAAACACGCCATCAAGGACTGTGGGAAAGACAGGCAGTTCGTGTAAACTGTTTTGCAGTGTGGGTTTGGTGGAAGGCAACTGATCAACAGATGCCTGCCGTTGAGAAGGTGGTTTGTGACTCTTGGTCTGCCAAAGGGGGGGGCCCTCCACGCCTCTCGGGGAGACCCCAGGGTTGGGGAGGAGGCAGTGCTCAGGAGCCTTGACCGTGCTTTCTGTAGCGGGGAACAGGAAACGCTGGTCAGTCTGAGGGTTGACGGGTCTGGATCATCACAGTGGGCTCTGGGAAGTGGTGGAAATTTATTTAGTCACTCAGTCATGTCTGACTCTTTGCAAGTCTGTAGCCCGCCAGGCTCCTCTGTCCATGTGGATTCTCCAGGCAAGAATACTGGAGTGGGTTGCCACGCCCTCCTCCAGGGGATCGTCCCGACCCAGGGATAGAACCCGGGTCTCCTGCATTGCAGGCAGATTCTTTACCTTCTGAGCCGCCAGGGAAGCTCAGATTCTGGACACAGGCTGCCCCAGTTCCCTGGCCCTGGGAGGGGGGCGGTGATGAGGGTGGGCCTGGTGGCCCCAAGGGTGAGGGTCCCCGCTCTGAGGGGATGCTGGGGTGCAGGCTCTGGATCGGCCAGTCTACACAGAACACGGATGCCTGCAGGTGAGCCGTCTGCTCTCTGGACATAAGGCCATCCCGGGGAGGGCTGTCCCACCAGGCCCCAGGAGGTCAGAGCCTCACAGATACAGGAAACCAAAGGCATCGTTAAATAAAGGCAGAGGCAACGCAGGGGGGCAGGAATCTAGGGTGGGGAGTCCACTGAGTCAGGCTTGGGAAGTGATTGGAAAGCCTTGGGTTTGCATGGAGATCCTCACCAAGGTAGGGATCCATGTCCAGAGACCCAGGGCATGTACTCAGAGCTGGCAGCTTGCAGAGCTAAGAGGCGGGAGGGGCCATCAGATGTGTGGCTTGGTACGTGCTCCTGTGAACCGTGCTGTAGGAAGGCGTGGGTTCTTGGGGGATCCGGAGCCGTGGGTAACAATTGCACATCGCACAGCTGTAGCGCAGTGAAGTGAGGTCCACTTGGCTGCTCCACACCAGGGACTGTGAGGACTCCTCTGTGCCCGGCTCGGGACTTGGCAGGAACTGGCCTATTCTCTGTGGTGAGAATCACACTCTCCGATACAGGGGGCCACCCATCTGTCCAGTGGGATTTTTAATGAAGATGAAAAGTCTGATCCCTTCAGCGGCAGCAGCAAGTGCTTCGATTTGCTTTGTGGGCTCGAGGGAGGCAGGGGTTCACCACGTACAGAAATGAGTTTGCATCAGGGCACACAGGGGCGTTGGGTAGCGCCCTGCCCACCGCTACCTGCCCTGCTCAGGGCTCTGCGCACCCCTTCCGTGAGCTGTGCCCATGCTGTGGTTACCGCCATCACCGCCTTGTCAGTACACCGTGCTGCTGTCATGATCATTCTGTATTCACCTGTATCCCAGCTCCGTCCAACCTAACTTGGATGTCACCCAGGCACTGTGTTACTGACCCAGGCGCCTCTGTGTTTCGTGTCCATGAGTCCAGCTGCCTCTGGGAGGTCATTTCAGCACAATGCGTCGAGCAGCACCACTTGTTAAAAGAAAGGGTATGAATTCGCTCATCAGTTGACTTCATACTTTGCGTATAATGTGCAGTTCTTCTCTAGTCAGCCCACAGTTCTTGACATCTGCCATGTAAGCAGTTACAGCCTCAACCCTTTTTAGCTAAACAGCGTTGATGCCTGCTTGGTATCTCTTTACTTTCTGGTGGAAAAGTCCTTTCTTCGTTTCCCAAAGTGCTCCAGAGAAAGTTGCCAGCAGACCCAGCACTCCATCAAAGAGGCCTGTGCTCTGAAAACCTCTCATCAAATGTTTGGTTTGAGTGCAGCCGGGTCGCGAGGCTGTGGGGGTGGGGTGGGTGGGAGCGATGCCTTTCACGCCCACCTGGGGACTAACTGGGTGATTGATAAACCCGGCCCAGCCTCTGTTCCCACACTCAGGCCTGGCTCCACAGCACGTTTGTCTTTTTTCTTTCCACGCGGTCGATCGCCCAAAGAAAAGACGCAGACAGAAAACGCGCCACTCAGGCTGGAGGTGGTGATGTTACTTAAGGGGCCGTGTTCTCTGGGTGCTGGGGGAGCAGGTCTGATATCTGCAGAGGTCACGCAGCCGGCGAGGCCGGGGCACGCTCACTGCACACTGTTCTCACCCTCGCCTCCTGAGGAGGAGGCCCTGTCCACATGGAGCACACACGTTGCACACATGGAGTCCACACGTTGCACACACGGAGTCCACACGTTGCACACACAGAGTCCACACCAAGCCCACGCAGAGCACACTGCGGCGGCCAGGCCTTCCGGGTGAGGAGGGACCAGGCGTTGACTCCTGCCCGGCTTCAGGATTCCTTCCACCAGCTTCCTCAGAAACACGCAAGATTCAGACTCCTGCGGAATCTCTCTCATCACCGAGGAAACAAAAGGACGGACGCTGAGCATCCCCCATTCTTGTCGGGTTTCGTTACTGTGGGCGCCACGGCTGGCTTAGGCTCAAGACCTTTGCGGACGCATCACACTGTCACTTTTCTCATGATTTTTTTTTTTTTTTTTCCTATCTGGTTCTGGTATCTCAATTTACTTTCCCTTTTATGCTCTATTACGTTCCCCCCGACTTCATTCTTTTCCCCGACTCCATTCTTGAAGATTTCTTTGATACGGACCGTTTTTAAAGCCTTCACGGAACGTGTGAAGCGGTATCGCTTTCGTTTTATGCTTTGGTTCTTTGGCCACGAGGCGTGTGGGATCTTAGATCCCCAAACAGGGATGGAACCGACACTGCATTGGAAGGTACAGTCCCAACCACTGGAGCATCGGGGAAGTCCTGAGCTGATTTTTTATTGAGGAAACAGTAGGCAGAATCTGGGGAGACATCCCTCCTCGGCCTGGCGGATACCTGTCTGCATTGCCTGCAGGGTCCTATGCCCCCTTCCTGTTCTCTCCAGCTTCAGGAACACCGGGCTGCGAGCCCTCTTGCTTGTAGACTGTTCTTTTTTTTCTTTTGCTTAACTGCGTTCACCTTACAGATCCCGGCGTCGGCCAGTATCACGTGGAGTGGTTTCCGGAAGTCTGCGCCCACAACGAATCCGCCAGGCTGAAGGCGTCCTCGGCTGTGACCCAGGTGAGGAGGAGGAGGCTGGAAATGAGGGCTGCTCGGGGGCTCTTAGACGCACCCGGCCTGCGGGTACAGCTGGTCGGGAAGAGGTGCAGGCTGAGCGTGCCGTGGGTGACTCGGTCACCGACCTGTGACCTTCGGGACAGGTGGGGAGGAGACACAGGGTCACGTGTGCACTCACCCCTCATCCCCACATGTTGTCAGGGTGGTGTGGGGGGACCCTGAGACGGAGATTCCAGACACAGCTCACAAGGAGCTCCCAGGGCAAACGCCGTCAGCCTGGGAGGGTTTCGTCGTAATCACACAGAAGCTCGGAATTCTCTTCTCCATCCTGAGCTGGATTCCCGCCCCCCCCACCCCGTGACCTGAAGGCCTCATTTTCCCAGGGTAAATGGGAAAATTTCCCGAGGTTTCTCTGCAGCCCTGTCCCTCAGCCTCCCCTTTAGCTACATCCCTACCTTGTGCCAGCTCGTGCTGGGGAGTGGAAGACCTGCCCATCCTGGGCCCCAGCACGTGCTCTTCTGACCTTAAGGGTCCCAGACATGCTCCAAGCTGCAGCTCTTGCATGGGAGCAGGAGGCCATGACAACTGCGTGCCAAGAACTGACCCACAAACACCCTAACACAACTCACCTACAATTGACTCACACCCGCTAATTTCACACACATCCTAACACAAGTCACCTACAATTGACACACACTCCCTGACACAACTGCTGGCCTAGAATTGACACACACCCCCTAACACACCCAGGGTAAGAAACCTGACACTGGCTTGTTACAGCCATCACCATCAGCTTTCCTGTTCCTGTAAGGTTATATATGTGTGCAGGAGGCCGCGACAACGCCACCTTGCAGTGGACATGCACACGCTCACACGCAAAGGGCAACGAACAGGACAGTAGCTTGCTACAACCATAACCGTCCGCTTCCTCTTCCTGTAAGGCGACATCCCCAGCCCCGTCAGCCCCCCACTGTTGAGTCTGGCCTCGTAATTCTGTTTAATCATCACATGCTGGCCAGAAGCAACAAAGAGAGCCCTCCAGAAGCGGGAGAAGAGACACCGCTCTTCTCTGCCTTCAGGAAAGACTCAGGTCTAAACTGAGCCTGCGTCTGGGAGGAAGCCCGAGTTAGCTTTTTTTTTTAAAAAATGACAAATCGGGTTGATATTCACAGTTTTTCACCCTCCTTGTCCAGCCAGCTCCCCACGGTGGGTCGTGACCATCAGAACACGGTTCCCGTGGACTGAACGCTTCCACCCGGTTGTTCTAGAGCCTGGGTGAGCCCCCTCGCCCCAGGAGCAGGTCATGGTTGTAAATCATCTCAGCAGGGACACTGTGTGCTTTGTGTGAAGACCGTACCACACACACTTAAACTGCCCCGCCACATTACAAGAAGACAACCTCCTGGGATGTCATCGCATCTCCTGCCAAGTCCGTTCCCTCGTGAGACTTATACAGCTGGTGTGTTCTCTCTCTCTGCATCTTGCTCTAGGAAAACTACATGATTCTTCCAGACCTGTCGTTCTCCTGCAAATACAAGGTAATCGTGCAAGCTGCGCGGCCCCAGGGCCGCTGGAAGGCAGAAAGCGCGTCCTTCACGACCCCACCGTGCTCCGCGCTCAAGGGCAAGACCCACAAGCACTTCAGCTGCCCCGGCGCGGAGGAGGGTATGTGTCGCCTGGAATCCCCGGGGGAGCGGCGGTGGACACAGCTCCAAAGCGTGATTCACGAGGCCCCAAAACCCACAAGGATCACCCCTTTTTAGACGGCCCTAGGACAGCCCTCTCTGAAGGGAACGTGTGTATATGAACACTCGCATAACCTCCAAAGTCCAGCCGCACTTGGCGACACAGGCTTTGCTGAAGGATCAGCCCTTAGAAGTGAAAGTGAAAGTCGCTCAGTCGTGTCTGACTCTTTGCGACCCCGTGGACTGTACAGTCCGTGGAATTCTCCAGGCCAGGATACTGGAGTGGGTAGCCATTCCCTGCTCCAGGGGGATCTTCCCAACCTAGGGATGGATCCCAGGTCTCCCGCATTGCAGACAGATTCTTTACCAGCTGAGCCACCAGGGAAGCCCAAGAATACTAGAGTGGGTAGCCTATCCCTTCTCCAGGGGATCTTCCCAACCCAGGAATTGAACCGGGGTCTCCTGCATTGCAGGCGGATTCTTTACCAGCTGAGTCACCAGGGAAGCCCAAGAATACTGGAGTGGGTAGCCTTTCCCTTCTCCAGCAGATCATCCCAACCCAGGAATTGATCCGGGGTCTCCGACATTGCAGGTGGATTCTTTACCAGCTGAGCCACCAGGGAAGCCCAACCTTGGAAGCCCAAGCCCTTAGAAGGGGGGCCGGCATCTCTCCGCAGGTGCTCTGGGGCGCCTCGTGTAGCTCACTTGACTCGTGTTCAGCCTGGCCCCAGGGGTGTTACCGTTCACAGCCTTTCCATCCCCTATCTCCACCTTCCGCAGCCCCGGCCCACATAGAGGGACACTCATCCTCAGAGGCCCTGCCCGGGAACTGGTTCTGGTCATTGCCGACGGCTCTCACGGCGACCCCAGCCTTCCCCACCCACCTCCTCCCCCAGCACCCATTCCTGCCCTCTGGGTGACTGGGTCCTCAGAGATCACAGCATTCTTTTCTGCATCGTTCACCCCCATCTGCACGCTGGACTCGCAAATGACCCCGAGCCATCAGCAGCCACTGGGCACAGAGCTGCAGAGATGAGGGTCCAGCTCAGATGCCATCTGCCCAGGCGGCCATGGGACTTACCCCCCGCCCCCGAGGGAGGTCACAGCGCTGACCCCGGGGCCCAGAGAATGGCAGACTGAACGCCGTCTCCTCTGGGGCTGCCCTGTCTCCACCCCTCTAACCGTTCCACGGTTCCCCTTCCTGTGCTCACAGGTCACAGTCACGTGCGCCCAAAAGTGCAGGCCAAACCCGAGAACCTGTCCGCCTCCTTCATGGGACGCGATGCCAACATCACGGGGCACTTCTCCTGGAGGGTGAGCCAGGCGGGCTTGCCACGGCCGGCCACCGGCTTCCAGGTGACCTGGGCCGAGGTCACCACTGAGAGCCGGCCCAACAGCCTTCCGAACAGCATCATCTCGCAGTCCCAGATTCTGCCCGCGGTAAGTGCCCGCCCCATCTCGGGGTGGGTTCCCCCCCACCATGCGGCCGGAGCATCCCTGGGGGAGGCACTCGGGCACCCCAAACCCCCACTGCAGCGGCGACTTGTTGAGACTCACATGTAGGTTTTCTTCTCCGGTGTGAATTCTTTTGCAAGAATCAGAACACACCACCAGGGTTCCTGTGGGCCCCCAGTGAATTCTTTTGTAAGAATCGGAACACACCACCAGGGTTCCGGTAGATTAACTATCATCACGATAAACTTAGGAGAAACCGTCCTGTAGCTACCCGTGATGACAAGGGCCAGCTCTTAAGGAGACCTCTCCTGTCGGCACGGAACGCAAAGGTTTCACCATTTTCTGTCTTTTGAATCCCTGTCCTTCTGGGCGAAGCAGACGTGCCCCATTTGAAGTGTTAAATTTGGGGGGAAAAGAGCTAAAAAGAACCTTGTTCTTTCTCTTCATTTCCCCCTTCAAATCTGGCCAGAGCACATAATGAGCTGGAGTGCCTTCCAGGCCAACTTAATTCCTTGGCTTGGGGGGGAAAAAAAAAGCATGTGTGGGCTTTTACCAACTCTCAAAACGCCCTTAGAATATGCAACTCTTGCTCCAAAAAGAGGGGAAAAAAAAAAACTTAAATCCCGGAAGGAAAAAAAAAAACCCATGGAATTGGACAGTAATTATTCTGTGTATGTGCCTTAGGTTCTATTGAGTTCTGAGACCAAAAAACAACAACAAAAAAATGCGTTGGCATAAGAAGAAACATTTTTTGGCTGCGGGCACTGACAGATACTGTCTTTTAAGGAGCGCAAGTTGGCGTGTTTCCCCGAGACGTGGATTATCAAAAATTCACATCACAAGATGTGCAGATGAAAACTTTTAAAGCCTGGGAAAGTCTTAGGTTCAGGAACGGAAAATACAGTCTCTGGGAGGGGGTGGGGGTGAGTCGCAAGAACTGGCCTGACTCATGTGAGCTCTTGGCTGCCAAGAGCCGGGCTCTCCTTGCTGCCCAGACCACCCGAGGTTGGTAACACGGTGACGTTGTGAGGGAGGCGTGGTCTCTGGAAGAGAGGCCAGACGTGGGTCGTGGGCAGAGGCAGCGCCTGACGACCTCGTGTCCCCCAACGCCTCCCCTCCCCTTCCCCAGGATCACCCCGAGCTCTCGGTCCCGGGTCTGCGGCCCAACACCCTCTACCGCCTGGAGGTGCAGGTGCTGACCGCGGGCGGGGAGGGGCCCGCCACCATCAGGACCTTCCGGACCCCCGACGTGCACGGTGAGTCCTGGCCGGGGGTGGGGGTCCCGTCCTGCCCGGCTTGCAGACACACAGAAAGTCTTGGTGCAAAAACGAAACTCCATAGATCCAGCATTGCAGGCTCCTACCCACAGGGAGTTCTCTGAACCTGAAGTCCTCCCTCCCCTACGTCCGTGCTTCCTCCCAGCCGACCTGACACGCTCCCCTTTTCCCTCCCCAGCACCCTCCTCCGCCCCTTCTCTTACTTTTTTGCTCTACAGAATGCACACTTTTTTCTTATCTTCTAACCATAAATACACAAGAGGTAGGGCTTCCAATGCAGGTAGACCTTAGCAACATAAGGCTTGACCCCTGGGCCGGGAAGATCCCCTGGAGGAGGGCATGGCAACCCACTCCAAGTTTCTTGCCTGGAGAATCCCACGGATAGAGGAGCCTGGATGGGTTATATTCCATGGCGTCACACAGACTCAGACACAGCTAAAGTGACTTAGCATGCGCCCACACAAGTGGGAAAAAAAAAAATCCATCATATCATTCTGACATTTTTTTAAAAATTAAGATGTTCAAATATAACTATATAGGAAATACTACTTTGCTATGGAGCTTATTACATGTATTTCTACTATATATAATCTATTGGCTTCCCTGGTGGCTCAGCTGGTAAAGGATCGGCCTGCAATGCAGGAGACCCTGGTTCAACTCAAGACCCCCCTGGAGAAGGGATAGCCTACCCACTGCAGTATCCTTGGGCTTCCCTGGTGGCTCAGCTGGTGAAGAATGAACCACGATGTGGGAGACCTGCGTTGGTTCCCTGGGTTGGGAGGATCCCCCTGGAGAAGGGAAAGGCTACCCGCTCCAGTATCCCAGCCTGGAGAATTCCATGGACCGTTTAGTCCTTGGAGTTGCAAGGGAGTCGGACACCACTGAGCTGATTTTCATTTTCACTATCTGTATTGTATAACTTTTGTTCATAACATAATCCAAATCAACCTACTTGACTTCCGGCTAAATCATGTAGATTAAAAATAATCGTCACCTATTGTTTGAAAACAAACAGCTTCCCAGGCAGCACTAAGGAGATCCGTTGGGGAGTGGTTGCAGTTATTTACCATAAAGGAGTCCTCATCCAAGTATGTTTGCTGATATTGAAAACAACGAGAAAGAGAATGTAGTGACGTCTTCAGGGGCCGGAACTGTTAGCTTTGGCAGTGATTGAATATGTGCTGGGTCTGTTAACCCTCAAGTCCTGGTCCACCCCCAGCCCCACCCCTCCTTCAACCCTCCGCAGCCACAAGTCTGTTCTGTATGTCTGTTAGTCTGTTCTTGTTTCATAGATGTCACTTGCAAGGAGTCTAAAATACAGCACAAAGGAACTTGACTATGAAACAGAGACAGACTCACAGAGAGAACAGACTTGTGGGAGGTTGGGATCAGCAGATAGAAACCAGTATACACAGGATGGATAAATACCGAGGTCCTACCATGGAGCAAGGGAACTGTATCCTATATTCTGTGGTAAGAAAGAAAGTGAAGTTGCTCAGTCATGTCCGACTCTTTGCGACCCCATGGACTGTAGCCCACCAGGCTCCTCCATCCATGGAATTTTCTAGGCAAGAGTACTAGAGTGGGCTTGCCATTTCCTTCTCCAGGGGATCTTCCCAACCCAGGGATCCAACCCGGGTCTCTCGCATTGCAGGCTTTACCGTCTGAGCCACCAGGGAACCACGATGGAAAAGAATATATATAGTGTGTGCGCACATATAAAAACAGTATATATTAAACTGTACTGTCTCTCTGTTTATATATATAATTGAGTCACTTTGGTCTACAGCAGAAATTATACGCAACATTATAAATCTAATAAAATTTTTAAACGTATGTGTTTGGGAGCAAAAAGTACACATGGTGGAATAAGTGCAGGAGGAAGCCAAGAGTCATTTAGTGCAAGAGGGTGTGGTTCGCTGGAACCGTGGTCCAAGGTGCTGGAAGCCCAGGTTGGGGTGTGAGACGGAGGATGGTGAGATTAACATAGAGACGACCGCATCTGAGTCACCCGTGGGATAGTGAGAGAGAGACTTCCTGAAGGCCTTTGGGACTGCAGGGTCCAGCGCTGAAAGCTTGGAAGGTCATCGGCATGTGGGTAGTAATTGAACGTGGGGGTGTGTACTGGAAGTCAGGACGGTGAGGAGAGTTAGGCTTGCACAAGACCAGGGGAAGTGCTGTGGAAACTAGGAACACCACGGCTCAAGGTGTTGGGCAAAGCGAAGAATCTACGTGGGGGATAGCCTATGTCTTCCCAAATTCTTGTGGCTAAATACCAATTTCAACAGCTACATCTTAGGAGCAATGCTTTCATTTCTGTTCCTGTTTTTAAACAGATCATTTAAAATATCAGATTCTTATGTTTTCCTTCAATTCTTCCATCACTTTAAGTTCTTCTTCACGTAGATGATGTGCTAGAAATAGTAAGTATCCACCCCTTCCACTGTTACACACTTCAGCCTCCGCTCTATTAGTAAAAACATACGGAAGCTAATTTTAGTTATTAGCAAAACTAAATGGCAACAATTGTGTATTTACAAAGATTACTTATTAGCAAAACTAAACAGCAACAACTGTGTATTTACAGAGATTAGTTATTAGCAAAACTAAGTGGTAACAACTGTGTATTTACAAAAATTAGTTATTAGCAAAACTAAATGGTAACAAACTCATGTCCATCGAGCTGGTGATGCCATCCAGCCATCTCATACTCTGTCGTCCCCTTCTCCTCCCGCCCCCAGTCCTTCCCAGCATCAGAGTCTTTTCCAGTGAGTCAGCTCATCGCATGAGGTGGCCAAAGTATTGAGTTTCAGCTTTAGCATCAGTCCTTCCAATGAACATCCAGGACTGATCTCCTTTAGAATGAACTGGTTGGATCTCCTTGCAGTCCAAGCGACTCTCAAGAGTCTTCTCCAACACCACAGTTCTAAAGCATCAATTCTTCGGCGATCAGCTTTCTTCATGGTCCAACTCTCACATCCATACGTGACCACGGGGAAAACCATAGCCTTGACTAGACAGACCTTTGTTGGCAAAGTAATGTCTCTGCTTTTTAATATGCTATCTAGGTTGGTAATATCTTTCCTTCCAAGGAGTAAGCGTCTTTTAATTTCATGGCTGCAATCAGCATCCGCAGTGATTTTGGAGCCCCAAAATATGAAGTCTGACACTGTTTCCACTGTTTCCCCATTTCCCATGAAGTGATGGGACCAGATGCCATGATCTTTGTTTTCTGAATGTTGAGCTTCAAGCCAACCTTTTCATGCTCCTCTTTCACTTTCATCAAGAGGCTTATTAGTTATTAGCAAAACTAAATGGTAACAATTGCGTATTTAAAACAAAGAGAGCCTCCTGTTGGGTTTCAGATTATGTACATTGCTTTCTCAGCTTAAATTTTAAAAAGCCACATCAAAGGTTTATGTGTTGATAAGAATTAATGATCCTGGTTTTATTTTTATTTTCTTTAATGATGGATCAAATTTGCCCCAGCAGCTTTTTGCACTTAGGAGTTTGAAGACAAATAAAAACCACCCCACTGGGAGTGCCCTGTGTGAAGCCCTGTCCCATTTGGGACCACGTCCACCCATCACTTACAATGTCCCTCCACCAAAAGTGCATGTATCATGAAAGGATGTGTTAATTTCTAAACTTTTCCGAGGAAATACAAAGGGTTCTGGCCAGCTTACGTTATTATAAAGAAAGGGGCTTGTCTTCTTTCTCTTGTGATCTTACAGGTTTTATGGAGGGAGCCAGAGAGCCGGGGAAGGCAGAGAGAAAAGACAGGCAGGGTGGATGTGTGTCTGCAAGTTCAGAGTCAGGGCCGGGAGGACCGGGGTGGTACGGACCACGGGCAGGGCACAGACACACAGCTGTTCCTCTAGTCAGTCCAGCTGGGTATGGCGGCCGGACTGACACGTCCATTCTGTCTCTAGGCCCCCATCTGAAACACCGCCATCCCCACCACTACAAGCCTCCTGCAGAAAGGTACTGAGCTGCTCTGAGAGCCCGTCTGAAACCTGAGCGAGTGTGGAAGCTGGCACAACCCCCCAAGGACTGGCCGTGCCCACTGGGAGGCATCAGGCCCTTTCTGGAGGACCGCCCGCCCCTGCCTAATAACCGTGGGGTGCTCATGTCTGCCCTGGAAAACATGCCCCGAAAACCAGGGACCCGCACTGAGCCTTGCGAAGGTGGGGGACAGGTTCCTGTTACATAGGACAACACGCAGCCCAGCCCTGTTCCGCTTCTAACTCTGTGTGGTGAAGAGCTTCCTGATGCAGGTCTGAGATGTCCCCAAATTTGCACCAACAGATTCTCCAAAGAAGCAATTTACACACGTAATAGACCTGCCCGTAGTAAGCGTACAGTTACTGAACACTTGGAGATTACATTATTGATTGGATTTGCCACATCAACGGAAGAGTATCCAGATTTTTACGCCCTAATATTTATTCAGAGATTTCTGAAGATGAATTTTTTTTAATCACCTGTGGTTTTTTTCCTTCAACTGAAAAATCTGTAAACCCGAAATATTGCCAATTAATTTAAACCTAAAATGCTCCAGCTTCAAGCACTCAAGCTTCATTTTATACAAAGACATGGATGAGTTTGGCCTCTAAATGACAGTTTCTGTTAAGGCATTCCCAGCCAGGAGTCAACACTGCTACCCAGATTCTGCCGTGGAGAAATTAAAACTGTTTTCTGGGGCTGCTTTTTAATATTTCATCCTACAACAAGTTTTCCTGATGCTTTCATTTATATTTTCCTTTTTTCCTTAATGGGGAAAACACTTGCTGGTGTGCCATGTTTTCCCACTTACATATGTCTTAACACGCTGCAAATCCTCTTGCTTGAAATGAAAGAATCCCAACTATCGAATATTTTCAAATCTTTCCTGAGATATCCCCCTTTTCTTAATCAAAGCAAGCTCTTTGTTTGGTAGAGTATTCTCCATAATGTAGAAAAGGCAGAGGGGGACTTTGGAAGGTAGAGAAGGACAGCTGTTTGTCTTGGATTAACCTCCCTTTGCTTTCCAGGTGGCTCAATGGTAAAGAACCTGCCTGCCAATGCAGGAGATGCGGGTTTGAGTTCCATCCCTGGGTTGCAAAGATCCTCTGGAGGAGGAAATGGCAACCCACTCCAGTATTCTTGCCTGGAGAAAATCCCATGGACCAGAGGAGCCTGGCGGGCTACAGTCCGTGGGGTCGCAAAGAGTCAGACACTATGTAACAAAACGAAACAGGAAACCTTTCTCTACTCCTTCAAATCTATTACATCTTATTTGAAAAATTTATGAAAAATTTAATTGAAAAATTATGAGGTGCCATGCTAACGGCTCATAGCATGAACTCAATTGCAGACACGGTGTTAGTATATAGTGTTTAGGGGAATGTTGGGGCACCCTGAAACCAGAGATGCTTTAATATATTTTTTGCTTGAGGGAACAGCCATGTGTATACACATGTACGTATGTGTGTCTGTATACTTCCGGGTAGGTATACAATATATATGGAGAAGGAAATGGCAACCCACTCCAGTGTTCTTGCCTGGAGAATCCCAGGGACAGAGGAGCCTGGTGGCTGCCATCTATGGGGTCGCACAGAGTCGGACGCGACTGAAGTGACTTAGCAGCAGCAACAACATACAATATATACATCCAGGTAAATACACACACACAGACGCACACACATATACACGTGGGTAGCTTGAGTACAAGTCGCTGCAAAAATTGTTTTCCCAACTCACCAGTGAGGGATGCAACTCTAAAAGATCATTCAAGTAATCTGTTTTCCCCATCGGTCTCGATTCTACGAAAAAACAGCCATTTCTCCAAAGTAAACATTTTCACGGAAGGGCATCCTCATCTCATTATCTACACGAGGAGCACAGTAAAAGCTCTTGTGCGCCTGGGAGCCTGCCAGTTTTCTTCCTTCCCGAAAGCCTGCGGTGGGCGCCCTGGTTGCGGGGAGTTGAATGAGCGGCGCAGGGTGAGAACGTGAGGGTCTCGACTCCTCCCGGGAGGTCCAGGCTCTTAAGTGTGGACACCAGGCAGAGAGACGACCCCTGTTATCACACGCACACCTCTCTCCCCGGAGAACTCCGGGGCCGGTAGGCATGGATCTCCGACGGCCCAGATGGGGAAAAAAACGACTTCCTGCGTCTTCCACGAGCTTGGAAGCTTGAGCAGGCGGGCGGTGCTTTGCAGCCTTCAGGAGGGGCTGCGGGGGGATCTCAAGGGTGCAGCCAGCTCACGGGGCTTCGGGCTGTTTCTCTGCAGCTCCTAACGTGGTCTGGGGTGGACTCTGCAACAGAGTGTCCCTGCAGAGTCAGCGGGTTCCCCTTTGGCACGGAGACGGGAGGGACTCATGCGCAAACGCAGAGATCATCTCTGAAACCATGAGTTTTCCTTAGACGCCGTTCCCAGCATCTGGATTTTCAAACCCTCAGAATCTCCAAGGGGAAGGCTTCAAATTATTATTGGCTGTGTGTTTATCGTCTACCTTCATTGGTCCTAAATATATCCATAAGTATTTGTGCCAGCCCATCTTTGTACTGTTGTATAGTTTAAAAGGCGGGAGTATATACATAGATGCAAAATATTATTAAATTATTAAATACACTTACTTTTGTAAAATTTAATGATGTTTCTTTTGCCTGGGTCATAGACGTTGAGCAAATACATTTTGAGTTCAGATCAAGGTTCTGAAGCTTCTATCTTCTTTGAAATACCTGAAGTAGGTCTTATGAGCATTTCATTAGGCTAGGCAATAAAAGAAAGCTGAGTTTCCTTTATAAATTTCAATAGTGTTGAAATGAGCAAAATTATAATCACAGTTTTTTGAATTTTGGGACGGGGGAGCCTGGTGGGCTGCCGTCTATGGGGTCGCACAGAGTCGGACACAACTTTAGCGACTTAGCAGCAGCAGCCCTAGTAAAGGTCTAAAAAATTATGTTGTTTAATTTTAAAGCCAATTTAGTAGCTGATTCTCTGTTTCATTGAAATTAGATGCCTTTCTCACATATGAAAAAAAGTATATTCAGTGACAGTATAGTCACTCTTTAAAAAAATCAAGCTCATCAAACATATGAAGTCATCAAATGCACATGTGTAACCCGATATACATCGAGGCTATGTGCATCTTTTTCCTGAGAATATTCACTCCACAGTGATGGGTTTATTTATCTGGGCTATCCTCTTGTTCTAAGGGGGCTCTGGGAGCAATCTTTATAAACAAATGTGTGCCCTTCACATCAGCCAGTGTTTTTTTAATATACATAAATGGGAAGGAAATCCAGAAATGAGGGGATAAATGTCCACTCAGAGCTGAGCAGAGACTAACACAAAATTATAAAGCAGTTACACTCCCAATAAAATTGTCTTCAAGAGACAGTAACGTTTGCGACAGGTAAATTTTCCAAAATCCAAAGTTTACAAACACACATCTCTGTCCTAGAAAGACCTGGAAGAACCCAGAACCCATCTAGAGAGCAGAACCCATCCTCCAGCTCAGCACTGCTGAGACTTGGGGCCGCACGGTTCTCTGTCGGCGGGCGGGCCCTGCCCTCGGCACTGTGGGGCGTGGAGAGGCACCCCTGGTCGCCACCCACCAGAGGCGAGGAGCCACCCCACCCCGGGTGTGATGACCGCACGCTCTGCAGTCACGGCCCACACCCTCTCGGGGTACAGAGTCACCCCCGGTGAGAATCACTACATCGTCATAATGTCCACTGCATAGCGGAGAACTGGCCTCTGCAAGGGGGAACTGGGTCAGCTGGAGTAGGCACACCTGGGAAGTGGTTGCACTGGACCTCAGAGCCCTTAGCAGTATCTTTTATCTCCACTGAAGAACCTGATTAAAAGGCTGAGTTTGTGCATCACACGAGTACAAATACTCATCTTGTTCTACAGACCAGTCAGCATCATCCAGGATGTTGGCAGTCTGACTTAACGTCTCTTCCTTACACTGCGTGTCGTGGGGTTCGTAGGTTCAGCCCTGTGACTGCGAATATCTCAATCTAAACGTATGCACACTTGCACATCGTCAGCAGAACACAGAGGCCAGATTCCCGTTGCACTTGTACGTTCATTTACGATAAAAAGCACAAAGCTGGCGACTCGTGTCTATGGCTTTGCACGGCCAAGCTCAGCTTCTTACCTCTCCTGGACACTTGGCAGGTTACACCATTCACAGAGCGACTCACACAGGTCTCTCTGCAGAGCTATTAGGACTTTTCCTTGACGTAACCATGGTGCGCAGGTAACAGAATGGCTACCCTCTCATCCGAACAGCCTGTAGAAACCATGTCCCTTAGGCCATTTAAAAGTCAATATTTATTTATGTATGTAATAAAAAATGATTCTGTTTGTGTGTCATGTTATTTAGAGAGAAATAATCTTGTAAAGAAATGTTGTTAAAAACACAAAAGCATTGTAAATAGTCTGATCTCTGTCACTCATTATTTTCACATTAGAGTTTGTACATACTGACTGATTCCGTTAATAAAGGACCTTTAAACCTGCTCGGTGGACTAAACTTGTTACTTTCCTGAAAACACACACACACATTTTCTTTTCACATAGAAAGAAAAATGAGCAGTTTCCTATGAAGCTGGGGAGACTGAAAAAGCCTCATTCTCCTGTCAGTATGAATGGAACTCAAGGTCTGGTCAAAGATTGAAGGCAGGAGGAGAAGGGGGCGACAGAGGATGGGATGGTTGGATGACATCGCCGACTCAATGGACGTGAGTTTGGGTAAAGTCCAGGAGGTGGTGATGGACAGGGAAGCCTGGCGTGCTGCAGTCCATGGTATCACAGACAGTCGGACACGACTGAGTGACTGAACAAGCAAAATTACAACAAGGCAGCTCATCGTCCTGAACAGAGCGTGCTGGACTATTGACAGAGATCACTGCATCATGGCTTTCACTCTATTTGCAAGCATGACTCTCAACGGTTTTGGTGGCATTCTCTCCATCCATTGGTCCACAGGCTTAGACAACTATCCCCCACCACCACCCCCGGCCCCAGGAGCTGTCCATAAAATGCTACCAGATACGCGTTGTGCTCATAAGCTTTCAGCCACAGCCCTTGGTTCTCAACAGCACAGTCACTGCAGGCGGGGCTGGGGGGGGGTGTCCCCTCCCCAGCAGAGGGTCTTGCAGAACCCCACACCGGGTGGGCGCTGTGCCCACGGGCATCTCCACCCGTGACTTAGGAGGATGCTACTCCATAAACCACCCGAAGAAGGCGGTCCATCCGAAAGCCGAGATGAGTTCTGTCTGCATCAAATCACCTACTTATTTCTCTACGCATTCACCTGGCAGGAATGTCCTTAGTTTCCGCTGCTGCGTGGTCCTGCTATATGGGCGGGATATTGGCTATGATGGCAGGTCCCAGGTCTTCCAGGGCTCTTCCTCCTAGGAGAAGGCTACTAGAAAGAACTGGAGTGTGAGAAGCCCAAGGAGGAAAAGAAAGCAGAGCGTTGGGTGAGGGAGAGGTTGTGGGGTCCTGACTTTTGTGTTCTTAAGCAGGATCACTGTGGGCTTCTTCACCCCAGCAGTGAATAAGCTGGTGGCTACCCCAGGGATGGACATGGGGCACCCAAAGGGAGATACGGGACCTCTGAGGTGTCAGCCTGGGCTTCCTGAGTGACCTCCGGAGCCAGTTACCTTTCCTTCTCTTGTTTTCTAATCTCTCCTTGAAAAGATGATGGGATTTTCCTGACAAAAAATAGCAAACGTTTGTGTTGTGTTTCTTTATAATGAGAAGCGGCTGCATCTAGAGACACTGTGCTGGTCAATGAAATTCTCAAACAATGGTGATGGATTCTTTTTTTTAAAAAAGTATATGAGCCACACCTAAGAATCTGGACACACAAGGTCCGCTGTTGCATGACAGTGTTTTTGTGAACTTTCTCGAACAGCAAAGTCCATGGAGGCAGAAAACACCTGGGTTAGCTGCCAGGGACTGGAGGGGGACCAGGTGGGAAGTGCTTTATGGGGACAGTGTTCACATCTGGAAGTGATGACAAGGTCTTGCAACTTTATAGAGGGGATGGTTGTGCGTTTTGAACAGGAATGAAATGCCACTGAATTACACTCTTTAAAATGGTCCAGTAATTTCCAAATACAAACACAGGTTACATATCACAACCCCGTGTGAGTACAAATACAATTTATTTGCAGAACGAATTATCCATCTGACTTTCAAATGAAAAGCAAGCAGAAATCCCACTGAGGAAATAATGTCCCTGGCCATGATCTTAACCAGGAGGTATGCTGGCTCTCAGTCCCACTCCGGGTACCCCGAATCCAGGCCCCGGGTGGTGTCTCTCTTGACAATGGCCCTGCTGCTGAGCCCCTGCACCAGCTGCCTGAGTCACTCTCAACATTGAGACTTCACCCCTGAGGAACCCCACTTCAGCTCCATAAGGTCCTCCAGTCCATGACGCCACCATTCCCCAGACCGGTCATCCACGCTGGCCCTGAGCTCCACCTGCCGGCAGCTGCACTGCCCCTCCGTATGGCCTCCACCTTACACGCTTCCAGCCACTCGCGCCAAGATCAGAGGGACTGTGCACTCAGCTCAGAGGTGACTGTGGGCTCAGCACTCAGGCCCAAGACATTCAACTAATGTCTCTCAGAAACCCCACAGGCCACAAGGTCGGGGGTGGGGGCGGTGATGGTGGGAGGCAAGATCTACTCACAGTCCTGAGAAAGGGACAATGTCTGCAATCTAGGATAGTCTACCCAGCAAGATTATCATTCAGAATGGGAGAGAGAGAAAAGAATTTCTCAGTGGAGCAAAAAAATAAATAAAATTCAAAGAAGACAGCAATACTCAACCTATCCTAAAATTTAAAAAATTAAAAAAAAAATTGAAAGTTCTTCTCTACAAAGACAAAGGAAGCAAGAATCTATAGGGAAGAGAAAAATCAACAGCAGGGAAAGCAAACACACGAGAAAGGCCTGATGGTCACATAAATAAGCCACTGCATACACTATATGACGTAGGAAAGACAGCCTCTTCAGCCAGTGGTGCTGGGAAAGCCAGACAGATGCATGCAAATCAAAGAAGTTAGAACACTCGCTCACATTATGTGCTGTGTGCTGTCACATCAGTCATGCCCAACTCTTTGTGACCCCCTGGGCTATAGCCCACCAGGCTCTTCTGTCCATGGGATTCTCCAGGCAGGAATACTGGAGTGGGTTGCCATTTCCTCCTCCAGGGGATCTTCCCGACCCAGGGATCGAACCTGAGGCTCCTGCATTGCAGGTGGATTCTTTACCACTAGCACCGCCTGGGAAGTCATCGTCACGTCATACACAAAGATAAATTCAAAATGCTTTAAAGACCTAAATATAAGACATGATACCCTTCAACTTCTAGCAAAGACCATAGGCAAAACATTCTCATACATAAGTCATAGCCGTACATTCTTAAGTCGGTCTTGAAAGGTAAAAGAAATAAAAGCAATTATACACAAAAGGGACCTAATCAAACCAAATTTTGCACAGCTACCACAAACAAAATGAAAACACAACCTACGCAATGAGAGGAAATATTTGTAAACAATGAGACTGACAAGGGATTAATCTCCCAAATACACAAACAGGTCATACAATTCTACAACAACAACAAAAACCAAAAAAAAAAAAAAAAAAAAATTTAAAAAATGGGCAGAAGACCTAAATAAAGAGATATTTCTCTAATGTCTGACAATGAGACTGACAAGGGATTAATCTCCCAAATACACAAACAGGTCATACAATTCTACAACAACAACAAAAACCAAAAAAAAAATTTAAAAAATGGGCAGAAGACCTAAATAAAGAGATATTTCTCTAATGTCTGTTGGCCATACAGATGGCCATACAATAGGCACATAAAAAGATGCTCATCATTACTGTCAGTTCAGTTCAGTCGCTCAGTCGTGTCCGACACTTTGAGCCCCATGAATCACAGCACGCCAGGCCTCCCTGTCCATCACCAACTCCCGGAGTTCACTCAAACTAATGTCCATAGAGTCGGTGATGCCATCCAGCCATCGCATTCTCTGTCGTCCCCTTCTCCTCCTGCCCCCAATCCCTCCCAACATCAGTCTTTTCCAGTGAGTCAACTCGTTGCATGAGGTGGCCAAAGTATTGGAGCTTCAGCTTTAGCATCAGTCCTTCCAGTGAACACTCAGGATTGATCTCCTTTAGAAAGGACTGGTTGGATCTCCTTGTAGTCCAAGGGACTCTCAAGAGTCTTCAGCACCACAGTTCAAAAGCATCCATTCTTCGGCGATCAGCTTTCTTTACAGTCCAACCCTCACATCCATACATGACCACGGGAAAAACCATAGCCTTGACTAGACGGACCTTGGTTGGCAAAGTAATGTCTCTGCTTTTTAATATGCTGTCTAGGTTGGTCATAACTTTCCTTCGAAGGAGTAAGCGTCTTTTAATTTCATGGCTGCAGTCAGCATCTGCAGTGATTTTCGAGCCCAGAAAAATAAAGTCAGCTACTGTTTTCACCGTTTCCCCATCTATCTGCCATGAAGTGATGGGACCAGATACCATGATCTTTCTTTTCTGAATGTTGAGCTTTAAGTCAACTTTTTCACTCTCCTCTTTCACCTTCATCAAGAGGCTCTTTAGTTCCTCTTCACTTTCTGCCATAAGGGTAGTGTCATCTGCATATCTGAGGTTATTGATATTTCTCCCGGCAATGTTGATTCCAGCTTGTGCTTCCTCCAGCCCAGCGTTCCTCATGATGTACTCTGCATATAAGTTAAATAAGCCGGGTGACAATATACAACCTTGACGTACTCCTTTTCCTATTTGGAACCAGTCTGTTGTTCCATGTCCAGTTCTAACTGTTGCTTCCTGACCTGCATACAGGTTTCTCAAGAGGCAGGTCAGGTGGTCTGGTATTCCCATCTCTTTCAGCATTTTCCACAGTTTATTGTGATCCACACAGTCAAAGGCTTAACAGATACCTTTTCCCTTTGGCAAGCCACTCCAGTACTCTTGCCTAGAAAATCCCATGGATGGAGGAGCCTGGTGGGCTGCAGTCCGTGGGGTCGCTAAGGGTCGGATACGACTGAGTGACTTCACTTTCCCTTTTCACTTTCACACATTGGAGAAGGAAATGACAACCCACTCCAGTGTTCTTGCCTGGAGAATCCCAGGGACGGGGGAGCCTGGTGGGTTTCCGTCTACGGGGTCACACAGAGTCGGACACGACTGAAGTGACTGAGCAGAGCAGAGTAGAGCAGAAGTACCGTATATAAAATAGGCAAACAGCACGGAGCCACTGTATAGCACACTTGGGCAAACTCCAGGAGGTAGTGAAGGATAGGGAGGCCTGACATGCTGCGTTCCGTGAGGTCGCAAAGAGTCGGACGCAAGTGACCCAACGACAACAGGGAATGATAATTTCTTGGAATCGCCTCCAATGCTAATTAATCTGAAACAATATATATACATATATCATGAAATTACTTTGATGTACATCTGAAATTAGCACCATATTGCAAATCGACTACAGTTCAACAGGAAGGACCAGTAGTCAAGACAGGTCACTGCCCGAGAACCTCATCCGGGTTTTCCCCCAGCGGTAACATTGTTCAAACCTACTACAGGACAGAGTCATAACCAGAAACCTGCCATCGACACCACTTAGATGCTTCAGATGTCCCTGGATTAACATGCACGGGTGTGTGCCTGTATTTAGTTCTGTGTGATTTTACTACATGTATATACTTGCCATTTTTATTTTTTGTCTCCTCATACTGTGCATGGGGTTGCTCCTTGGAAGAAAAACTATGACAAACCTAGCCAGCGTCATTAAAAAGCAGCGCGATCACTTTGCCCACAAAGGTCCATCTAGTCAAAACTATGGTTTCTTCCCAGTAGCCGGGTATGCGTGTGAGAGTTGGATCATAAAGAAGGCTGAGTGCTGAAGATTTGATGCTTTCGAACTGTGGTGCTGGAGAAGACTGGGGAGTCCCTTGGACAACAAGGAGATCAAAACCGGTCCATCCTGAAGGAAATCAGTCCTGAATACTCATTGGAAGGAGTGATGCGGAAGCTGGAACTCCAATCCTTTGGCCACCTGATGCAAAGAGCCGACTCACTGGAAAAGACCCTGATGCTGGGAAAGATTGAGGGCGGGAGGAGAAGGGGACGACAGAGGACGAGATGGTTGGATGGCATCACCGACTCAGTGGACATGAGTTTAAGCAAGCTCTGGCAGTTGGTGATGGACAGGGAGGCCTGGCGTGCTGCAGTCCATGGGATCACAAAGAGTTGGACACGACTAAGCGACTGAAAAGCACTGTTTTCTAAGCAAAAGAACATCTAAACCACAATTAGTTAAATCCACCTGATGGAAGTATTGTGTATTTTTGCAATTTCTCTCAAGCTGGATGCTATTTATTTCAGGGCGATGTTAACTTCAATGCAATCGAAATGATCCGCTCATTACCCATTTGACAGTGTCTTGGATTTCAGGCTATGACATGTTTCCCTAAAGCTGCATGCCTACCACCAGTTCTGCCTACAAAGCTCTGTCTTGTCCGGTGAAACTAAACCTATGTGTAAATAAAATCCACAGATCTGAAAACTCATTTCACGGATTAAGAAGAATGGACGTGCATATTGATGGTCGAGATGTTGGTTTTAGGGAGGGTTAAAAAAAAAAAAAGGAAACAGTGAGATTTGTTCCTGTTTTAGAAAGCCAGACCTTGTCCAAAGTGGCAAACACACTGTTGTTTCAGATTAACATAATCCTGAGAGACGAGTTTTGAACAACTGCCTCCAGTTGATATCAACTTCACTTCAGTCCAGATGCTTTCAAAACTCACTGCCGGTTAGATCCTGGGGGAGACCTACCAGAGCCCTCCGGCACCTTCGGGTCCAGAGTGAAGAGTGGACATCAGAGCCATGTTCAAGGGTCCCCGGGGGCCTTGCCTGGGGGTTCAGCGGTTAAGACTCCAGGCTTCCACGCCGCAGGGCACACGGGTTTGTTCCCTGGTCGGGGAACTAAGATCCCCGCCTTCCACACAGCAAGGCCAAATGTAAATAGATGAAGCCAATTAAGGGTCCCCGGATAATTCTAAGATGGACCCACGGTGAGAACCAGTCCTGCAGACCCAGTTCCCTGTTAACAAACATCCTGCTCGTGGAGCTGAAGAAGTTAAAAGTCCCAGGAAAAGGCACTACCCTGGGACGGCACCAGAGTTGCTTTCTTGCCACACTTTTACACCAGAGTCAATTATGCAAAAAGACACAGCGGCCTGCCTCAGCATGGGTGCCGCTGCATAGCTGTGCAGATGGATGTGGCATTCCTATACGCAGACGTCTCCCGCTCTGTGTTTGGGGCGTCCTTGCGAATTGACTGTGGGAAACGCTGGTAAAACGCAGGGTAGTCAGACACAGTCTGGGATATTCTAGAGTGTATGGGCTTCCCAAATGGCTCAGTGGTAATGAGCCATTGCAGGAGACCTGGGTTCCATCCCTGGGTTGGGAAGATCCCCTGGAGGAGGGAATGGCAACCCGCTCCAGTATTCTGGCCTGGAGAAATCCCATGGACAGAGGAGCCTGGCGGGCTACATAGAGCTCACGGGGTCGCAAGACTCCCACACAACTTAGCAGCTAAACAGCAACAGGGTGTGAGTTAAGAGAAACGGCATGTTTTTCCTAGCTGCTGTGAAAGAGCTTGCAGACTGGCAGCTTGCAGTGATTTAAAACGCAATCTCAGGAGCTAATTAGGATGGAGCGGGGGGCGGGGGGCCTACCTACAGCACCAGCTCGTATGTGACCCTGCCTCGATGCTGACTGACCTTTCCAACCGCGGTATCGCCCTCCCCATCTCAAACAACATCCCATCACAGGCAATTAGGTTCATTATGAATAATGGAAACCATGCTTCATTCCTGTGTGGATTCAACCCGCCTGGAATTGCCCTGGCGTGATCCGAAGGCCCCCTCCCCCCGGCTTTGTATTTTAGCGTGCGGGCTAAGTCGCTTCAGTCCTGTCTGACTCTTCTGCGACCCCAGGGACTGCAGCCCTCCAGGCTCCTTCTCTGTCCATGGGGGTTGCCCAGGCAAGAATACCGGAGTGGGTTATCACGCCCTCCTCCAGGAGATCGTCCCGACCCCAGGGATCGAACCCGGGTCTCATTAAGTCTCCTGCATTGGCACACAGGTTCTTGACCACTCGTGCCACCTGGGAAGCCCTTGCATTTTAGAGAAACAGCTCATGGAATCAATCCCAGAGCTAAGACAGCACTAACGGTCATGCGTTTGGCTAAAGGCACTGGAGAAGGAAATGGCAACCCACTCCAGTGTTCTTGCCTGGAGAATCCCAGAGACGGGGGAGCCTGGTGGGCTGCCTTCTATGGGGTCGCACAGAGTCGGACACGACTGAAGTGACTTAGCAGCAGCAGCAGCAGCTGTTTGCATTAATTCATTCATTTCTGCCAGCATCCCTGGGGGTGGGGGCGGGGGGAGCAGGGAGCATCCTACAGCTCAGAAGTACAAGTGAGAAACCAAGTCAGTGGCTCAGATCAGGTGGCGGGGGAATGCCAGCGTCTGAAAATGAAGCCACGCCTCCAACATCAAGGCAGCCTCGTCGCCGGGAGGCACAGATGCTCAGAGTTAGCCGCTGCACGATGCCCCAGGACCCACCGACCAGTGGCACGAAGCATACCTGTGCCCTCTTAATCGTCAGATTACCTCCACTGCCTCCCTTCCAAATGTCAGGGCGTGACCCTGGTTCTTGGTATGTCAGGAGGTGATCACACACTGTCCCCCCAACCGCGCCACAGCCCCATCTATCAGCCTGTACCTCAGCCTTTCCCAGGGATTCCGTGAACTGTTCTAGACCCAAGCCCTGGCCCTGTTCTGTTCCCACGGCAGGAAAGGCACATTTTGGCCCCTGTTCCTGTGCATTCACGGGTGCTGGACTGTCCTCTGGAGCAAAACATGGGTGTTCACCCAGTTGCTGACAAGCCAGCACCTGTAAAAAGCAAAAGCAGACACTGCAGGCTGGGGGGCAGACAGGGCGTGTGGGAGTCACACAGGGTGCAGGGTCTCTGTTCTACCCATGGACTGGGCACCGTGAACTGGGCAACTGCAGCCCTTCTGTGACATGAGGTCAGCTGAAATCTGCACAGACGTCACAGCAGCCGGTACAAAATCCCAACTAGCCCTCAGGACATCTCTCATTGCTGGGACAGGGCACACCCCATCTCCCTGGCAGTAAGTGAGGACTCAATATAAGGCTGGATATTATGAATTGATACAGCTTTTATACGTGTGTGTGTGTATACAATACTGTGTTAGTCTCTGGTGTAGAGTTACTCACTTGTCTCTAGGTTCTTTTTCAGATTCTTTTCCCTTCAGTTCAGTTCAGTCGCTCAGTCGTGTCCGACTCTCCGCGACCCCATGAACCACAGCACGCCAGGCCTCCCTGTCCATCACCAAATCCCGGAGTTCACTCAAACTCATGTCCACAGAGTCGGTGATGCCATCCAGTTATTAAAAATGACTGAGCATAGCTGCATGTACTATGTGGTGAGTCCTTGTTGTTTATTTTACATAAGTGGCAACCCACTCCAGTATTCCTGCCTAGAGAATACCCACGGACAGAGGAGCCTGGCGGGCTACAGACCGCTCAGTCGTGTCCGACTCTCTGAGACCCCATGGACTGTAGCCCACCAGGCTCCTCTGTCCATGGGATTCTCCAGGTGAGAATACTGGAGTGGGCAGGCAGTCCCTTCTCCAGAGGATCTTCCTGACCCAGGGATTGAACCCAGGTCTCCTGCGATTGCAGGCAGATTCTGTACTGTCTGAGCCACCAGGGAAACGTGTATACATTAACCCCCACCTCCTATTTAATCCCTCTCCCCACCCGCAACCTTCTCCCTCTGGTAACCATAAGTTTGTTTTCTATGTGTGAGTCTCACTCTCTTTTGTTAACAAGTTCATTTGTATGTTGATTCTGCAATCCCACTCCTGGGCATGTGTCTGGAGAAAGCCATAACTCAAAAAGATGCATGCACCCCACAGGACACTGCAGCAGTATTTACAATAGCAGAACATGGAAGAAAACTTTGTCCGTTGACGGATGACTGGATAAAGAAGATATCACACACACACACACACACACACACAAACACACACACAGTGGAATACTATCAGCCATAAAAAAGAATGACATCATGCCACTCACAGCAATATGGATGGACTCAGAGATTATGATATTAAGTGAAGTAAGTCAAAAACAAATATCATCTGATGGTGCTTATACGTGGAATCTAAAAAAAAAAAACACTCAGTACATCTTAGTCACCCTCTTAACTTTCTAAGGTAGAAATAAAATACTAATAAAAGGAAATTGTAGTACTTTCTGCATCCAAATTGATTATCTTATGAACTTCACCCTATGTTAGATAACACGACTGAAGTTCAGCCAAACTGGGACTGCTGTCACCTGAATTCTTCCAGAATCTGAACAGGCCGTTCCAGCTTCTAACATGGTGGCCACCTACATCTGCCCTTGTCTGGTGATCGTGGGCAAATTTGTGTGTCTCCCTGATCACCCTAAGGGAGATCAGTCCTGGGTGTTCATTGGAAGGACTGATGTTGAAGCTGAAACTCCAATATTTAGGCCACCTGATGTGAAGAGCTGACTCATTTCCCTGATTCTGGGAAAGATTGAGGGCAGGAGGAGAAGGGGGAGACAGAGGATGAGATGGTTGGATGGCATCACCGCCTCGATGGACACAGGTTTGGGTGGACTCCGGGAGTCCGTTATTTATAAACAGAGTGCTTTAAAAACATTTTAAAAAAATCTATTCCTTCATTTTAGTTCAAGTTAAAGTTATTAAAATACCCGTGCAGAACTTCAAATGTTTTTTAAGATTTTTTTTTTTGATGTGGACCATTTTCTAAAAATCTTTATTGAATCTGTTGCAATATTGCTTCTGTTTTTCCATGTTTTGGCCGTAAAGCATGTGAGACCTTAGTTCCCTGATTAGGGCTTCCCTGTCCGTCACCAGATCCCGGAGCTTGCTCAAACTCATGTCCATTGAGTCAGTGATGCCATCCAGCCATCTCATCCTCTGTCGTCCCCTTCTCCTCCCGCCTTCAATCTTCACCGGCAACAGGGTCTTTGCAAATGAATCAGTTCTTCGCATCAGGAGGCCAAAGGATTGGAGTCTTAGCTTCAGCATCAGTCTTTCCAATGAATATTCAGGACTGATTTCCTTTAATCACATATCCCTGGATGGCACATATCCCTGTTTTTTTTTTTTTTTTTTTCCTATTTTTATTTATTTATTTTTTAATATACGTGTTTCAATGGCATTCTCCCAAATCATCCCACCCTCGCCCTCTCCACAGAGTCCAAAAGACTGCTCCACACATCCGTGTCTCTCCTGCTGTCTCGTATACAGGGTTATCGTTACCATCTTTCTAAATTCCATATATATGCGTTAGTATAGTGTATTGGTGTTTTTCTGTCTGGCTTACGTCACTCTGTATAATAGGCTCCAGTTTCATCCACCTCATTAGAACTAATTCAAATTTATTCTTTTTAATTGCTGAGTAGTACTCCATTGTGTAAATGTACCAAATCTTATCCATTCGTCTGCAGATGGACATCTAGGTTGCTTCCATGTCCTGGCTGTTATAAACAGTGCTGCGATGAACATTGGAGTACACGTGTCTCTTTCAATTCTGGTTTCCTTGGTGTGTATGCCCAGGAGTGGGATTGCTGGGTCGTATGGCAGTTCTATTTCCAGTTTTTAAAGGAATCTCCACCCTGTTCCCCATAATGGCTGTACTAGTTTGCATTCCCACCAACAGTGTAAGAGGGTTCCCTTTCCTCCACACCCTCTCCAGCATTTATTGCTTGTAGACTTTTGGACAGCAGCCATTCTGACTGGCATGAAATGGTACCTCATTGTGGTTTTGATTTGCATTTCTCTGATTATGAGGGATGTTGAGCATCTTTTCACGTGTTTGTTAGGAGATCAATCTTGGGTGTTCATTGGAAGGACTGATGCTAAAGCTGAAACTCCAATTCTTTGGCCACCTCATGCGACGAGTTGACTCACTGGAAAAGATTCTGATGCTGGGAAGGTTTGGGGGCGGGAGGAGACGGGGACGACAGAGAATGAGATGGGTGGATGGCATCACCGACTCGATGGACATGAGTTTGAGTGAACTCTGGGAGTTGGTGATGGACAGGGAGGCCTGGCGTGCTGTGGTTCATGGGGTCGCAAAGAGTCGGACACGACTAAGCAACTGAACTGAACTGAACTGTATGTCTTCTTTGGAGAAATGTCTGTTTAGTTCTTTGGCCCATTTTTTGATTGGGTCGTTTATTTTTCTGGAATTGAGCTGCAGGAGTTGCTTGTATATTTTTGAGATTAATCCTCTGTCAGTTGCTTCATTTGCTATTATTTTCTCCCATTCTTGTTTTCCCTATTTTTAATAGAACTAGTTTATTCTTTCTTTCTTATGATAAGTGGTGGTAAGCCACCTTCTTCATGATTAAGCTGTTTTCCTCTAAGTCCCATCTCAGACTTTACTCAGGAGCAGCTACTGAATACATCTAACGCCTTGGGTCATGAGCTGCCACGGATATGAACGCGTGGTTTCTCCTTTAGTTTGTTACAAAGGAAGACCCTCCATCATCACTGCATCCTGGACTGAAGATGTCAGGCATCTTCTTGAATATCCTTAGGCTCTACTGACTAACAATCCATAAGTTTTGCATGAAATCATACACAATGATCATATATAGTCTAGAATTTGTTCAATGATTTTGTACTTTAGCAAGTTTCAGCATTAAAATTACACCCATACCATGAAACTGGACTGTTTCCCAGGTTTTTTCTACAGCCTAGAAAAGTTTTCATTATATAGAAATGACTTGTACCTTAAAGTTCAAATAGACTCCGGCTGTAATACCATCTGGGTCTGATGAATATTATTTTTTTTAAAGCCTGCGTCTCTTTAAGTTGCTTTTTCAACACCTTCCTTGATTACCTGTGGATTCAGTTTTCTGCCTCTTGGGGATATTTTTTCAAGAAATCAATTATTCTCTTCAGAATTCTCAAGTTGATTGCAATAGCAGTGTACAAAATATGTTCTTATAATTCTTTCTATCTCTTTAATATGTGATTACATTGCTTTTTTATTCATAATCTCATTTATTTTTGCTTCATCTAATTTTCCAATCTAACTTTCTGAAAAAAACAAACTTACTTCACAGGAATATAATCTGGATATATTTATGACACATTTATTATTGCTATTACTTACACTATTTTAGTAATTTCCAGCTTTATCTTTAATCATTTATTTGCTTTATTGTGAATATTTTTTTATCAACGTGAGGAAGTTCATCTCCACTGCTAGCTTACTGAGAGCTTTTATCATGAGCATGTGTTGGATTCTGTTAAATGTTTTCTGTGCATCCACTGATAGAACCATGTATTGTTGCTTTTATTTTTTTCCAGACTGTTGATGTCATGGACTACATTCATTTTTGAACACTGAACCAGCATTGGATTCACCGCAGGAAAATTCCCACTTGGTCACAGAGTATAATTCTTCTTATACTTTTTTTTTATATTTCACTCGCTAACATTGTCCTAACGATTTTGCATCTACGTTCTCGGGAGAGAGGTGTATCTCTAGTTTTCTTGTGATGTCTCTGGTCCTTACAGAATGAGTGAGGGAGTATTCCTTCTGCTTCCATCCTCTGACAGAGACTATAAGAGAGCTGGTATAACTCCTTCCTTCCATGTTTGGTAAAGTTCACCAGTGAACCCACTTGCGCCTGCTGCTTTCTGCCCTGGAAGGTTATTGATTTTCATTATTGATTCGATTTATTTAGCCCACTCCAGTGTTCTTGCCTGGAGAATCCCAGGGACGGCGGAGCCTGGTGGGCTGCCGTCTATGGGGTCGCACAGAGTCGGACACGACTGAAGCGACTTAGCAGCAGCAGCAGCAGCAGGCCTTTTCTCTTTCTTCTTATGTGAATTTTGGAAGACTGTATCTTTCAAGGACTTGATTCATTTCATCTAGGTCAACAAATGGGCGGACGCAGAGTCATTCACAGAATTCCTTTATTATCCTTTTAATTTTAATAACTACTTTCTTATTTTCTGTTTCATTGATTTCTGCTGATTCTATTTCTTTTCTTCAGCTAAAAACTCGGATTGCTGAGTTTAGATGTTTCCTCCTTCCTAATGTATACATTCAATGCTCTAATTTCTCCTTTAAGCGCTGCCTGCATCGCATCAGAAAAATTTTGATAAGGGGTGTTTTCATTTCCAGCCAGTTAAAAATACTTTAAACTTTCTCTTGAGGTTTCTTTTTACCTCCATGTGATTTAGAGGTGTGCTCATTTCCATGTATTTGGGGTTTTCCAGCTATCTTACTGTTACCGATGTCTAGCTTAATTCTGCTGTGTTCTGAGAGCGGATATTGTATGATTTCCATCCCTGTAAATCTGTGCTTATGGCTCAGAATAGGGTCTGTCCTGGGGAGTGACTGCACGGGAACTCGAGAAGCACGTGTCCTCCGCTGTTGGACCAAGCAGCCAACAGATGTGACTGACACAGTACTGATTCCTGCCATCTGAGCTCCCCTTCCTCCTGCTGGAATCCTGAGGGCATCCTTCTCCAGCATTTTCCGTAAAAACCTAATTGAGTTCCTTGCAGTAAATGCACAGAAAATTGCACCCCCCACCCCCAACACCCCTGGAATTTTCAACTCTCAGACTTGTCCCCATGAGCCTCTGGCAATTAATTCATCACTGCTGGGGACAGTCGTGTCTTCCTGTCCGTCATGCATTTGAGAAGAGCTGCTGATTTTTCTGCTTTCTTGTGGAACCGGAAACCAGATGTCTTCCTTTGCTTTTCCAATGATGTTTTCTGGTTTCTCACAATGAAGATGTAGTTCATTTACATTCAGGCTTCTCCATGGTAATAAGGACAGTTTAGGTGGACGTAAACAGGTCTGTCACAGGCTTTGCATATGGAATTCACCTTTTCATTACAAAGTGACAGTTCTCTTACAATTTTCCCTTTGATCTGGGTCTCACTTTACACAATCCTCTTTTTTTCATCAATGTACAGATAAGTCAATTTATAAATGATTCGGGGGGGGTCAATCTGTACTGCTGTTATGCAGTTTCGTGTATGAAAGTGTTTTGTAAAACCCGGACATCTTATATTTCCTTAGGATTTTTTTTAAACCAAGTCATTATCGGTATATGGATTCGTATGTATTTGTGTGTAAATATATAAATGTACAGATAAGCTTACAGATACAGATATAGGTACAGTTACAGATAAATATAGTTATAGACTTAGATATAGAGGCAATTGCAGATGCTGATATAGATACAATTCCAGATATAGGTACAGTTACATACATAGACTGTGGCTCGGATCATGAACTCCTTATTGCCAAATTCAGACTGAAGTTGAAGAAAGTGGAGAAGACCACTAGACCATTCAGGTATGACCTAAATCAAATCCCTTATGACTATACAGTGGAAGTGACAAATACATTTAAGGGACTAGATCCGATAGAGTATCTGATGAACTCTGGACGGAGGTTTGTGACATTGTACAGGAGACAGGGACCAAGACCATCCCCAAGAAAAAGTAATGCAAAAAAAAACAAAATGGCTGTCTAAGGAGGCCTTACAAATAGCTGTGAAAAGACGAGAAGTGAAAAGCAAAGGAGAAAAGGAAAGATATAAGCATCTGAATGCAGAGTTCCAAAGAAGAGCAAGGAGAGATAAGAGAGCCTTCCTCAGTGATCAGTGCAAAGAAATAGAGGAAAACAACAGAATGGGAAAGACAAGAGATCTCTTCAAAAAAATTAGAGATACCAAGGGAACATTTCATGCAAAGATCAGCTTGATAAAGGATAGAAATGGTAGGGACCTAACAGAAGCAGAAGATATTAATAAGAGATGGCAAGAATACACAGAAGAACTGTACAAAAAAGATCTTCAAGACCCAGATAATCATGATGGTGTGATCACTCACCTAGAGCCAGACATCTTGGAATGTGAAGTCAAGTGGGCCTTAGACAGCATCACTATCAACAAAGCTAGTGGAGGTGATGGAATTCCAATTGAGCTATTTCAGATCCTAAAAGATGATGCTGTGAAAGTGCTGCACCCAATCAGCCAGGAAATTTCAGCAGTGGCTACAGGTCTGGAAAAGGTCAGTTTCATCCCAATCTCAAAGAGGGGCAATGAAAAAGAATGCTCAAATTACTGTACCTTACCTTACAAGTCACTCAGTCATGTCTGACTGTTTGTAACCCCATGGACTACACCATCCATGGAATTCTCCAGGCCAAAATACTGGAGTGGGTAACAATTCCCTTCTCCAGGGGACGTTTCCAACCCAGGGATCGAACCCAGGTCTCCAGCATTGCGGCAGATTCTTTACCAGCCACCAGGGAAGCCCACAGAGAAGGCAATGGCACCCCACTCCAGTACTCTTGCCTGGAAAATCCCATGGATGGAGGAGCCTGGTAGGCTGCAGTCCATGGGGTGGTGAAGAGTTGGACATGACTGAGGGCCTTCACTTTCACTTTTATCTTTCATGCATTGGAGAAGGAAGTGGCAACCCACTCCACTGTTCTTGCCTGGAGAATCCCAGGGACGGGGGAGCCTGGTGCGCTTCCATCTATGGGGTCGCACAGAGTCGGACATGACTGAAGCGACTTAGCAGCAGCAGCAGCAGCAGGGAAGCCCCAATTACTGTACAATTGTGCTCATTTCACACACTAGCAAGGTAATGCTCAAAATCCTTCTAGCTAGGCTTCAGCAGAATGTGAACTGAGAAATTTCAGATGTATAAGCTGGGTTTCAAAGAGGCAGAGGAACCAGAGATCAAATTGCCAATATTCACTGGATCATGGAGAAAGCAAGGGAATTCCAGGAAAACCTCTACTTCTGCTTCATTGACTATGCTAGAGCTTTTGACTGGGGGGATCACAACAAACTGTAGAAAATTCTGAAAGAGATGGGAATACCAGACCACCTGACCTGCCTCCTGAGAAACCTATATGCTGTTCAAGAAGCAACAGTTAGGACTGGACACGGAAGAACAGACTGCTTCAAAATCGGGAAAGGAGTTCATCAAGGCTGTGTATTGTCACACTGCTTATTTAACTTATATGCAGAGTACATCGTGAGAAACGCTGGACTGGATGGATCATGATCTGGAATCAAGGTTGTCGGGAGAAATATCAATAACCTCAGATATGCAGATGACAAGATCCTAATGGCAGAAAATGAAGAGGAACTAAAGAGCTTCTTGAATGAAAGAGGAGAGTGATAAAGCTGGCTTAAAACTCAATATTCAAAAAACTAAGATCATGGCATCTGGGCCCATCACTTCATGGCAAATAGATGGGGAAACAGTGGAAACAGTGGCTGACTTTATTTTTCTGGGTTCCAAAATCACTGCAGATGGTGACTGCAGCCATGAAATTAAAAGATGCTTGCTCTTGGAAGAAAAGCTATTACCAACATAGATAACATATTAAAATCAGAATCACTTTGCTGACAAAGGTGCTTATAGTAAAAGCTATGGTTTTCCCAGTAGTCATGTATGGATGTGAGAGTTGACCATAAAGAAGGCTAAACGCCAAAGAATTTATTTTGAAGTGTGGTGTTAGAGAAGACTCTTGAGAGTCCTTGGACTGTAAGATCAAGCCGGTCAATCCTAAAGGAAACCAATACTGAATATTCATTGGAAGGATTGTTGCTGAGGTTCAAGTTCCAATACTTTGGCCACCTGACGGGAAGAGCCGACTCACTAGAAAAGACCCTGATGCTGGAACAGATTGAAGGCGGGAGGAGAAGGGGGCAACAGAGGATGAGATGGTTGGATGGCATCACCGACTCGATGGACATGACTTTGGGTAAGCTCTGGGAGTTGGTGATGGACAGGGAAGCCTGGCCGTGCTGCAGTCCATGGGGTTGCAAAGAGTCGGACACGACTCAGCGACTGAACAAGAGCGGCAACAACAACATGTATTACACTGTTTCTAAAGCTGGGGAAGGTAAAGCAATGGCTAAACGCATCCCAGGACTTGTGGAGACTTATGGAGAACGGTGCTAAAAAATAAGGTTGCTTTTGTTCAGTCACTCAGTCGTGTCCAACTCTTTGCGGCCCCATGGACCGCAGAATGTCAGGCTCCCCTGTCCATCAGTATCTTCCTGAGTTTGCTCAAACTCAAGAGGGAAGACTGAGTTGCTGCTTTCCATTGTTCTGGCTCTCCTGGTCCTAGAGTTACACCCCTGACCCACAGAGTCGGAACTCCAGTGCCTCCCTCTTGGTTCTGGGCTTGGGACACCTGGTCAGGCCCATGTGAAGCAGATGACACTGATGTGCTCCAGCTTGCAGCTGAAGCCTGAAGAGGCACAGCTTGTTGACTGCACTCCCTTTGGGAGACCATGTCCCAAGCAGTCAGTGATAAAAAGGAATGGGATGCCTATTCAAACAAATCCCCAAACGCAGTCAAGTCATTGTTTTTTCATTATCTTAGTTCTAGGATAATCCACCCCTCTAGAGGAGTCTTTTCCAACCCTGCAGAAACAAAAGTTAAGAAGATTCCAGTTGAAGTTGAGAAGCTCTCCCTTAGAAAGACAACATCAGTATTACTAGCATTTAAACTACTGAGTTAAAATATTAACATTTCCCACTTCAGGTGAAATTTAATCATGTATAGCAAGGTCATGCATACGTTAGTGGTTCACAAGTATAAATGATAAAAGGGAATGAGTGTCCTGTCTTTGGAACACGACTGAAAAAAATCAGAATCTTCTAAATGGATTTGATAAGCCTCGACTCTGTCATTTTTAGTATGCAGCTTCTGGGCTGACTTACTGAGAACCTCAGGGGAACATAATTCAAAGCTTTCCGGTCCAATACGCTCTGTCTTTCATAAGAAGTGACTTCTTCATAGATACGTGGTTACCGAGGCGGTGGGGAAGGGATGGACTGCCCGTTTGGGGTTGGCAAATAATTATATACATGATGGATAAACAATAAGGACCTATTGTAGAGCGTAGGGAACTCCATTCAATATCCTGTGATAGATCATGATGGAAGAGAATCTGGAAAAGAGTGTGTGTGTGTGTGTGTGTGTGCGCGCGCACGCGTGTGTGTGTGCGAGTGTGTGTGCGTGTGTGTGTGTGTGTGCGTGTGTGTGTACAGTCAAGCCCTTGGTCTTTCCAGCAGTCATTTACAGATGTGAGAAAAGTGAAGTGTTAGTCGCTCAGCCGTGTCTGACTCTTTGTAACCCCATGGAGCCCACCAGACTCCTCTGTCCGTGGAATTCTCTAGGCAAGAATGCTGGAGTGGGTTGCCATTCCCTTCTCCAGGGATCTTCCCAACCCAGGGATTGAACCCAGGTCTCCCGCATGGCAGGCGGATTCTTTACCACTGAGCTACCAGGGAAGCCCCATTGAGATCTGAACCCAACACAAATGCTCCCAGTCACCAAAGAGCTCTTACTATAATAAGGAAGGCAGAAATGGTGAGGGGAAACGATGTGTTTTAGAAGAGGCAGATTCACTGTGCAATGGGAAAACGGGCTCAGAAACTATCATCCCTTCCTGTAAATACTGAGAACACCTTTGGCTGGCTGAGTCTGAAGAGTGAAAAAGGGAAAATGTATAGGGCTGGGACGTCTCCCACTTACGAAGACTTCAGTAGCTAGCTCTGAAGGGGAGACCAGACTTCACAACGACTCACAGAGAGCTTTCCAAAGCCAAGCTAGGAGGATGAGAACAAGCAGGTTTGATCGGTAATTCAAACTACAAGTGATGCCAAGCATTTATTTCAAATACACAGACACACACCCACACGTTACCAGTGAAAGGCTGCCCTTAATTCGCTGAACAGGAAAGATTCCTGTATGATGCAATGAAGCCTGTATATGCTGTAATAAGACGTAAGATCCTACAAAGACATTTAAAAAAAACAATTTTTAAAATTGAGTAGAATAAAGGGGAAACAGGGATGAAAATTGAGCTAAAAGAAATGTAAATGTAGGGCTTCCCTGATGGTCCAGCGGTAAAGAATCCACCCACCAGGGCAGGGAAATGTGGGTTGGTTCGATCCCTGGTCTGGGAGGATCCCACGTGCTGTGGAGCAACTAAGCACACGCTCCACAAGCACCAAGCTTGTGCTCTGGAGCTCGGGAGCCGCAACTACTGAGCACAGGTGCCCTAGACCCTGTGCTCCCCAACAAGAGAGGCCAGTGCCATGAGAAACTCGCGTCTGCAACTGGGGAGCAGCCCTCACTAGCTGCAACTAAAGAAAAGCCTGCCCACAGCAACCGAGACCCCATGCAGCAAAATAAATACATAGCAAAATATATTTTTTTAAACAGAAAATGACCTGTAAGGAAGTCCTGTCAAAAATAAAAGTGATACTGTTCGTTCTGTGAATGTCTGATATCAATTCTGGGGCAGCCAGACAACGCAGCATACAGCACGTGACATTAGAGCTCACGGTTCATCAACAAGCACCTTCTAGAACGTGCATTGTTGCAAAACTGAATGTAGACGAGCATGACGGTTTCCAGCTCTCACATTTGGAGCTGGGCCTTGCACAAGTTCTGTCGTTTCTGCTGAGCAGCTGAGGCATTCCAGACGCTTATGCAGACACCGTGGCACAGCCTGAAAACCTAAATAGTTATCAGGCATGTTGCTGGCGAGGGGACGATCCACAGTGCTTCAGGGTACGAGGTATCCTGCCATGTCCCACTTCAACATTGACTGTCCACCCTGGGGCTTCCTCTCTGCCTGCCTAGAACCTGGCTTTTGTATATCAGAGAGCCTAACACCACAGCACAAATATACCGGAAATTCTTCCAAAGATTCAGTCCGGATGACCTCAAAATACAACTTCTTGCTTACCCAGAGAAGTACAATGATTTATATTCCAGCTCAAGCTTAGCTTGCAGAGGCAGATTCCAAGTTTAATTGTATGTATACAGTGTGCTCATTCCAATCACGGAGCTCAATATCATCATGGATTTCCAGGAATGCACCCACATGACGTGTATTTGAGGAATTCGGGTCAGAAACTTCGCTGCCAATTCTCTTTCTCCATAGGGGGAAAAAATGCATCTCTTAGTCCCGTTGTCTGGGGCGAAGGCTCAGGGAAGGATGGAAGGGTGAGACGCAGAAAGGAGGTCTGAATAAAATAAATGAGCATTGAGTGTCTTGTTCCCATTCGGAACAGGTTTTAAGAATACCGTCAGCAGGTTTAGTCCACCCCACGAATAGACGACATGGTGATTAAACAGCCCTGCTCCCCGAGACTCAGTCTGGAATGGATTCTTCTCGCTCTCTCCTGGAAGGAGTTCAGCGTTGTTTCTACGCTGAAGCCTGAGCCTCAGATGGCAGGCAGAAGGCCCAGGGGTTTACGCTGAGGCTCCAAGTCTTGTGAAAGCCCAGGACTGCTGAGTCTCCTCAAGAAAACAGCATCACGGAAGGGCTCACAGCAGCTCCTGCGGGTTCAGCGACCTCCAGACAGAGCAGGAGGGCGACTGTCCACCAGGCGGTCAAACTCCCTGAGATGCTGAGACGGTTCTTCCTCCAGGTACCAAGGGACTGGCGGACTCGGGGGCCCAGGCGAGCTCAGGTTGGCACTGACGAGCTTGTCCCGAGAAAGTGAGACGTGCGCCTCGCTGAAGCAGGTGGTGCTCATGTGAAGACAGCACGAATGGTCGCTCCAACGGGAGGCTCACGCCCATCCCCGCCTGCCCCAGATCCATTCTGAGAACGGAGACTGTCCACGCATCAAGCCGACGTTCACAAGTCAGCTCCCCACCAGGCAGTGTCCCCTCCGAGTAAATCCGTTATCCCATGGATCGACACCATTCAGACGCACATCAGAGGAAGCTTTCACATAGAGGCCAAATTCTCATCGGAAATGGATCTAAAACAATGTTTCCCGTAAAGTCTCACAGCGACATCACCACTGCGTACTATGTTCACTGAAAAACCTCAGAGGCTATATTCACGGTGATCTCTGCATCTTGGCTCTTTGCAAACTCCCATGGACTGTCTCATCTCAAAATCAAATAATGCTAAGATGGAGAAGCGGAAAACTGCACGTTTAGTGCTTCATTTAATCGTGTGTATTTCAGGAGAAGAGCTGAAAGTGTTTTATTCTTCAAGATTATACTCAAGCAACCGACAAAGGATTAATCTCCAAGATAATCAAGCAGCTCATACAGCTTAATATCAGAAAGACAACACAATCAAAAAATGGACAGAAGACCTCAACAGGCATTTTTCAAAGAAAATACGTACAGATGGCCAAAAAAAAAAATATGAAAAGATGTTCAACATCACTCATTATGAGAGATATGCAAATCCAAACTACAGGGAGGTATCACCTCACACTGGTCAGAAGGGCCATCACCAAAAAGTCTACGAAGAATGGAAGCTGGAGAGGTTGTGGACACAAGGGAACCCTCCTACCCTGTGGGTGGGAATGTAAACTGATACAGGCTGTTTTGGGAAACGGTATAGAGATTCCTTAAAAAACTAGGAATAAATCTACCATAGGACCCAGTAATCCCTCTGCTAAGCATATAACCTCAGAACACCACAATTCTAAAAGACATGTCAGTGTTCATTCCAATGCTATTCATGATACCCAGGACGTGGAAGCAACCTAGACATCCATCAACAGATGAAAAAAATAAAGAAGATACGGTACATAGATACAATGGAAGAGTACTCGGCCATAAAAAAGGAATAAATCTGACTCAGTTGCAGTGACACAGATGAACCTAAAGCCTCTTATACGGAGTAAAGTAAGTCAGAAACAGACCAACAAGTATCATCTATTAATGCATATATGTGGAATCTGGAAAACCAGTATTGACGAACCAAGTGGAGGCTCACGAAGGAGGCCACATACAGATAATTAGGACTGATTTGCACTGCTGTACAGCAAAAACCAACACAACATTGTAAATCAATTTTCCACCAACTTAGAAAAAAAGGTAATAACCCATAAGGAGACAGAAACCACTGTATAACCCAGAAATATGAGCCCTCTAGGTGAGAAGCAGACATCCCCTGATGGATAACGCACTGGAAAATTCCGAGAGGAAGGTACCGTATTCCTAAGCCTGTCCGTTTAATTTGTGGTCGCTGTTTTCCCCGTGATTCTGTGGGATGCACCCCTAGGAGCCAGTGGAGAACGCGGACTCTTAAGTGATTTTCCATCCTTCCGCCTGAACGCAATGGTAAGCATTTTAAACGCTCAGAGTGCCACCACCCTTTGGTGCCTGCCTGGAAGGCGGGGTGTTTGCCATCGTCTTATGTTCAGTAATGGGGGTGATGAGATTTGTGTTCCTGTCTTTGGGTTCAGGAGTTATAAATCTTGAGTGACTTAACAGCGCTTGAGCAGAGATTTCAGGAGAGCCTGGGGTTCCTGCGGTCTGTTTGCTCCATCAGACATCTGTAGACAATAGCTCACCAAGATACTCCAGCGGTGTTACAAGTCACACGACACCAGTTTCCTCCGCGATAACTCAGGGAAATGCACGGGCTCCCTGGTCTCACGTGAGACATTCTGCAAATATGTCTGCATGACTTCAAGTATGCAGACAATTTTCCTTTTCACTTTAGCAAAATCTCTCTGTTTTCTATCACTCACAACTTTGGTGTTTTTTTTTTTTTTAAAGTCTTTGACGAAAAAAAAATAATTCCCAATGTTTATGCTACAAATATAAATTATATCAGTTTACCTAGCTTGGGGCTTATAAGAACATGTAGAAAGACACTTTAGTTCTTAAATATGGAAACTTTCCTTTCAGCAGTAATTCAAAAAGACCAGGTGGGGGAAACAAAAGAGTGGTTCATCGTAGATTTGGGAGATTATATGCAAATAAGAAAATCTTAGTCAAAGACAATGGGAAAAAAAAACAAACAAACAGAAAACAAACTTTGGAATTGTTGTGTCGATATTTTCAAAGTGTTTCAGCAGACTCACTCAGGACGTATGTGAAACTTTGGTGACATTTCTTCTCAGATAAATCTGTTCTCTTTTAAACTTATAAAAACCTAGATTAAGTGAGGTTTCTTGACTCGACCTGGTCATGTAAGTGAACATAAAAAAGATATGTATCAACTTCTTCCTCATTTCCTGGATGATCGCGGTCCAAAAGCATCCTGTTAAGATTTGTACTCTTCCTTCCAAATTCTTAAATGAATACACCTTTAATTTTTTGAAAATGATATCTGGCACATGGTTTCTTCTTGGTACTTATTTTATTTTCTGCAGATCCTCACCGTTAAAATCAGCCTTTGGTCCTGAAAGCTCATTGCTCTAGGAAAGGATAAGCATATAAAAAAGATTAGAGTTAAATTCCTGGCTTTAAAAAGAGGAAGATACGATTCTCTCACTTAATAGCAGAAGTACAGGTGTTGGGACTTTCCTGGTGGTATCAGTGGGCAAGATTCCAGCTCCCAAAGCAGGGAGCCTGGGTTCAACCCTGGTCAGGGAACTAGGATCCCACATGGTGCAACTGAGAATTTGCATGCCACAACTAAAGATCCTGTGTGCTTCAAGTAAGACACAGTTCAGTTCAATTCAATTGCTCAGTCATGTCTGACTCTTTGAGACCCCAGAGACTGCTGCACACCAGGCTTTGCTAACAAAGGTCGGTCTAGTCAAAGCTATGGTTTTCCCAGTAGTCACGTATGGATGTGAGAGTTGGACCATAAAGAAAGCTGAGCACCGAAGAATGGATGCTTTTGAACTGTGGTGTTGGAGAAGACTCTTGAGAGTCCCTTGGACTGCAAGGAGATCCAACCAGTCCATTCTAAAGGAGATCAATCCTGGGTGTTCATTGCAAGGACTGATGCTAAAGCTGAAACTGCAACACTTTGGCCACCTCATGCGACGAGTTGACTCACTGGAAAAGACTCTGATGCTGGGAAGGGTTGGGGGTGGGAGGAAAAGGGGACGACAGAGAATGAGATGGCTGGATGGCATCACCGACTTGATGGACATGAGTTTGAGTGAACTCCAGGAGTTGGTGATGGACAGGGAGGCCTGGCGTGCTCTGATTCATGGGGTCACAAAGAGTCGGACATGACTGACTGACTGAATTGAACTGAACTTCACTGAAGAGTTTAAAATGGGTGCATTGTGGCTCTATACATTTGCTGACCGACTTCCGTACATGTGGCAGATTTAGTAGCATAATTCCTGCCCTAAGTAACTACGGGGCTGTCAGCACCACCTGAGTCTCCCCAGCCGCACCCCCGAGCACTCCCCCAGTCCTCCCCCTACCCACTGGGGCATCATCACACCCAGCGTGGGTGGGCGGGTCTTAATTTCCTTAGCAACCACCAATCAGGTGAATCCTGCTCTATCCTGCTCAGGGAACTGCCTGAGGCTCCCAGGACCTTGGACCCCAAAGGTATCTTCCTCCCTGCCTATATGAGTCAGAGATGCTTCATCCACTCCGAGGTCTGGCTTTATGCTGGAAATTCCTGAGCACTGATTTGAAGTGGTGTTCAGTCGGAGGGCCATGAAGTAGGCCAGAATAAGGGGAGGAAAGGAGCAAAACCCAGGAAACTTGCAAAAAAAAAAAAAAAAAAACAGATCCAAAGCCCCAAGTAATCTCTCCGTGAACCAACAAAGACTTTTACGTGACATTAGTCAGGAGTCAACACTGAAGAGAATGGAACATGAATCTTCTGTTCCGTCTGGTTCCCCATGCACAACGTGAATACTTCACCATCATTTAATAAGAACGCTGGAAGGTATACATGATTAAAAACAAAAAACAGGAGCCCGACGATGCCAACGCTAAATTAATAAGTGAACTACCCACCGTGAAATAGCGACCCCAAACTTGATGCCAACATTAATACATGAAATACCAACTGTGAAATGTCCACCCTAAACTGCATTACAAGGCCTGGTACCCAGTTTGGCGGGGATTCCAAGGAATGAGGAAGCTGTGGTTGCTACTCCTCACTGTCAGAACTTACTAAGCGTGAGAAACATTAAAGGTCTAAGGACGGATGCAAACTTCATTTACTATCGCCTACTCCAATGTCACAGAGGAAAAAAAAATTGCATCTTTATCACTGAAAAAATGAGATCAGAAATTTTGTCCCAGGAACGGGGTCTTCCACTGGGCTCCAAATGATAGAATTCCATGGAGAGTGAGTACAGGACAGAAGGTAACTTTGGACATCATGTGAACGAGGGTATAGAGGTTAAGTATGCACAGAGCGTGTTTTCAAGAGAGGGGGAAGGCCAGCCTTTTGGAATCAGTTCAGGTCATTTGCTCAGTTGTGTCCAGTTCTTTGTGACCCCATGGACCGCAGCACGCCAGGCGGCCCTGTCCATCACCAACTCCCAGAGTCCCCCCAAACCCATGTCCGTTGAGTCGGTGATGCCATCCAGCCATCTCATCCTCTGTTGTCCCCTTTCTCTTCCCGCCCTCAATCTTTCCCAGCATCAGGGTCGTCTCCGATACAGAAAGGGCTTGTGATAACGCTCAAGACGCAACTGAGATTACGCAAGTCTGCCGATGAAAGACCGAAGGCTTTCCACTCCGACAAGGACAGAAAGGAGAGCATGTTCCCCCTCATCTTTATTCACGGTTGTATTGGAGCTCAAGGTGCAGTATCACAGTGGATTGTGTTACTTCGGGTAAGAATATTAACAAGGTAGAGGTAAGAGTCTGTCAGTGCAGAGACACACCTTTTCTGGGTAGAAATGTCTGAGATGGGCAAACCACTCCTGGCCTTCCCTGGTGGCTCGGGGGTGGAGAATCTGCCTGCCAATGCAGGGAACACGGGTTCGATCCCTGATCTGGGACGATTCCCCCACGCTGAGGGGGGCAGCTAAGTCCGAGTCTGTGCTCTAGAAAGCATGAGCCACAACTTCTGAAGCCTGGGTGCTCTAGAGCCCATGGTCCCCAACAAGAGAAGCCGCCACCTGAGCACCTCAACTTGAGAGAAAGCCCTGCCCGCCGCAAACCCACGTACAGAACAGAGACCCAGCAGAGTCCCCAAATAAACACTTTTTTTAAAAAAAATCTAATTACTTTCATTACTCCACGCTCAGGTCAGTTCAGTCGCTCAGTCGTGTCCGACTCTCTGTGACCCCCTGGGCTGCAGCACGCCAGGCCTCCCTGTCCATCACCAACTCCCAGAGTGTGCTCAAACTCATGTCCATGGAGTCGGTGATGCCATCCAACCCTCTGGTCCTCTCAGCTCATCTATTCCATGCTAGGTTAACAAAAGTAAGCAACTATTAATCCTAACGAGTGGATTCAGCGTGGGTACAGAATCAAAGGTCAATAAACAAAAGGTCAGTCGTTTTACACAACATGGTACTGCACAAATGGACTGTTGAGTACCAAAATGCCATCCACGGTAACATCACAAAACAGAGAATAATGGAGATAAATTGAACAAAAGTGGAGCAAAACCTCCGGAAATAACAAAGCAGTGCTGAGACAGAATTAAAAGTCGGTTAAGATACATGAAAAGGTAAATCACGTGTAAGGATTAGAAGACTCAGTATCATCAAGCTCGCAATTGTCTGCAGATTATCCAGAGATGGAATGCAATTCTAATTATACGGCCAGCAAGCTTTGTTGACAGGCAACTCCTGAAATTCATGAGGGGTTGTCAACAGCCCAGAAGAGCCAAACGATTTTTGAGAAAAAAAAAAAAAATCTGGAGGTTCACATGACTGGCTTTCAGTAGTGACTCTGAAGCTCGAGGGGTCAAGACTGAATCAGGGACTTCCCTGGTGGTCCAGAGGCTAAGACGCCACTTTCCCAATGCAGGGGGACCGCGGGATCTATCCCTGGTCAGAGAAATAAAAGTCACATGCCACACGCAGCTAAAGATCCTGTATGCCAAAACTAAGAAGTGGCACAGTCAAAGAAAGATTTGAAAAAAAATATGTATGTCCACACATAGACTTGCTCACGTAAGCTTTATCCATCAGTGCCCAATGCTGGAGACCCACCACTGCTCCGTCCGAAGAAGGAGAGACTAACACGCTGTCTGCTGATGCTAGGAGTGTCCTCGGTGCAAGCGATGAGCAGTTTATACACCCCCTACCATGGGTGCGTCTCTCCGAGAACACTACACTCGGGCGAAAGGAGCCAATCACCCAAGAGAAGACTCTGTAAGGTGAAATTTACAGGATGTTTGACAACTTGCGAGCGAATCCACCGTGAAACTGGGGCCAGGTGGCTCGGGGGAGGGCTGACTTGGAGGGGGGACTCAGATCAGTGGGGAGGCACACGAGGGAACTTTCTAGGGTGCTGCAATGCTCAGCGTTTTCACAGGGGGTGTGTTTTGCACGGCTATGTGTATTGTACACTATTCTTCAAACTGTGCTGTGTTTAATGACTCAGTCGTGTCCAACTCTTGGTGACCCCATGGACTGTAGCCTGCCAGGCTCCTCTGTCCATGGGGATTCACCAGGCAAGAATACTGGAGTGGCTTGCCATGCCCTCCTCCAGGGGATTTTCCCAGCCCAGAAATCGAACCGGGGTCTCCTGCATTACAGGCACGTTGTTTACTAGCTGAACTACCCAGGAAGCCCATATTCCTCAAACTAGCACTAAGTCAATCCTTTTTCAAAATCTCCTAAAAATCATTGAAAATTTGACATCATGTTCTTTCATTCTGAGCTTCCCTGGTGGCTCAGATGGTAAAGCGTCTGCCAGGAGTGCGGGAGACCTGGGTTCGATCCCTGGGTGAGCAAGACACCCTGGAGGAGGAAATGGCAACCCGCTCCAGTCTTCTTGCCTGGAAAATTCCCTGGACAGAAGAGCCTGGTGGGCTACAGTCCACGGGGTCACAAAGAGTCTGACACGACTGAGCGACTTCATTTTGCTTTTATTCTGCAGAAGGCAAGACACGACAATAGAGGTAAAAATCAAGACCCAGAAGAGAAAAAGGCTTACACAACTTCACTTCACTGACATGGACTGTATCTGGACATATATTTTTGGTCTTCCCTGGAGGCTTAGTGGTAAAGAACCCACCTGCCAATGCTGGAGACCCAGGTTTGATCCCTGGGTTGGAAAGCTCTCCTGGAGGAGGAAATGGCAACCCACTCCAGTATTCTGGCCTGGAGAATCCTATGGACAGAGAAGCCTGGTGGGCTACAGTCCATGGAGTCGCAGAGAGTTGGACACAGCTGAGCACACACATACATACATATCTTTTTCTTTAAAAAAATTATTAATTTAATTGGAGGCTAATTAGTTTACAATATTGTGGTGGTTTTTGCCATACACCGACATGAATCAGACACGGGTATATGTGTCTCCCCCATCCTGAACCCCCCTCCCTCCTCCCTCCCTACCCCATCCCCCTGGGTCATCCCAGAGCACCGGCTTTGAGTGCCCTGCTTCATGCATCGAACCTGGACTGGCGATCTGTTTCACATATGGTAATATACATGTTTCAATGCTATGCTCTCAAATCATCCCACCCTCACCTTCTCCCACAGAGTCCAATAGGCTGTTCTGTACACCTGTGTCTCTTTTGCTGTCTCGTATACAGGGCTATCATTTCCATCTTTCTAAATTGCATATATATGCGTTAGTATACTGTACTGGTGTTTTTCTTTCTGGCTTACTTCACTCTGTATAATAGGCTCCAGTTTCATCCACCTCATTAGAACTGACTCAAATGCATTTATTTGTTATAGCTGAGTAATGTGTTCTTTTTTCAACAGCTAAATAATACTACATTCTGTATATGTACCACAACTTCCACATATGTATCTTTTTAAATCAGCAAATTACCTAAAAAAAAAAAAACTTTAAAAATCCTCAAGACATTTAGAAATGGACAAATTACACGGACTACAACTTTCTTGCAGAGCAACTCAACAGGACAATGTCCAGGAAAGAGCTTGACCTCACTGTGAGAGAATTACAACTGTTACGAAGGCATGCATGCCCACCCCCAGAGTGGCGATACTGTAGGTTCACGGGACATACACGGTTGATGCAATTCCATGGATGGGCAATTGGCCACATTGAGCAGGGGCAGGGGGTCCAGACACAGGCACTGGATCCGACCACCCGGACCACCTGGGCAGCCCAGCTCCACACACACACATGTGAGCCCTGGTTGCACCTGAGAATCGCTGCTCTAGGATGCAGTACAGCAAACACTCCTGGGTCTCCTTCCTGGTCCACCAAACGCAAGCGCGTCTCTTGAGGGAGGGTACGTCTCAGTTCTGGGGGCCTGTTAGACTCTCCCCAAGGGTTCTTCACAAACAACAAGACCCAGTCATCCGTCATCTGCTGAATTGCATGTCAGTGGTCAGGAGAGGTCTGACCAAGGAATCCGGGCTTCCCAGTAGGTTCTCCCGGGGAACCCTCGAAAATCTCGACACCCATAATGCAATCCCCAAATCTCGGATTTGGGCTCCACGTATCTTGCACAGACAAATGACAACATTGTGGGGATCTCCGTGGTGCTCCAGGGGTTGAGAATCCGTCTTCCTATGCAAGGGACATGGGTTTGCTCCGTAGTCAGGGAACTAAGATCTCACACGCTGCAGACAACGAAGGTTGTGAGCTGCAACTACTAAGCCAACACAGCACAAGAAGCCAAATTAATAAATACTTTAAAAAAATTTTACAGTATCCTGTAGCAGTGAAGCACCTGCAAGAAACTCAGGTGTTCGTTGACAGGATAATGCATCTGTGTGTGTGAGTCACTCAGTCGTGTCCGACTCTTTGCGACCCCATGGACTGTAGCCCACCAGGCTGCTCTGTCCATGGGATTCTCCAGGCAAGAATACTGGAGCGGGTTGCCATTGCCTTCTCCAGGGGATCTTCCCCGACCCAGGGATCGAACGCAGGTCTCCTGCATGGCAGGCCCATTTTTTTGCTGTCTGAGCCACTATTCTGAGAAGCCCATAATAGGATAATGCCCAAGTATATAATGTACATGTAAGAATATCTATCTGGCACTGAAAATTAACGCACTGACACCCTCACCTCACAGCATGACTGAAACTCAAACACAATTTCGTATAAAAAGGCAAACACGCGAAAACATGGAGAGTAAGATGTCATTTCCATAAGAGAAGCACGCCGAGTCCTACGGGTGTATTATTGACAGATGCCCACACACACTCAAAATGTAGCAGCTCCTAAGGGGGTAATAAAAACCACAGAAAGATTGTTAATTCTGTGTGGGGAGGGAAGCCCGGGCTGAAGGCCTGGGACCAACCCACCTGGTCGATAGCTCTGTAACACTTTAAAAATATCTACAAAAAGAGGTGAAATAGGAAAGCTAAGGGCAAGGTACTGCAAGGAGGTCCAACCAGTCCATTCTAAAGGAGATCGATCCTGGGTGTTCATTGGAAGGGCTGATGCTGAAGCTGAAACTGCAATACTTCGGCCACCTCATGCGACGAGTTGACTCACTGGAAAAGACTCTGATGCTGGGAAAGGTTGGGGGCGGGAGGAGAAGGGGACGACAGAGAATGAGATGGCTGGATGGCATCACCGACTCTGTGGACATGAGTTTGATGAACTCCGGGAGTTGGTGATGGACAGGGAGGCCTGGCGTGCTGTGATTCATGGGGTCGCGGAGAGTCGGACACGACTAAGCGACTGAACTGAACTGAACTGAACTGAACTGAAGGGCAAGGTGCAAAACCGTTCATCAGGACATTCCTTTTCCTCTTCTCCGTGTTAAAAATGACTTCATGATTGGAAAGCGTTGACAATAAACAGGAAGGAAAATATAACCAATGAGACAGCAGCAGAGCAAACAGACATACCCAGGTCTACCACCAAAGTCGTTATTCTTATATTATTTTATGAAGGATTTTCTTCTTTCTCCAGGCATAACTTTATATCCTGACTCTGATTTTTTTTTTTAAGTCTTCTATCTTCCTTCCTAAAATTCCTTCTCTTTGCCACTTTTCCTATTTGTCACGAATACAATAAACTTCAGAAAGGCGCAAACACGCATGCTTGTGAACAGCACTGTGTTTTCACTATGGTCGTCTGTTCATGTGCAGAGAAAAACACACACAAGAGGATCTAATTTCACCACAGAGCGGAACACTTCGGGCTCCGTGTTGGAGCCTGGTCCACGTGTCATTGCTTCCAGACCCTCACACCCAGGCATGATGAAGTGTGAACTCAGGAGAACTTTCAGTGAAACCAGCGTCACCATCGCCTGGTATGCTTCCAAGGAGAAGTCGGCCGAGGCACATTCTCAGCTTACCCGCCAGCTTTAGAAGGGATCGGGGCTGCCTTAAAAGCAACCTTTCCCGTGAACTCGACACACTGCTTAGATCATTTACATAAACCTTGCCTTGCTTTCTTTCCTCTGCGGCAAAGGTCACTTTGCAGCTGTCAGACTCCTCACTTTAGAAAGGAGAAATCCAGGGAAGGTGTGGACAGAGGTCTGGCATTGACAATGTTTCAAAACAGTTGCTACGTTTCAAAACTGCAGAATAGTAACTACTTTATAGCTGGAGACACCCTGCAGGTGTGCACCACCCATGTCCCTCTCGAGGGGCATCTTGTCCATTGCAACTCCACTCAGGGCAGGATTCCCCATTAATTTCTTTCTCCACGGACACACACATTCTTTCCACCCACGTGACAACTGCTACACACAATGATCTGGGGACACAAACATTTCCTGGTGCAGTACCCTTGGAGGGGAGAGAAACTGACTTTTAAATGCATCCTGTGTGCTGTGTGGGCTCCCCTGGTGGCTCACAGGGTATAGAGAATCTGCCTGCAATGCAGGAGACCCAGGTTCAATCCCTGGGTCGGGAAGATCCCCTGGGGAAGCGGAATGACAACTCACTCCAGTATTCTCACCTTGGGCAATCTCATGGACACAGGAGCCTGGCGGGGTTACCGTCCACGGGGGTCGCAAAGACTCGGACACGGCTGAGCGAGTAAGACTTTCACTTTCTCTGTCATCTGCGTGAGAGTGTTTCATTTCACTTGAATGGCAGTCTGACACTCGCCTCACCCAGGAGTAACACGAGCTCAGAGAGACACACACACACCGTCATGCGTGCGTGCGCGTGGCCCTGAGCTCTGCAGCCCGTGGCGCTCCGCTTCACGCCTCAGCCCCTCGCTTCCTGCCTCCACTCTCCCCCGTTGCCCCTGACCCATCAAAGCCCATCTGTCCCACCCTACCAGCCACGCCTTTCCCTCCCTGCCTCCTGCCGCCCGCCTGACCCCACTGCCTCTAACCTGGGGACGCGCTGGAAGCTCCCTTGACCCCTGGGTTTCCTCTCCTGCGTCCTACGCTTTTGCAGCAAACCTGCACTTGGAGGGCAGGAGGTCAGGACTGCAGAAGACGGGCTTCTGACCCGATGGAGATGAAACGGAATGCAAGTCCACTCCCTGCAGCCCTGTGATAGGGAACTAGGGGCGCCACCCCCGAGGAGACCGTTCCTCCACCTTTAACAGTAAATCCTTCCCTAGAAGACGCTGTGAGAACGGCACGGAGTCACACCGATTCCATGGCTGCCTCGCGACAGCCACCTGCTAAACATCTGTCTTGCCTCTAAGGGCTTTATAAAGTTTCCATAGTCAGCACAGCCTCTTCTCAGCCCTGTTTTGAACCTACACACGAGACTCAGGGTTTCTAAGTGACTCAGATTGTAAAGAATAATCTGCCTGCAGTGCAGGAGACCTGGGTTCTACCTCCGAGTCAGGAAGGTCTCCTGGAGGAGGGCATGGCAACCCACTCCAGTAGTCTTGCCTGGAGAATCCCATGGACAGAGGAGCCTGGCGGGCTACAGCCCATGGGGTCGCATAGAGTCGGACACGACTGAGCGACTAACACTTTGCTTTGTTTATGAGACTCAGGACTCGATAGAGAACAGCAGCCAGGTAATACTCTTTGAATTTAAAATTTCAGGTAAGCAACAAGGAGCTACTGTATAGCTTGGGAAACTCTACACGATACTCTATATTAGACCATCTGGGAAAAGAATCTAAAAAAGAACAGGTAGAGTTCAGTTCAGTCACTCTGTCGTGTCCGTCCCTTTGCGACCCCATGGACCGCAGCACGCCAGGCCTCCCTGTCCATCACCAGCTCCCGGAGCTTACTCAAAGTCATGTCCATGGAGTCGGTGATGCCATCCAACCATCTCATCCTCTGTCTTCCGCTTCTCCTCCTGCCCTCAATCTTTCCCAGCATCAGAGTCTTTTCCAATGTGTCAGTTCGTTGCCTCAGGTGGCCAGAGTATTGGAGTTTCAGCTTCCGTCTATGTATAACTGAACCACTTTGCTATACACGACACTAACACTGTCAATCAACCATGCTCCAGTATAAAATTTAAAAATAAAAATAAATATGAGCTCTAAAAGATAAAAACATATATACATTTCCAATCTCTTGTAAGGATGCTATCCTCCTCCAGGGGATCTTCCCAGTGCAGGGATCGAACCCACATCTCCTGTATCATCTGCTCTGCAGGCAGATTCTTTCCTCCTGAGCCACTGAGGAAGCCCTGTAAAGATGTAGCTTTCTTTAGATAAACTTATCGGCAAAGCACAAATAGACACACAGACAAAGAACAAACCCATGGAAACCAAGGAGGGAGGAGGGAGTGGGAGGAACTGGGAGACTGGGATGGACGTATCTACACTTAGTGTGCATAAGATGCCGTGACCGACTCTTTGCGACCCGGTGGACTGCAGCCCACCAGGCTCCTCTGTCCATGGGACTCTCCAGGCAAGAATACTGGAGTGGGTTGCCATGCCCTCCTCCAGGGGATCTTCCCAGGGATCGAACCTGGGTCTCCTGCAAATTGCAGGCAGATTCTTTACTGTCTGAGCCACCCGGGAAGCCCATGGTGTATAAAATGGAAAAGTAAGGAGAACTTACTGTACAGCACAGGGAACCCTACTCAGAGCTCTGTGGTGACCTATATGGGAAGGAAATCCAAAAGAGAAGTGGAAATATGTACACGCACAGCTGACTCGGTTTGCTGTACAGCAGAAACTAACAAAACATTGCAAAGCCACTCCAAAAAAAAAGTTAACAAATTTTTGTAAAATTTATTTTAATTGGAGGCTAATTACTTTACAATATTGTATTGGTTTTGCCATACATTGACATGAATCCACCCCGGGTGTACATGTGTTCCCCATCTTGAACCCCTCCCAACTTCCTCCCCCCCAAAAAAAAAATAAAGAAAATTCCTGGATATACAGCAAACTTGGGGACGTCCTAATAGAGCTGTCTTAGACCCCTCACCCAGTTTCCCGTCACGTCAACATCTTCCATGACCACAGGGCACTTGCCACACCTAACACAGTCAGTACTATCAGCTACCCTCCAGAGTATATTTGGCCTCCTAGTGGCTGCACCAGCCTCCCCTGCCTCATCCCAGGTCCCGTTTAGGGCCTCACCCGCACTGGTCTTCAAGTGCCACCCTGTTCCTCCTAGGTGGGGCAGTCTTTTGTTTTTCCATGACCTCAACGACACTGAGGAGTGCTGCTCAGAAATTCGTGCTAAGAGAGTATGTCCCTCCATCTCCGCTTCCCGGATGTTTTGGGAGCATCAGGATGCAGTTACCGGTCTAGGGCCGGGGGGAGACTACCCCAGTGGGGAAGTCTCCTGTCCCCACACCACTCTGGGGCTGTGATAAGGATGCCGTGAGAAGCGCCTGGAAGCAATCATGTGCTAGTAGTGACTGCCTGGTTCTGAAAGAGTCTTTGATGCTTCTGGAACCCCGCTTTTACAGAATGCCTTCGCTCAGGGTGTCCTGTCTGGCGTAGGCTTCTCGGCGGCACGTGGATGACAGAGGTCACACGTTCTCGACAGGACCAATAAGCGCTGAGCTCTGGGGCACAGAAATGAACAAACAGAAAAGCAGATGGGCCACGGTCACTTTGGGAAACGCCTCCCTGCGCCGCTGGCTTTCAGAGCACCTGCCTGACGTCAGACTTCTGTCCTCTGTCATTAACAGCTGCACCAGGCCCTTGGCTCACGGTGCATGCATACGTGTTCTCGGGCACACGCAGCTCTGTGTGTGGCCCCCCGGCTCGGCCTGGGACCTAGGCCTCCAAGAACAGAACCATTCTTCCCACTCAGAGAGGGAATCAGTCCTTCTGAAACGTGAGCTTAGTGCAAAGGACACCCACAAGGCACCCAACTTCCTGTCTACCAAGGCCGCCCAGCATAGGCCAGGGAGGGTGCTGATTTTACCTGTGTCACTGCTGGTGGTATTTGAACGGTGGTGGTGGTGCAGTCCCTTGGACTGCAAGGAGATCCAACCAGTCCATCCTACAGGAGATCAGTCCTGGGTGTTCATTGGAAGGACTGATGCTGAAGCTGAAACTCCAATCCTTTGGCCACCTGATGCGAAGAGCTGACTCACTGGAAAAACCCTGATGCTGGGAAAGATTGACGGCGGGAGGAGAAGGGGACGACAGAGGATGAGATGGTTGGATGGCATCAGCGACTCGATGGACATGAGTTGGAGCAAGCTCCGGGAGTTGGTGATGGACAGGGAGGCCTGGCGTGCTGCAGTCCATGGGGTCGCAAAGAGTTGGACTCGAACGAGCGACTGAACTGATGCTCGTGGCTGGCGTTTGAGATGGTCACAAACTCGAAAGAGATAGAAGTATCTCCTTTCTCTCTTTGTACCTCCCCCCTCCCCCACTGAAGTCTTCTCTCCTTTTAGTCTTTTTAATAGGACTCCACCCTCACCGTCACTTTGGAAAACTTTTGGAAATATTAAAAAGCAGAGACATGATTTTGCCAAGAAAGGTCTGTCTAGTCAAGGCTATGGTTTTTCCAGTGGTCATGTATGGATGTGAGAGTTGGACTGTGAAGAAAGCTGATCGCCGAAGCTGGATGCTTTTGAACTGTGGTGCTGGAGAAGACTCCTGAGAGTCCCCTAGATTGCAAGGAGATCCAGCCAGTCCATTCTAAAGGAAATCAGTCTTGGATTTTCATTGGAAGGACTGATGCTGAAGCTGAAATGCCAGTCCTTTGGCCATCTGATGCGACGAGTTACCTCACTGGAAAAGACCCTGATGCTGGGAAAGATTGAGGGCAGGAGGAGAAGGGGACGACAGAGGATGAGATGGCTGGATGGCATCACCGACTCGATGGACACGAGTTTGAGTAAACTCTGGGAGTTGGTGATGGACAAGGAGGCCTGACATGCTGCAGTTCATGGGGTCACAAAGAGTCAGACATGATTGAGCGACTGAACTGAACCGAACTGAACCCTCACTGTGCTGTGGAACCCACCCACCTGATGTCTCCACAGGACGCCCCTCTGGATCACCCCCAAAGTCCACGGGCAGCAGCAGCATTGGTGTTGTAGTCTCATCCCCGGCTTGCTCCCTCGTCTGCACTGGGGCTGGGGACCCCAAAGAGGCCCCCTTGATTCCCATGGGCCCTGCTCCTGAGTCTCCCAGAGACCCCAGCTGCCTTCACGGCTCCGTGCTGGTCCACTGTCTGTCCTTCCCGCCCGATCACGGCGTCTGAAGGTTTCCAGCTCAGAGCCCCACCTTGGCTACACCATGCACTCAGCCTGCTGTATTTTGCATCACATCCTCCGATGCTCCTTTCAAGTTGGCTCGCGACGCCATGAGATCACTTCTGCTTGGATGTGATCCCTCCCTCTACGTCAGCGTGTCTGCCCACCCGAGTTCCTGCTTCCTCCTGCCCCATCTCCATCACGGGACTTCTCTTCTGCAAACGGGTCTGTGACCGCCCAGGCATCCATGCTTGGATGCTGACTACTCTGTCGGGTTCGGCGCTCGGTCACTCCCTGTCCATCCCAGCCACCCACATTCCGGAGCACAGAACTCACCAGGTCCTCCCCGGAAACGGCCTTCAAGCAGGCATCTCTTTCCTGCCACCTTACCCGAGAAGATCACCTTTCCTGCTCACCGTGTCTCTCTGTCTTTAGTTCATCAACCTCCTGACTCCCAGCCTCATCTCCTCCAACACTGCAGGGTTTTCCTGCATCACGGGTTCAACCTCCACCCATCCGCCCTCACCTCAGTCCCTTCTCTCTCACCCGTTCCTCTGGTTTGGAGAAAGAAAACAAAACCTTCTCACTTAGGAGCATTTCTGGATTTACAGAAAAGCTGCAAAGACATCACAGACTATCCTTGGTGCCCACACATCCAGTCTCCCCTTCAGCTCAAGCCTTTGGGCCCCGAGGGCATGTCTGGCAGGCTAAGGAAAAGCCATATCCTTGCAATGCTGTTGACTAGACTAGGTTTTGTCGGACTTTTATGAGTCTTCCTGCTGAGGTTCCTTTTTTTCCATTCCGGCCTGCAATCCTGGACACGCCACTGTCTTTGGGGGACGTGCTCTTCGTCCACCCTGGATGGGCACTTCTCTCGTTCTGGGTGACCTTGACAGATCTAAGACGCACTGGTCAGCTTTCTTTCTTTCTTTCTTTCATTTTTTTGCAGAACCCATTTAATCTGGGCTTATAGGATGTTTTTGTCATGGGGTGACTGGGGTTCTGGGTTCTGGAGAGGAATACCACAAGAGGTGAGGTGCCCTGGTCTCTTTGAGGTGACATCGAATCAGCAGGGACAAGCTGTCCACGCGGCATTGCCAGGGGACAGAGTGTTTGCCCATCTTTTGACTACAGTGACCACTGCCCCCTCTCCACATGCTGTTCTGGGAGTCCTTTGCTCAGTTCAGTCACACTCAAGAGATCTGGCGATGGAAGCTCGTGGCACTGTGCTTGCAAACTTCTAACTTTCCTTTTTTTAAAATTCCACCCACAATACACAGATCCTTTCTCCAGTTCATGGTCTACAAGACAACCTGAGGGACTTCCCTGGTGGTCCAGTGGCCAAGACTCTGAGCTCCCAATGCAGGAGGCACGGGTTCCATCTCTGGTTGAGGAACTAAATCCCACAGGTCACAGCAAGAGATCTCAAGTGTATATACATACATATTCTTTGGAGATTATACACACACCTACATTTATATATATGGGGCTTCCCTGCGAGCTCAGCTGGTAAAGAATTCGCCTGCAGAGCAGGAGACCTCGGTTCGATTTGTGTGTCGGGACGCTCCCCTGCAGAAGGGAGAGGCTTACCCACTCCAGTGTTCTCAGGCTTCCCTCATGGCTCAGACGGTGAAGAATCCGCCTGGAATGCAGAAGACCTGGGTTTGATCCCTCAGGTCAGTTCAGTTCAGTTCAGTTGCTCAGTCGTGTCCGACTCTTTGCGACCTCATGGACTGCAGCACGCCCTGGGTCGGGAAGATCTCCTGCAGGGCATGTCCACCCACTCCAATATTTTTGCCTGGAGAATCCCCATGGACAGAGGAGCCTGGTGGGCTACAGTCCGTGGGGTTGCAAAGAGTCAGACACAATTGAGAGACTAAGCACAGCACATAAAATGCATACACACACACACACACACAGGAGAAGGAACCCAATCCAGTATTCTTCCCTGGAGGATCCCACGGACAGAGGAGCCTGTCAGGCTACAGTCCATAGGCTCACAAGAGATGGACACGACTTAGCGACTCAACAACCAGACACACACACACACACACACACACACACACACACACTTTTACTGGTTCTATTCCTCTGGAGAACCCTCATACGTCACAGAAACTAAACCAGACCTGTGTGTGTGTGTTAACTCACACATATACACAATTTATTGGTTCTGTGTGTGCTAAATCGCTTCAGTCACATCCGACTCTGTGTGACCCCATGGACTGTAGCCCACCAGGCTCCTCGGTCCATGCGATTCTTCAGGCATGCATACTGGAGTGGGTCACCATGCCCTCCTCCAGAGGAATCTTCCCAACCCACGGATTGAACCCACATCGCTGATGTCTCCTGCACTGGCCGGCAGGTTCCTTACCAGTAGCGCCACCTGGGAAGCCCTTTACTGGTCCTTTTCTCCACCCCAGACACACCTCTCACATGTTTTTCTGCCTTCCCCTTCGCTTCAGAGTTCTGCATTTCCCTCTCCATTCCCCACTTCTGCTCCAAGACGTCTAGCTCTCCTACAACAGAAACCTTGTCTCAGGCAAAACTGTGTCCATCAGAAACACTCAAAAGATAACTTGTTAACAGAAATGAAAGAGCCATTCACGGACGTCTTACCACAAGATGGTATGTCTGGCACCACAGTGACACTCATGCGGGCTTAAACAAGACGACGTTGAAGAATTTTCCACTGCAAAGCTGACAGCATGCGAGGGCTCTGAAAAGTAGCCCGTTTTAAACAGGGGGCATATGCAAAATATGTAGGTTCAGTTCAGCCCAGTCGCTCAGTCGTGTCCGACTCTCCGCGACCCCATCAATCACAGCACGCCAGGCCTCCCTGTGTGCTTTTTAGGGCTTCCCTGGTGGCTCAGACGGTGAAGAATCTACCTACAATGCAGGAGGTCCAGGTTCGATCCGTGGGTTGGGAAGATCCCTTGGAGGAGGGTATGGCAACCCACTCCAGTACTCTTGCCTGGAGAATCCCTATGGACAGAGGAGCCTGGTGGGCTACAGTCCATCAGGATGGAAAGAGCTGGACACAACTGAAGCGACTTAGCATGCAAATACCCAGGATACAGCGTTACCCTTTGGCCTGTCCCTCAATGCCTATTTGCTGATGGATTAATGGATTTCCCACTGTGTCTGACTCCCAGCGGTCCCCTCACTGCAAACACTCGCTCCATTAGGGTCCTGGGCTGCCTTGGGACATGCCACAAATGAGAGCAACATCCACTAGCAACCTGCATGCCAGGACACGCCTCCTCCCCAGTCTTCCGCTGTGCATTTTTATTTCCACGGCTCCGTACATTCTTAGAACTACCAAGAACACTTCCAGTACCGCTTGTCATAATCAGAGACAGCAAATACAGCAACGCTGTTTGGATCATGTGTAAATGCTGCTTTCTCCACACCCTGAACTAGATGCCGGGCCCTCTGGAGGCAGGGGCTTTGTGCGGTTTTACTCCAAACAAGATCACTCATGCTAAATGGTTACATAACTGACTTCATTGTTCGGAAGGCCACACACGTTAAATGCTGAATCTATCTGCAGTGACAGTTCCACTTTTTTTTTTTTTCCTCCTTGTGCTTCTCTGGGCTTCATCTACCACGCGTCATTGTTAAGAAAAGCATGGATGAAGTAGTTCTGGGAAATACAGACATGTCTCCACTGAGATCGCAGCCCCTGCCTAAACTCACACCATCAGCTTTAGGGGCACGATTCTGTCCCACTCAGACCCTAAGACGATGCTACATCTCAGGAGATGCCCGTAAGCCTCCTGCCAGATGCGTGGGACCTGTCATTGCTCTCTCGTGATTTGAGCTGACCCAGTGCAACAGCACAAACCTATGAACGCCTCATCACAACCCATACATCAGCAGGAAACAGCCCAGGGCAGAGGACTCTGATTTTAATTACTGTTGAAATATGTGCGTTTCTCATGTTCTGCCGTCCCTGAGCCATAAAGTAAAGGAACGACACACAAAAAATTCACATCATTCAAAAACCCGCTGATCTTTATCAGTTATTTTAGGATGTAAGGGAGGGATCTGAAGATTAAAAATAGATTTGAATCTTTTACATGGGCAGAGATAAGCGGTAACTTCGAGAGTTAACATACAGTTAGTTTTTTCATGCTTACAAAGTTAATGTTTCATCCAGTTCAGTTCAGTCCAGTCGCTCAGTCGTGTCCGACTCTCCGCGACCCCATGAATCACAGCACGCCAGGCCTCCCTGTCCATCACCAACTCCCGGAGTTCACTCAAACTCATGTCCACAGAGTCGGTGACGCCATCCAGCCATCTCATTCTCGGTCGTCCCCTTCTCCTCCCGCCCCCAACCTTTCCCAGCATCAGAGTCTTTTCCAGGGAGTCAACTCGTCGCATGAGGTGGCCAAAGTATTGCAGTCTTAAATATGATGAAACCAAAATAGGACAAAAGACAGAAGAAATAACTGTATAAAACCTGAATATAAATCATAAGATGGCAACATATTAAGGAATGAGTGGAAATTCAGGTACATAAAACACTCCTGAGGTTACTGAAGCGGCCAAAAATGAAGACTGAACTTTCAGAAGTAGATTCATTTCAGAGATACCTATGTTGGTATCAGTATATGACTAATCGTCTAAATCACCAATGGATCTTTCAAACACTGTTGCGTAGTAGAATCCAGAGACTTCCCTAGTGGTCCAACGTTTAAGAATCTGCCCTGCAATGCAGGGGACTCAGGTTCGATCCCTGGTCGGGAAACCAGGATCCTATGTGCGTCAGAGTAGTTGAGGGGGGCTTGCACCATCACTAGAAAGCCCCTGTGGCCCAAGAGAAAAAGCCCACGTCATACAACAGAGATCCCACGAGCCGCAACCAACACCTGACACCGCCAAGCCAATGAAATAAAATCAACAAAATATTTTTCTAAAGTAGCGATTAAAAATAAAAGCAGAACGCAACCCTTGAGGAACGCACAGAGCCTAAATCCATTCAGAAAGGAGTTTCCCATTTCCTTTGTCTTCTGAAGACATTCCCCCACCCCCAACTCCCAGATGCACAGTTCGCATGCTTTCAATCAAGAAGCAGGCAGACAGGCACGCTTGGGGCGGGTCGGCTGGCAAGCTGGGCAGTGTCTCCTCCACGCTTTCTGACAACACGCGTCAGAGACCCAGCAGGAACCTGTGTACCGGATGAACGTTTCGACCATCTAATGCCGGCACTCAGAGGTTTTAACCATGAAGACCTCTCAACCTGCTACTCCTCCTGTACCAGGCAGGTTCTCGGCATTTCTGAACCGCAGTATTTCTCTGCTACACCGAAAGCAAATGGACTGATGGCCAGTGACCACGGTTCAAAGGGAGGAGGCTGTGTTTGTTTATTGCGTCTGCTCTACCCACGAAGGAGACCAGAGGCGGAGCCAAGTTCGGGACAGGGAGAGATGCCCCTTCCGTTCCCTAATGACTTGCTGTGTCCGTGAATTCCACTCTTTCTTAAAAGTCTCTGGGTTGACGTTTCTTACGCTGGACCTAGAAAGGAGGGGAGAGATAATTGGACTGGTGCTGCGTGGGAAGCCGGACTCCCAGGCAGCCTGGACAAACAGCCCTGCTGGACACCAGTGCTCAATAGTGGCCTAATGAGGGACCTTGACAATCGCACAGCCCGCAACGAGTCTGAATTCTGCGGACGTAGCAATTCAGACTCTGGTCTGCAGCTTCCTGGGGATGCTAGCAAGACTTCAGGCTTCCTTCATGGGGTTGGCACGGCTTTTTCTTCTTCTTTTTTTGTTTTTGCTTCCCTACTCATCATTGTAATGTAAGAGCTGTTTATCTTCTGCAACATCTTGAGTTAACCTACCTTTACCATCCAAATGCTGACACAGACATTGAGAATTTGCTCAGGAAATTTGTGGGTCAAATTATGCCTTCTAGTGAAACTGTCAGTCACTCGGTCGTGTCTGACTCTTAGAATCCATGGACTGTAACCCCTCCAGGCTCCTCTGTCCATGGGATTCTCCAGGTCAGAATACTAGAGTGGGTAGCCTTTCCCTTCTCCAGGGGATCTTCCCCACCCGGGGATCGAACCCAGGTCTCCCACATTGCAGGTGTATTCTTCACCAACTGAGCCACCAGGGAAGCCCAAGAACACTGGAGTGGGTAGTCTATCCCATCTCCAGGGGATCTTCCCAACCCAGGGATCGAACAGAGGTCTCTTGCATTGCAGATGGATTCTTTACTGTCTCAGCCACCAGGGAAGCCCAAACCTTAGAGCAATGTTCATTAATGGGGAAATATACAAAGATCCTGGAAGGTACCCTGCGTAAAAATCAAGGCTCTTATTTTACTAACACATATAGGCATGGCGCTGTTTACACAGTATTGCCACTTAAACTGACCTTCCCAACCATCAGGAACAACAGGCCTTCGGCTCTGTTTACAAAACCTTATTTCTCATCGGCTAGGACACATTAAAGCTTCCAGATTAACCATTAATTAATTGTGTGTGTGCATACGTATTTGCGTACACAGGCAAACCAGCACTTCCTCCAAGAATGACATTTAATTTTAAAGTAGGAAACCTGCGTTTCTGAAATACAATTGGGGCATCACGATGATGGGATCCTGTTAAAATCTGGGAGCAGCTAGTGGAGTCCACAAGTCCACTGAGGACCACAGCAATTAGGGAAAAATTGGAGCGATGCTGAAACGATTTCGGGTTAATCAAAACAGGGTTTGACCTAATTGCCGTACAGACCTCCGCTGGCTGGTGTGACCTGGGTCAGAAATTCCCCTTGGTGCACCGGCCTGTCAATAAATAAGCCACTGTGCTGGTATCTATATATTTAAAAAAAAAAGAAAAGACACAGAAGCATGAGACAGGCCTTCCGGGGTTTACAATCAAATTCACATTAACGAGTCCGCAATCAAACGAGAGCTTGCGCTCGTATCATCCGAGGCAAATTGCACCACAGATGACCAATCAAATAAGCATTGAACAATGCTTCAATTTCCACAGTGCTGCCTCTCAGGCTGGGTCATTTTACCTCCGAAGGTTTTTTTTTTTTTTTCCCAAGAAGAAAGGAACAACAACAAAAAATCTATACAGACTGTTAACAAATGAAATTAAAAGATGCGTGTCCCCTGAAGAGGGATTCAGTATATATTTTCTGGGGGAATCTTTTGAATTCTCGTCCATGCTGATCACTGCAAATGAATTTTCGTTATTAACATGCATTAGTTACACTGTAATAGAAACATTAAATGGTGTAACATAGTGCTTCCACTTTAAGATGGGACAGTCTATGCTTTTTGCGTGTGCAACATGCAAACCCCACACACAAAATGAGGTAAGAAAAAGGGATTTGGTTAAAAAAAAAGAAAGATATAAATAGCTATTGGCATTTTAAAAACGAAATCCATTTATCTCATGGGTTAGTTACATTGTAATAGAAACATTAAGCGGTGTAATATAGTGCTTCCACTTTAAGATGGGACAGCCTATGTTCTTTGCGTGTGCAAAATGCAAGCCCCACACACAAAATGAGGTAAGAAAAATGGAATCTGGTGAAAAAAAAAGAAAAAGAAAGAACTGGCTATGAGTATTTTAAAAACTGAATCAACTTATCCCATGGGGCTTCCCAGGTAGCACACTGGTAAAGAACCCGCCTGCCAAGGCAGCAGCTGCAAAAGACGTGCGTTCGATCCCTGGGTGGGGAAGATCCCTTGGAGGAGGGAACCCACTGCGCTATTCTTGCTGGGGAAATCCCATGGACCAAGAAGCCTGGCGGGGTACAGTCCATGCGGCTGCAAAGAGACACGACTGAGGACACACACGCCTATCGTATCAGTTCAGTTCAGTCGCTCAGTCATGTCCGAGTCTTTGCGACCCCGTGGACTGCAGCATGCCAGGCCTCCCTGTCCATCACCATTAAAAAGGACGTGTATGTGGGCGCGGGGAGATTGCAATAGTTGCCTGAGACGCGAGGAGCAAGGGGATGGCTACAGAACAACATGGGGTTTGCTCTGATGGGGAACCCAAGACGATGGCTGCTTGTGTGAGAAGCCAGTGCGGCTTATATTTCCAGTGGCTGTGGACAGAGAACCACTTGTCACTGGGAGACGCGCAGGAGACATGAGTGTAGGCAGGAATGAACATTCTCATTATGTTATCACTCTCGACAAAAGGGGCAGCTCATCCTTGGGCGGGGGGGGGGGGGTTCCTCAGGATGTCTCCAATGCATTCCCCACCTGGTTTTACCTATGAGCTTTCACTTCCGTTGTCCTTTATAAGTTTAGCATTTAATTGGAGGACAACTGCTTTACGATGCTGTCTTGGTTCCTGCCGCACAGAACACGAACTGGTTGTAAGTATACATGTATCTCCTCCCTCCTGACCTCCCTGCCGTTCCCCCAGCCCCCAGCCCAGCCCTCTAGGTCGTCGCAGAGCACCGAGCTGAGCTCCTTGTGTTATACAGCAGCTCCCACTAGCTGTCTAACTCACAGCAGGCAGCGCAGAGATGTCAGTGCTTCTCTCAGCTCATCCCACTCTCTCCTTCCCCCACCACGTCCACAGCCCTGTTTTCTCTGTCTGCAGCTCCCTTGCTGCCATGTAGGTCGGTTCGTGAGAACCATCTTTGCTTACTTGTGTCTGACTCCATGCAACCCCATGGACTGTAGCCCACCAGGCTCTTCTGTCCATGGGATTCTCCACGCAGGGATACTGGAGTGGGGTACCCTTTCCTTCTCCTCTAAACTCCATGTATATGTGTTAATATATGACATTTGTCTTTCTCTTTGTGACTTACGTCACTCGGTATAATAGATTGTACGTTCATGCACCTCATAAAACTGAGACAAGAATCGCTCCTTTTTATGGCTGAGTACTCCGGGAGTTGGTGATGGACAGGGAGGCCTGGCGTGCTGTGATTCATGAGGTCGCAAAGAGTCGGACACGACTGAGCGACTGAACTGAACTGAACTGAATATTCCACTGTGTGTATTACCATAGTGGCTTTATCCATTCCTCTGTCAATGGATAGCTTTTGAATGTTCACCCCATCTGGATATTAGATTGTATATTACGAGGTAACGCATAACTTTGTTTTCAAAATAGCCAGCTGCCCTCAAATCCATTTACTGGTAAACATCACCCGTTTCCAGTCATGAAGATTCCACCTTTGTCATATCGTGCTTCCTTATCCATCTTTGGAAATACTTCTGGAAGTTAAACATGTACATTTGCCAGCTTCTGTAATCTCCTGGGAATGTTTTCAACAATTGCTAAGTCGCATTCATTGTTGCTTTTCAAAAGTATTTCAACTTTGTCCCACAGTGACTCTGTCTTTTGTAATATGAATTCATCATTTCTGTGTTCTAGGGCCCTCAGCTCCTTCCAAATGTTTTGCTTAAAGCTGCAGGAATTACGTAGGTACAACACACATTATTCAGGATCACAGGAAGAAATGAGAATTCACGTGAGACTCTTACCCATTTTCATGCCCTTCTTTAACAGCTATGAAAATTCAATAGCAGAGTACAGTTCACGTAAAATGTCTTCTCTTATAAAGCAGACTGAGCAACCACATTGTCACCCTGAGTGAAATTAAGTCAGAGAGACAAATCTCGTCTGATATCCCTTAGATGCGGAGTCTAAAAAGAAGTGATACGGACGAACTTACCGAACAGAAGCCTGTTACCCAGAGTACATCAGAAGGAAAAATATTGTATATTAACGCATATATATGGGATCCAGAAAAATGATACGGATGAACCTATGTGCAGGGAGGGATTGCAGACGCAGATGCAGAGAAGGGACTTGTGGACACGGTGAGGGAGGAGTGGGATTGGTGAAGACAACCCCACCAACATATGTGAACTTTCAGGGGCAGGATGGGAGCTGGTGAGAAGTGGCTATGAAGCACAGGAAGCCCGGTCTGCTGCTCTGTGACGACCTGCAGAGATGGGATCGGGGCCTGGAGCGAGGGAGCACGTGGGAGTGATAAATTATGGCTCAGCTGAGTGCTGCATGCCCGAAACCGATGCAGCAGTGTACAGATTAAAAGTTCCTATTTTTGTATAAACTTAAGAGATCATTTCATGGCTGCAAAAAAAATAAATAAATAAAAGCCATGAAATGATCTCTTAAGTTTATACAAAAATAAGAACTTTTTTACTCCTCGGAAGGAAAGTTATGACCAACCTAGATAGCATATTAAAAAGCAGAGACATTACTTTGCCAACAAAGGTCTGTCTAGTCAAGGCTATGGTTTTTCCCGTGGTCATGTATGGATGTGAGAGTTGGACTGTGAAGAAAGCTGATTGCCGAAGAATTGATGCTTTTGAATTGTGGTGCTGGAGAAGACTCTTGAGAGTCCCTTGGACTGCAAGGAGATCCAACCAGTCCATTCTAAAGGAGATCAGTCCTGGGTGTTCATTGGAAGGACTGATGCTAAAGCTGAAACTGCAACACTTTGGCCACCTCATGCGACGAGTTGACTCACTGGAAAAGACTCTGATGCTGGGAAAGGTTGGGGGTGGGAGGAGAAGGGGACGACACAGAATGAGATGGCTGGATGGCATCACCAACTCTGTGGACATGAGTTTGAGTGAACTCCGGGAGTTGGTGATGGACAGGGAGGCCTGGCGTGCTGTGATTCATGGGGTCGCAAAGAGTCGGACATGACTGAGCGACTGAACTGAACAGATCATTTCATACACATTTATTTTATATAATTTTAAATATATATCTTTAAAATTTCAAAAATAGAATAAAAAACAGAAATAGACTCACGGACTTAAGAGAAAGAACTTACGGTTGTTGGGGGTGAAGGATGGGGGAACGGATAGTCAGGGAGTCTGGGATGGACATGGACACACTGCTGTATTTCACATGGAGAACCAGCAAGGACCTGCTGGACAGCACAGGGAACTCTGCTCAGTGTTATGTGGAAGCCTGGATGGAAGGGGAGTTTGGGGGAGAAGGGATACATGTACATGTATGGTTGAGTTCCTTCGCTGTCCACCTGAAACTATCACAACAGTGTTAATTGGCTGACCGTAAAGATAAAATAACAATTAAAAAAAAATACACAATGTAACTTTTGGGAGTGTCCTATATTCACAAGTAGCCATGTAATTTAATTGATTACATCTTGAAAAATATAATAATAATTATATCAGTAATAATTTTTATCAGTAAAATTATCAGAATATTTTACTGTAATATTTACAGTAATATTTATTATTTCAGTAATAATTTATTATCAATAATTAAAAGTAGCTTTTAAGACCCTGGTTAACTCCTAATATTTTTATGTAAGCAGATTTTTATGTAGATTCTTACTTAGGAAACAACATTATTAAATGAGATAACATCGTTTTTTAAAAGCGGTTGTTGATTTCTGTGATCATAGCAATGTCTGCAAAATATCAAAGAAATGAGGGCAACACTGTACGAGAGTCTGGACTAATAGCTTCAACTCGACACACGCGGGCCCATCAACTCCACGTGTCTCATCCATTAGCCTGGTTTCCCAGAAGTGCGTCATTTTTAGGCATCGCAGAGCCACAGCTCTGACATTACAGAATGTTGTCATGAATAATTAGTTCTGCCCACGATGCTTATAAGGCTTGAGGCCTCAAGCGTACCCTAAATACTCCTTTAAGCAAAAAACCCAGCAGAAGCCCAATAAAATGTAAAGAAGAGTATTGATAAAATCCTGCAAGAGGAAAAAAGTCGTGAAATAGGATTGTTTGCTCAAGATATAGGACTTTACCAAAAGCTTCCTTCCTTCCTTAATAATAAAAAGTAAAGTGAAGTCGCTCAATCGTGTCCAATTCTTTGTGACCCCATGGACTGTAGCCTACGGGGCTCCTCCATCCATGGGATTTTCCAGGCAAGAATACTGGAGTGGGTTGCCATTTCCTTCTCCAAGGGAACTTTCCGACCCAGGGATTGAACCCAGGTCTCCCGCATTGTAGGCAGACGTTTTACCGTCTGAGCCACCGGGGAACCCCTTTAAGAATAAAGGTAATGATATATACATGTGTCTGGGCTTCCCTGGTGGCTCACATGCTAAAGAATCTGCCTGACAAAGCGGGAGATGTGGGTTGGATCCCTGGGTCGGAAAGATCCGCTGGAGAAGGGAAGGGCAACCCACTCCAGTATTCTTGACTGGAGAATCCCATGGACAGAGGAGCCTGGGAGGGCTACAGTCCATGGGATCGCAGACAGTCAGACACAACCTAGTGCCTAAACCACCACACAACATAAAAGGTTAAAGATTTCGAGTCTGGAGGGTAAAGATTTCGAGTCTGAACGGTTAAGATCTCGAGTCTGGAGGACAGGGTAATCCAAGTAGCCAATTTGTCTGACTGACAGCTTAAGTCAGGAGTCCCCAGTCTCTGGGATCTCACCCCTTGGATGATCTGTGGTGGAACTGATGTAATACTAAATGAAATGAAGAAAGAAAAAGTCACTTATTCGTATCTGACTCTTTGTGACCCCATGGACTGTAGCCCACCAGGCTCCTCTGTCTATGGGATTCTCCAGGTAGGAATACTGGAGTGGGTTGCCATTTCCTTCTCTGGGGAAAAGAAATAAAGCACACAATAAATATAACGTGCCTGAATCATCCGGAAAACATTCCCCCTCAGCCCCGGCCTGCGAAAATACTATCTTCCACAAAACCAGTTCCTGGTGCCAAAAAAGGTTGGTGACAGCTGGTTTAAGTGTCTGACCTCATAAATGAATAGTTGCCTAGGTTGGTTATTCTCAAACAGTTACACGACGGCCTAACACCACCATACGATTTTTAACATAGGCCTGATCATTTTTTAACATTAAAAAGACCCTTAAAAATTGTCTACTTAGGATACAGACAATACGTCCTTCTCCAAATGGATGTATTTAACAGCCATGACATTAAAACATGCTTACTCCTTGGAAGGAAAGTTATGACCAACCTACATAGCATATTGAAAAGCAGAGACATTACTTTACCAACCAAGGTCTGTCTAGTCCAGGCTGTGGTTTTTCCAGTGGTCATGTATGGATGTGAGAGTTGGACTGTGAAGAAAGCTGATCGCCGAAGAATTGATGCTTTTGAACTGTGGTGCTGGAGAAGACTCTTGAGGGTCCCTTGGACTGCAAAGAGATCCAACCAGTCCATCCTAAAGGAGATCAGTCCTCGGTGTTCATTGGAAGGACTGATGCTGAAGCTGAAACTCCAATACTTGGGCCACCTGATGTAAAGAGCTGACTCATTTGAAAAGACCCCGATGTTGGGAAAGATTGAGGGCAGGAGAAGGGGACGACAGAGGATAAGATGATTGGATGGCATCACTGAGTCAATGGACATGGGTTTGAGTAAGATGCAGGAGTTGGAGATGGTCAGGGAGGCCTGGCGTGCTGTGGTCCATGGGCTCGCTAAGAGTCGGACACGACTGAGCAACTGGACTGAACTGAACCGTACTGAACAGGTGAGTGGCTGTAAAGAGACTTTAGGGTTGTGTCCATCATGTCTCAGCGATCTCAAAGAAGATGGGCCACTCTATTTGGTCAGAAACTTTTGTTTCTTGATATCTGAAAGTAAGCACATTGCTGCTATTGTTCAGTCGATCAGTCATGTCTGACTCTTTGTGACCCCATGGACTGTAGCCCACCAGGCTCCTCTGTTCACGGGATTTTCAGGCAGCAATACTGGAGTGGGTTGCCCTGCCCTTCTCCACGGGGTTTTCCTGGACCAGTGACTGGCAGGCGGATTCTTTTCCACTGGGGAAGCAGGAGGTCACGGTAGCAGATTTCTGAAGGACTCGGGCACACAAACATGCTTTAATCGGGCAGGTCAGTTGGGGTGGACTCCCCAACAGTGACACCCCTCCCCACCCCCAGAGGCCTTGCCTGCAGAATTCAGCTCCAACCACATGAGTTCTGTTCGTGTCAATGAAGTGTGAGAAAAAAGGCATCCTGTTTGGGCTCGGCAGATGGTCTAAACAGGTGCACCGTTTCGGGGGTGGGCTTGGCTCTCTTGCTGAGAGCTGCACCGGGCTCAGGGGTCATGCCTCTGAACAAGGGCCCACATGTCTGCGAACCCTCGCAGCCCTTCCTGGGGAAGGCCAGGAAGAAAAAAAAAAAAAAGGAATGTGTTCCCTGTAGAATTTATGGCCTGCCAAAGATTCACCACACCGGCATCTGTTTGCTGTTACTGAGTACACGAGAAAATGCTTGATATGGGAGGAGAAGTCACCTCTCCGGGGTCTAATGCGAGCTGCGGCAGGAACCCCAAGGAGGTCTGGGAGACATCAGACATGCAGAGCGCCAGGAGCAGGCTGCAGCAATGTGGGCATGGGGACTGGCAGAGGAGAGGCCCTTCACTGAGTGCCTCTCGAGCTCCGACCAGGAACTTCCACGAGAACAGAGAAGGGCGAATTCCAGCAGGAGCTGCACCGCGTACGGATGGTACGGGCAATTGTGTGGGCTTAGTCACCTGTGACTCTTTTGCAACTCTATGGACTGTAGCCCGCCAGGCTCCTCTGTCCCTGGGATTCTCCAGGCAAGAATACTGGAGTGGGTTGCCGTGTCCTTCTCCAGGGGATCTTCCCGACCCAGGGACTGAACCCCCATCTCCTGCATTGCAGGTGGATTCTTTACCGTCTGAGCCACCAGGGAACAGTCAGGTGGGCTCCTAACAAGCACTATTACCTCCACAGTTCAGCTTTGTGAACCAGACAGTAGTACGATTAACGTGCATCCAGGATTTCATTCCTAATCAATCACTTTATTTAAAATGCAATTAAATCACTCTGTTTCTTGTAAATATATAACAGCCCTATTTCTTGATATTAAAAACTTGTTTTTGTTGACAATGTTTCCTACTCTTTCCCGTTAAAGTAATCGTCTCCATACAGCTTATGATAACTTGCAGAATCTCTAAGCCACCTCCATAAGATTCGTTTAAAACAAGTGTTTAAAGGAATATGTCTTAATCCTTAAAGAAAAATTGAGGACATGATTCCTAAGACATCTTAGATCATGTATCATTGAAATTACTACTGTTGGGTTGGCCAAAAAGAATGGACTTGCCATAATTAGAAAAAGACTGCAACAAACACTCAATGTAGCCAAAAAAAAAAAAAAAACCAAATACTCCAATGTATGCTTCAATATTCCAAGAGCTACATCTTAATGTGAAGAAGTCTTAACATACACAAACACCAAAGTTACCAAGCTGTATACATTAAATAAGCACAGTTTTTCTACATGTCAGTTATACGAGTGAAGAAGTTGGCTTAAAGCTCAACATTCAGAAAGCTAAGATCATGGCATCTGGTCCCATCACTTCATGGGAAATAGATGGGGAAACAGTGGAAGCAGTGTCAGACTTTATTTTGGGGGGCTCCAAAATCACTGCAGATGCTGATTGCAGCCATGAAATTAAAAGACGCTTACTCCTTGGAAGGAAAGTTATGACCAACCTAGATAGCATATTAAAAAGCACAGACATTACTTTGCCAACAAAGGTCCGTCTAGTCAAGGCTATGGTTTTTCCCGTGGTCATGTATGGATGTGAGAGTTGGACTGTGAAGAAGGCTGATCGCCGAAGAATTGATGCTTTTGAACTGTGGTGTTGGAGAAGACTCTTGAGAGTTCCTTGGACTGCAAGGAGATCCAACCAGTCCATTCTAAAGGAGATCAGTCCTGGGTGTTCATTGGAAGGACTGATGTTAAAGCTGAAACTCCAATACTTTGGCCACCTCATGCAACGAGTTGACTCACTGGAAAAGACTCTGTTGCTGGGAAGGACTGGGGGCAGGAGGAGAAGGGGATGACAGAGAATGAGATGGCTGGATGGCATCACCGACTCGATGGACATGAGTTTGAGTGAACTCCAGGAGTTGGTGATGGACAGGGAGGCCTGGCGTGGTGTGTTTCATGGGGTCGCAAAGAGTCGGACACGACTGAGTGACTGAACTTAACTGAACTGATACCTCAATAGAGTGACTTTTAAAATGTATCGAAAGAACCACACACTGTTACAAAAAAAACACCAGGTTTTCAATTGGGTAAAAACTGCAATCCATTTCAGAAGTTAAGACTGTCTCTTGTTTGAGTGTGTGCAGTGGATCTAAACTCTTACTTTGGTAAAGGTTTCTGGCATTATGTGTCAGGGACGTAAAATATGAGAATACCCTTTATTTGACAGGTTCACATTTGGAAATCTATCCTGAAGATACTAAACCTAAAAGATAAAATCATAACAAATATTAACAAATATCAACAAGCATCAAAAAAGTTTGCCAAAATGTTAGTCAAAATAGGAATTGTCAGCAAAAAAGAGGAAAATGTCCAGCAATACAAACAGTATGTAAGTAAAACATAAGATGGCTTGTTATGCAAATATTAACATGTTTCACGGGGTCATGATTGCATAAAATGAAAAAATAAATTTATTCTGTTGTTGTTTTTTTACTTACTAAGTTGTTGCTGATTTCTTTTTTGACCTCATGGACTGCAGCCTGCCAGGCTCCTCTGTCCGTGGGATTCTCCAGGCAAGAATAACTGGAGTGGGTTGCTGTGCCCTCCTCCAGGGGATCTTGTTGACCCTGAGGTAGAACTCGGGCATCCTGCACTGGCACGCAGATTCTTTACCACTGAGCCACCCAGAAAGTCTCAAATAAATTGATGGATATTTATAAATACAGAACAAATCCAAAGCAACAAATTTGTAAACATGACAGGCCATACAGCAGATAGCAATTGTCAATAGCTAGTCATCTATTTTTTTTTCAAAATTGCTTAGAAGTAATATAACAACAATAAGTTCATTTCACTTCAAGATAGCACCTCCCAGCCACATGTATCTTTACAACCTTCATTTAGGTTTTAAGCCTGGCCAGGACGCTGTTCTAAAGTCTACTCTCAGATTTCATAATATAGCCTAGTGGATACATTAGCACCAGGCCAACCTCCAGCTTTCTACTAAATTTATTCCTACCATTTACTTTTTAAAGGAGATACACGGATGCTGCTTGGGCTTGCCTGGTGGACCAGATGATAAAGAATCCACCTGCAATGCGGGAGATACGGGTTTGATCCCTGGGTGGGGAAGATTCCCCTGAAGGAGGAAATGGCAACCCATCCCAGTCTTCTTGCCAGGAAAATTCCACGGACAGAGGAGCCTGGCGGGCTACTGTCCATAGGGCCACAAAGAGGCAGACACGACTAAGCACGCACACTACAATAAGGTTTTAGCAAATCAACCAGAGGACGGGCGGAGCCAGCTCATTTCACACAGTGGGTTGGTCCATCACATAAGCTTACAAAAGGTCTGGCTGTGAAAGGGGGTGAACACAGGCTACACCGCCGACGTACTGACTTTGGTCGTGGAAACCCAACTGTGGCTGTGAGCCTGGTGATCCAGACGCTCATTTGTCTGCGTGAGTCATACCAGGCACAGGAGGCACTCACAGCCAACAGTCTCAGACCACAGAGAGGGAAGCGTGGCGGTCCCTGCGGCAAAGGAAGGGATAATAATCAAGAAAACTCTGCCACGGAGGACGGACACTCGCCTACACACTCAGCCGTACCATAAAAGAGAGATGCTCATGAGCGCTGTGGTTCTAGTTTACAAAATCGTGGGCACACAATGTTTCTTTAAAATGTTTTGAGAGGCAGCAATCTCCTGTTTCGTGTGATGAAGTGAAAGCTTGAGTGCCTTAAGTGAATGTCACTTATAATCATAACTATATTATAACTTATACACAGTGACACTTGGGTTACACGGTACAAATTGAAAAATCACGGCCAGATTATGCTGTGCAGTTTCGCCAGGGATGCAGAGGCGATGACTGAGCTTCTATTGTATTTTTGTAGATGAGACAAGGTGACCTGGAGACTTTCATAAGACGTTTCTACAATTTTGAGTTTCTGATAAAAAACACTGAAAATACACTGCGTGTGATTCCGTAAATGAATCCACAAGTTCGATTAATTTTATGGGAAGAAGACTGCCACAGACATTTCTCCAAATGAGATACATACTGACAATCAATATAGGTGAAAAGCTGATCAATACTGCTAATTATTAAAGAAATGGGAATCAAAAAATGTGAGTTTATCACCTCACACTGCTCAGGATGGCCATTCTTAAAAAGTCTACAAATGCTGGAGAGGCTGTGGAGAAAAGGGAATCCTCCTAGACTGTTGATCAGAAAGTAAATCAGTACAATCATGATGGAGAACAGTGTGGAGGTTCCCTAAAAAACTAAAAACAGAGTTCCCGTGTGATCCAGCAAGCTCACTCCTGGGCACATATTCAAAGATAACTCTTAACTCAAAAGCCTGCACGCACCCCTATGTTCATAGCAGTACTGTTCACAAGGGCTAAGACATGGATGCAACCTACGTATCCATCCACAGGTGAATTGATAAAGAAGATGTAATGTGTGCGCGTGCATGCGCGTGCACACACACACACACACACACACACACACACACACTGAAATACTACTCAGCCATGAAAAAGAACAAACAAATGCCATTTGCAGCAAAAAGGATAGACTTAGAGAATATTCTACTTAATGAAGTAAGTCGGACCAAGAAAGACCAATATTATGTATCACTTACACATGGAATTTAAAAAAATAATACAGATGAACTTATTTATGAAACTCAAATACACAATAAACAAACTCTCGGTTACCAAAGGGGAAAGGGTAGGTGAATGGATAAATCAGAAGTTTGGCATTAAAAGCTATACTTTACTGCAGATAAATAGATATGGAACAAGGAATTACTGAATAGCCCACAAATCTATACTCAGTACCTTATAATAAACTATAATGGAGAAGAGTCTGAACATGTCTATATGCACACACACATATACATAACTGAATCACTTTGATGTATGCCTGAAACTAACACGATTATTATAAATCAATGATACTTCAATAAAATAAAGTATTGAAAATTTTAAATTAATTAAAATATTGTTAAGATTTATGTAAAGAAAGCCTTGGTCTTTGAATCTTTAACCACCCCCGCACCCCCCCCCACACACAATTTCTCTGTCCCTTCAAAGAAACATAACATGCCTAAGTGAAGTGAAAGTCGTTCAGTCGTGTCCAACTTTTTCAGACCCCCACGAACTCTACAATGCATGGAATTGCTAGGCCAGAATACTGGAGTGGGTAGCTGTTTCCTTCTCCAGGGGATCTTTCCAAGCCAGGGATGGAACCCAGGTCTCTCGCATTGCAGGGCGATTCTTCGCCAGCTGAGCCACCAGGGAAGCCCCCTACCATGCCTGAGGTACTCCTGATGCGTTTATACTCAGGTTGTATGCATGGCTGCACTAAATGTACACGTTTTCTAGCTCTTTAAATTCTTTATTGAACTTGTTACATTATTGCCTCTGTTTCATGTTTTGTTTTGTTTTTTATTTGGTTGAAAGGATACAGGATCTTACCTCCCTGACCAGGGATCAAACCTGCACCCTTTCAACCGGGAAGGCGAAGTCTTAACCACTTAACCACCAGGGAAGTCCGGATTTTCTAGCTTTTTAATTTGCTGTCCCATGCTCAATTCAGTGTCCTGCTTTGGTTTAAAATTTAAAAAACGCAATAAATAACTTTCTGTAAACAATGGAGATAGAGCACCTTCCTGGCAATTCTTGGCAGCTCTTTATATTGATATATGATTTCTTTAACAAGCACTATGATGCTGGTCTCTTGGGAAGTTTACTACTGCGCTTTTACAAAACAGCACTGAAAAGAATCTCTGGTGTATTTACCTGGTGTGACTGTGACACAATTTCTGAAAAAAAAAAAAAAAATGTGAACTGAACTGCTTATCCCAAGGATGCAAATTTCAAGAATGGTCATCTCCCTACCGCTCCTCCACAAATGCCTTGTCACCTTGCATTACTGCTAATGATGCCTGCAAATATTAGTACCAGTTTCCTCTCTATTTCCAATACCACATGATAGGTCTCTTTGCTAGCTTTTTTATATCAAACTGATGGATTAAAATGCTACGCCTTTTTGTTCGCTTCTTTTTAATTCTACTGCATCTTTTTAATTTAAGCATGTCTTTAATTAGCATTTTATATGCAATTCATAATTCTGAAAATGGTCTGTAATATCCCTTGGTTCCCCCCCACCAACCCCTACACTGGGCTTGCCTTTTTCCTATGGTTCTTAAAACCTTCCATATAATTATGTGGGTCAGAATAAAATTCCACATGTCACAGTGACAATTACCTTCTACCTTCCATGTCTCTTTATGGTCATGTCATTGTAAAGGGTAGGGAAAGTGCTGAAAGTTGAAACATTTATACTGTACCTGAAACACAGTAAATTAAATTTACAGAATTACTGGTGAAAAATTCCAAAGACTCTTATCAAAGTCTGGTTCTTGAAATCTAAGATGGAGAACACACAGTTATCGTGAGAAGTAAAATGTGCCTGGTGTCCTATTTAACCAATGGATAGTCATCCATTCATAATTAACACACATTTACCAACTAGTGAGAAAGAAGCAGCCAAACTGTTTTAAGATGGTCAACCACCATTTCCCACTCTCTAAATTAACACTGTGGCCTTATAATAGGTATTGCTGAGGAGGAAATTAATACTCGAGTCTCAAATGCATGCTTACATTAGTGATAGCTAACCTCTGCTTAAGCCACTCCAGTACTCTTGCCTAGAAAATCCCATGGATGGAGGAGCCTGCTAGGCTGCAGTCCGTGGGTCGCTAAGGGTCGGACACGACTGAGCGACTTCACTTTCACTTTTCACTTTCCACTTTCACACATTGGAGAAGGAAATGGCAACCCATTCCAGTGTTCTTGCCTGGAGAATCCCAGGGACGGGGGAGCCTGGTGGGCTTCCGTCTATGGGGTCACACAGAGTCGGATACGACTGAAGTGACTTAGCAGCAGCAGCAGCAACCTCTGCTTGATGAAGCTTTGCAAAATGCTTTAACACTTCTTCAGCTTGCAGGAATTTATATATATATATATGTATAATAACTGACTTGCCATCACTCTGCAGTATTAAGAGAAAACATTTTCAATGTTAAGAAAGTGGGGGGGCTTCCCTGATAGCTCCATTGGTAAAGAATCTGCCTGCAATGCAAGAGACCCCAGTTCAATTCCTGGGTCAGGGAGATCCACTGGAGAAGGGATAGGCTATCCACTTCAGTATTCTTGGGCTTCCTTTGTGGCTCAGCTGGTAAAGGATCCGCCTGCAATGTGGGAGACCTGGGTTCAATCCCTGGGTTGGGAAGATTCCCCTGGAGAAGGGAAAGGCTAGCCACTTCAGAATAAAAAACTTTTCATGTCATATAGCCTTGGATTATCAGCAACTGGTAAGCAATTAAGTGCATATATTTTTCATGATAAAGCAAAAATAGGTATTTTGCTGAGATGACAGAAGTTATTGCTCGTAAGTGTTGTCAGTTATTTTTCATGCACACATAGGTTCAAGGTCCCAGATGTCCATCTGAACATCTATAAAGTATAAAGACATGCAGGCACCCACGGTTGTCTGAGGCCTGCAGCAGTCATCCAACACAGTTTCAAGGTGTGGTTTTATTATTCCAAATTGACTTTCAGTGAAAAAAAAATGCAAAAGCCCCTTTCCCTTTTTCCAATGTATTTATACTGAATAAAAGAGAAGTCAGAGCCAACCAATTGAGAGCAGGGATTCAATGCATCAGAACAGCTTCAGGCACTGACATACATCTTCATCCAGGAAAATAACCAAATGAGTTGACCTGGAGTTATCAGCAACATCTTTTAATCATTTGGCTTGCTGTGAGTATGGCTGGGGTGTGTGTGTGTGTGTGTGTGTGTGTGTGTGTTAGTTGCTCAGTTGTGTCTGACTCTTTGCAACCCCATGGACCATAGCCCACCAGGCTCCTCTGTCCATGGGATTCTCCAGGCCAGAATATTGGAGTGGGTTGCCTTTCCCTTCTCCAGGGGATCTTCCCGACCCAGGGATCGAACCCTGGTCTAGTGCATTGCAGGCGGATGTTTTATCATCTGAACTACTAGGGAAGCCCATTGCCATGAGTATCCTGTAGAATTTCACTGAATAAACACTTTGAGTGGAATCAGTCATTTCTTCAAAAAAATACTCTCCACCATTACCAGTCACAAACTAGATGAAACGTGCTATTTGGTTACAAACCACAAAACCTACACCCTATAGGCTACTTGCCACGTGCCATCCGTTTCCCAGCTCTGTCTGGCACCTCACTAGTAACTCTGCTGCGTCCCATGGCGCTTGGCACACTTGGAAAGGGCTGGAACTGACCATGGCCAAATGGACGGTTTGACTTTGGCCCAGGTCAGGGGGCTTCTCTGGCAGCTAAGATGGTAAAGAATCCACCTGTCATGCGGGAGGACCTGGGGTCGGAAAGATCCCCTGGAGGAGGGCATAGCCACGCACTCCAGTATTCTTGCCTGGAGAATCCCCATGGACAGAGGAGCCTGGTGGGGCTCCAGTCCACGGGGTCGCAAAGCATCAGACATGACTGAGGGACTAACACTTTTGAATTTCAGGTCATCTACCGCTGTCTGCTTTCCATGTTGTCGCAGAAAGCAGCTGTTTTTGGCCCTGCTGCAAACGCGTGAATATGCATGGAGAAGATGCCGTTCGATGGTGAGGGATGGAAAATGCATCAGTGTAGCTCACAGGCACACACACACCGAGGGATTTAAAGGTACTCAGAAATGTCACGGGAATCCAGGAAAACCTGACTCCCCACACTCAGGAAACTTTGGCACCTAACGAAGTGTGCATCGGCCATGTCTGGACCAGTCACACCTTAGCTTCCGCAGAGACCCGCGCCGTTCTTTTTGCAGACTGCCAACCTTCACACAGCGGACCCCAGGTACGTCCCGCTCAGTCTCCCTATGGTCAGACCTCTGAGTCACACGCCACGTCTTACAGACGGATTTTTCAGTATGAGAGAAAAATTAGGACATTTCTCAAAGATTTGTCCTGGATTGTGCCAGTATGTTTTGATGGCAAGAATATGAACGCAAAAACAGCATTTATTTGGAGGGGATGGGAAGACGTGTCCATCTATCTTTCCCATAAGGCAATTAGCTGAGAATTAATGGGTGTAAATCGCTGCTCTTTGTGAGCTGAACAGTGAAGGAAGACTTGTTTGAAGGGCAGGGCATGGGGAGGACTTGTTTCAAGGACAGGGCGTGGGGAGCATTGACCATTTTAATCTCCAGGGACCCAGCACATTCACCCTAAGGCAGCGGGAGGAGGCGAGCGAACCGAGGCTGACTCTCTCGCCATGAGGCATCTCTTCTATGTCAACTCGAGACCCCGTTCCTTCCTTTCTGTACTCAAATAAAAATACTTCTTCCAAGTCTAGGCCGCCCCGTTGCTCACGGAAATCTTGCCTCTCGGGTGACACTTGCAGAATAGATGATTTTTTAATGACTCAGCTACTTGGGTTTGAACTGTGGCCTATCATGACTTGCTTTCCTTGTTCTCAAAGTTAACAGATTTGCACAAAATGGTAAGTTGTTAGATTTTTAAACAAAACGCACCCCTCCGCCAAGAGAGTCTCATAATTCTACCCCCAGAGAGAGAGAGAGAGAGGCACAGGGCATATTAAAGGTGTATCTTCGCACACACTGGATCTTATTATATGTTGACCTAACAACATATTATTCACATATTTTCACAGCATCTTTCATGTCCAGAGTGTTACCTTTAGGTGCTGGACACTACTCCAAAGGATGAATGTAAGGCAAGGTATTGAATAATTTTTTTATTGTGAACAATCATGGGTTGACCTTTTGCTTTATAAAAATAAATGGCTGAATTTGGGACTCTACACATTAAAATCTATATTTTCCAGATTTTTGTGTGCTTTTCCAAATATTTTCATAAAAGCAGGTCTTGTGAAGAAAATCACACTATCAAGAAGTATCAGTTCAGTTCAGCCCCTCAGTTGTGTCCGACTCTTTGTGACCCCCATGAATCACAGCACGCCAGGCCTCCCTGTCCATCACCAACTTCCGGAGTTCACTCAAACTCATGTCCATGGAGTCAGTGATGCCATCCAGCCATCTCATCCTCTGTCATCCCCTTCTCCTCCTGCCCTCAATCTTTCCCAACATCAGGGTCTTTTCAAAGGAGTCAACTCTTCACATGAGGTGGCCAAAGTATTGGAGTTTCAGCTTCAGCATCAGTCCTTCCAAAGAACATCCAGGACCGATTTCCTTTAGGATGGACTGGTTGGACCAAGAAGTGTATTTACCTTAAAAATGAACATATAGTGAGTAAATATCATGCAACTTGGAGTATATTCATAAATTTATAGTACCAAATTGTATGAAGGTTTTCATTTTCAGCCATTTAAAAAAAAAACATGGTATTACTACTTTGTTAAATCTTTCCCAAAGTACCAGGGAAAAAGGTAAAATCTTAAAAAGCAAATTTCTGGCAGGAACAATAGTCATGAGATTTGATTTTTTTTAAAAAAATATATTTGTTGGCTATTTTTCTCTTATTCTGGAAACTGCCTGTTCATGTCTTTATTCATTTTTGTTATATGACAGCTGTGAAGGCTATTTTGAGGGGGTCAATAAAAGATGCCATTCTTTTTTTATTTTGCCTATTGATGGATGACCATTTCTTTCCAGGTAACTGTCATTTGGATTTTTACTCAGTGCATTTTGCATGCAAAATAAATATTTTCCTTTCTAGTTACCATAGCTCGGAACACGTTCCTCAACAGAGCATTACAGAAGTCACCCGTAGGGTTTCTTCTCTTTGTGTGTGTGTGTGTGTATGTTAATCGTGTTTACTGCCTGGCAGTTTTAAAAGTCTATCTATAGTGCTGTGTGGAGTGACACAGGCATCTAGCTTTCGAAAGAATAATCCATCTCTTCATGAGAGCTGTGGGATGTTAGCTTCACAAGCTCCGGCTTCCGTGTTATCGTACTCCTGTTTTTTGTTTTTTTTTTAACTTGTCTGCTCTAGCATGTTTGTGACTGTTTTCATTGTACGGTCCTAAATGTTCTATTATCTCATCATTTCTCTCTTCAGCATCTCTCTGGCTATTCTGTCACTATGGGATACATTTGAAAAGTCCACCGATGGATCTGGCTTAAATTTTGGTAAAGAGACTTAGGGAGTGTCAACACTTCTACAGGATTGAGCAGCCTCAGTGACAATGGACGCATCCAGTTTTGCGAAGCACTCTGTCATTTTCTCTTTAGCTTTATGTGCTTCTTCATGCTTTTCATTCACAGTCCTTGTATGGCACTCTTCTCCTGGGAATGTAATTATTTTGTGTGCTCCTGTGAATACAGTATTTCTAATCTTTTTTTTTTTTTTTTCCTGAGTGCTATTTGGATGCAGAAAACCTTTCTATATAAGGATCTTTCCCAAGGGATTTTTTTTTCCGCGTAAGTTGTCCTTTGCAGATGTCTGTTTTGCTGCAGTAGGGAGACAGTCTCCTTGCTTTAACTTTGTCATCATGGCCATTCTCATCTGTGTGCTTGCTAACTTCTCATGGCTGCTCCTGAGACTTCTGGCACATAGTGCTGTCATGATATGCTCTATATTCTCAGCACAGGGAGGTTCATCCCTGGGTCCATTTGTTCATTCAGCCAGTAAGACTGGCATGAAGTGCTAGTAAAGTCCAGAGAGGCTCATCCCTGGATTCATTCAACCTGCATTTGACCACTTCAAACTAGTATCTGTATCATAAGGTAACGGCCATAACGTAACGCATGGAAGGTAACAGAAGGCAATCCCGGAGGAAGCCAGTATGAAACAATGTGATACAATAGGGTGGCGTTCCAATGTTGTACGTAGCTACTTTACCCTGGCTCTATCTCTTTGAAAAGACGGACAATTTCAGTGGATGAGCGATGAGAAGGATCCAACACTAAGCTAATAGGAGCACTCTGAGTGAAGAGTGGCTTTGGCCACCTTAATGTACAAAAGGAAGGCCAGTTTGGCCTTGGTGGATTAATGCCTGGTAGTGAATTTGCTAGGCTGTTACTGTTCAGTTGCTCAGTCATGTCCAACTCTTTGCAACCCCACGGACGGTGGCACGCCAGGCCTCCCTGTCCATCACCAACTCCCGGAGCTTGCTCAAACTCCTGTCCATCGTGTTGCTGAGCCATCCAACCATCTCAACCTCTGTCGTCCCCTTCTCCTCCTGCCCTCAACTCTTCCCACCATCACAGTCTATGAATTTGCTGTAAAACTAACGAATCTTCGGATGCTCCCTCTTACCCTGAGACCCTGCACCTAAATTCAGATTTTGCAGTTTAATATTCTTTTTAAACGTAATTCAAGCTTCACGTCTCACAACACCCGTACCTGTGTCCACTAATGACAGCACGACAGAGATCAAAGATGTGGTCTGGTCGACCTTTGGCCAGGTTATGCTAAGGAGTACACACTTCCTTTAGGAATAATGGAACACTTAAAAACAAGAAAGTAGCCTGACTTCACATACGCATGTATGTATGTATGTTATATATGTTAGACTTTCCTTTTAGGGTAGCTTTAGATTCACAGCATAACTGAGCAGGAGGTACAGACAACTCCTATACACTCCCTGCCACCGCACAGGCACACACTACTGCCAGCCAACCCCCACCCCCCACCAACAAAATCAACACCCTCCACCAGAGAGGTACATCTGCCGAAACTCATGAACCTATACTGAGCCATTATCATCCAAGTCTGTAGCTTACATTAGGGTTCGCCCCTAGTGCCATACAGACTGCGGGTTTGGACAAACGTACAATGGCCTGGATGCAACAATTTTCTTGTTCAGTCACTCAGTCATGTCTGACTCTTTGCAACCCCAGGGACTGCAGCATGCCAGGCTTCCCAGTCCTTCACCACCTCCCAAAACTTTTACTCAAGCTCATAGTCGGTGATGCTATCCAACCATCTCATTCTCTGTTGTCCCCTTCCCCTACCGCCATGTCACAGGAATCACAAAGAATCAAGTTACTGACCCAAAACTCCTCAGTGCTCCACCGATTCTTCCCTCTCTCCCGCCCTCTCAATGTATATTTTCAAAACACCTCTCTGGTTCTTGGTCAGGTAATTTATTAGACAAAGGGAACTGTTGGAACAAAGGAAACAAGTTTCTGGGAGCCAAAGTTTTGTTTGGCTCTCTGCATTCATAGTTTAAAAATGAGACCAATCTGATATTGGTCAGATTTGGCACTTAGGATACCTTTCAGAAGGCCTCCCCTCCAAAACAACTCTATGACTCTGTAAAACCTTTGGCATGACAGGATCCAAGGGAATATTACCAATCTCCTTTTTATTGTTTAGCTGTCAGCAGATCAAAGTGTATGGATGTGAGAGTTGGACTATAAAGAAAGCTGAGTGCTGAAGAGTTGATGCTTTTTAACTGTGGTGTTGGAGAAGACTCTTGAGAGTCCCTTGGGCAGCAAGGAGATCCAGCCCGTCCATCCTAAAGGAGATCAGTCCTTAATATTCACTGGAATGACTGATGCTGAAGCTGAAACTCCAATCCTTTGGCCACCTGATGGGAAGAACTGACTCATTGGAAAAGTCCCTGATGTTGGGAAAGATTGAAGGCGGGAAGAGAAGGGGACAACAGAAGGTGAGATTGTCGGATGGCATCACCGACTCGATGGACATGAGTTTGAGCAAACTCCGGGAGTTGGTGATGGACAGAGAGGCCTGGCGTGCTGCAGTCCGTGTGGTTGCAAAGAGTCAGACACGACTGAGCAACTGAACTGAACTGAGACCAAAGCTACGCAGGTAATGCTTACTCTTCAAGAAACTTCTCAGGAGGTGGAAGAATCAGACTTTGGAGAGGCTGTGGTCACCAAGCAAATCAGACCGGATTCTCCAGCTGTGTTCTAATGATCCTGAAGGACACTTAATGCTGGGGCCTCACAGACCCATTCCTGTTTTAGGTGTGGCTGTTTTGTGTCTTCGCCTGATACCTATGTATGCTACACAATAACATGCTTGTACCTACACACACACACACACTTTTACACACACACACACTTTTACACACACACACACTTTTACACACACACATACAGAGTCAATCCTCATTATCTGTGATGGCATTGTCCTGAATATCACCACACATATCGAGTCAGCCAATACAGAACCACTGGCTCCTAGAGGGAAAACAGGGTTAGGTGCCTATGGGCTTCCAGGCACAACATTTTAACCACTGATTGGCACATAACTGCCTCCCCAGTGGCTCATTAGTACAGAAAAAATAAATCTGCCTGCAATGCAGGAGATGTGGCTTCAGTCCTTTGGTGGGGAAGATTCTGCGGAGGAGGACGTGGTTATTACCCACTTAAATATTCTTGTCTGGGAAACTCCATGGTCAGAGGAGCATGGCGGGCTACAGTCCATGGGACTGCAAAGAGCTGGACTCGACTGAGCAACACAGCACTGTTTACAGACATCTTATTGAATATATACTCCTGATACAAGCTGAGCGCCGAAGAATTGATGCTTTTGAACCGTGGTGCTGGAGAAGACTCTTGAGAGTCCCTTGGACTGCAAGGAGATCCAACCAGTCCATTCTAAAGGAGATCAGTACTGGGTGTTCATTGGAGGGACTGATGCTGAGGCTGAAACTCCAATATTTTGGTCTCCTTGTGCGAAGAGTTGACTCACTGGAAAAGACTCTGATGCTGGGAGGGATTGGGGGCAGGAGGAGAAGGGGACGACAGAGGATGAGATGGCTGGATGGCATCACCGACTCTGTGGACATGAGTTTGAGTGAACTCCGGGAGTTGGTGATGGACAGGGAGGCCTGGCGTGCTGTGATTCACGGGGTCGCAGAGAGTCGGACACGACTGAGAGACTGAACTGACTGACAATAACGTTGAACACACATTCATCACGCAACGCCCCTGAATAAAGCTGATCCAATACCTATTTGCTCCATAAGAGACGTGGCAATGTTAACTACCTCCATAGTTCAGTAGCACACCCCAGGTATTTTAAGTGGTGCAATCATGAACCAAAAGCACAAAAATGCAAGCAGCTTTTCAGACCAGGTGAAGGACACCTGTTCAGAGGAAGAGAGATAAAGCAGGAAGGCAGAGGCCTGCTCTCAGCTAGGAACATGGTCGCCCAGTGAACCCCAAGATCAGTGAAGACACGTAATTTAAATGAACCACACACAAGTCTGCTGCTGTGGATCCACTGACAGCGGACTGAAAATTTCCACCACCGTGCACGTCCATGGAAGACTAGCAACACACGGCAAGGACTCATTTGGGGGCTTCAGACCTACAAACACCGAACCAACAAATAATCAAGAGTTCACAACAGTGTGTCTTTTCTGCAAAAGACTATGTGAGCTCTTTGATGACAGGACGCACGCATGGCCCATCCTTGCCTCAATGAAAACAGCATCCCAGCCAATCCTGGCTAACCCACAGATTATCATTTTCAAACTTTAAACAATTATAGCATTCTTTAAAAAAAAAAAAAAAACAGAAATTTGATAAAAGTGGGCTTTTCTCTGCTTGACTTGTGTCCTTCTCCTCGCCCTTTTGGGAAGGTTTAACACGAACTGAACAAGACGTTATTACAAAGAGAAATCAACACTTTCTAGGAGTCATGCTTTTCAGATTCTAGACTCTCAACTTAGTCTGTTTTTTGGACTCAAAGCTGACTCACTCCCCAAGTGCAATCCCAGTGAAAGGCCATGATGATTCCTCTCCTAGAAAATCAGAGATCAAGCACCACGTTCGATTCCCATCCGCGTATCATTCCTGAGCTGTCTGCAGTGTGAAAATGTCTAACGTACAATGGCTGGTACCGCCCGGGGGTGAACACTTCACCACAAAGTGCAAGCTGTCCGCTGGGGGTTTCAAATGCCCCCTTTCCCATCGGGAATTATTTGGGAAAAGCGCCTCCTGGAAGCAACTAATCTCTGCTCTATGTGGAGTGATAGGAGGGTGAAGAGAACCCCGAGATTCGTGAAGACACATGACTTATAGGAACCTGCACGCAGACTTGCCTCTGATATGACCATCCACGAAGGAGGTCTTCTGGAGCCTTTTCAATGCAGTTTTGTCGCATAACTCGCCCCTGTGGGAAGCTTTTCAGAGGGCTGTGCTTCAACACTCGGGCTCTGATACTGTTCAGGGCAGCAAACTCAGAGCTTAATCTGTGTTAGCACCAAGTCTATCAAGTTTTCAGGAGACGTCGCCCCTGGCTGTGGTGAGGATGGGGGTGACGCAGCCCACAGCTGACACACGTCCGTCAGCTCTGTTTTCTGCCTCCTCTGAGGGCTGAGTTAGAAAGTGTTCCCACAGATTGGGGAGGCTCCAGAATCTCCAAACAGGCATGTGGCCCCATTCACAAGCCCAGTGTTCTGGAAAAGACGCTGGTGCAAAAGTGTGACCCCGCACCCCCCTAGGACAGACAAGCTCCAAACTCTGCCTTTCTCTTGTCTCCCAGAAACCCACATGAGGAAGCATCTGGGGTTTCCTGGCTTGAAATTCTAGGACTCAGTGGAGGTTAGTGATATGTCCCAAGGAGGCTGCTCCAAGCAGGGAGAAGGAGGGAAGATGGGAGGCTTATGAGGCCCAGACCAAGGGGTGATGCAGCCTGGGCTCCAAACTGGTCTTACTGGTTTCCATTAGAGCCCTCTTTCTGAGCAAGGAGCCTGGCAGGCAGCTGAGTCCTGCGACTGGAGCCTGTTTAATGGGAGGCCACTGACCCACAGGGCACGTGTAGCTGACCACTTCCCACTTCCAGGGCAGCCCTGGCCTTCGAAGATGCCCATGGGCACCATCGGGATCCAGGCCTCAAGGTCAGGCCGACCTTGCCCCTGAGCTACAGAGTGTGGTATGCTTTAGTTCCCTTCATGTCCCACCCAGTGGAAATAAACTGACTTTCTGGGAGAGCACCCAGAGAGTTCCTGCTGCTGCTGCTGCTGCTAAGTCACTTCCATCGTGTCCGACTCTGTGTGACCCCATAGACGGAAGCCCACCAGGCTCCCCCGTCCCTGGGATTCTCCAGGCAAGAACACTGGAGTGGGCTGCCATTTCCTTCTCCAATGTGTGAAAGTGAAAAGTGAAAGTGAAGTCGCTCAGTCGTGTCCGACCCATAGCGACCCCACGGACTGCAGCCTACCAGGCTCCTCCATCCATGGGATTTTCTAGGCAAGAGTACTGGAGTGGCTTGCCATTGCCTTCTCCACAGAGAGTTCCTAGGCAGGCGCAAAAGAAATGCTCTGTTGATGCAGATGGATTCGAACACTGACGTCATCACTGAAGACTGCTATGATCTGGGCATGACTGCAGGACATTTGGACGGAAATACGGTCCTGCCAAGAATGAACCCTGATGAGATGCTTGGCCACTCCATCAGATCAGTTCAGTTAAGTCGCTCAGTCGTGTCCGACTCTGTGACCCCATGGACTGCAGCACACCAGGCCTCCCTGTCCATCACCAACTCCCGGAGTTCACTCAAACTCATGTCCATCGAGTCGGTGATGCCGTCCAGCCATCTCATTCTCTGTCGTCCCCTTCTCCTCCCGCCCCCAACCTTTCCCAGCATCAGAGTCTTCAGTTCAGTTCAGTTCAGTCGTTCAGTCGTGTCCCGACTCTCCGCGACCCCATGAATCACAGCACGCCAGGCCTCCCTGTCTATCACCAACTCCCGGAGTTCACTCAAACTCATGTCCATCGAGTCGGTGATGCCGTCCAGCCATCTCATCCTCTGTCGTCCCCTTCTCCTCCTGCCCCCAATCCCTCCCAGCATCAGAGTCTTTTCCAGTGAGTCAAGTCGTCGCATGAGGTGGCCAAAGTATTGGAGTTTCAGCTTTAGCATCAGTCCCTCCAATGAACACCCAGGATTGATCTCCTTTAGAATGGACTGGTTGGATCTCCTTGAAGTCCAAGGGACTCTCAAGAGTCATCTCCAGCACCACGGTTCAAAAGCATCAATTCTTCGGCGATCAGCTTTCTTTATAGCCCAACTCTCACATCCATACATGACTCCATACATACATGCCCACCCCGTATGCAGGACCATTTCAGCGTTACTTCACAGTAAAATGCTAGCAGAGCAAAAACTCACCACATACACTACAAAGGTCAGTCTAGAAACAGGAATAGTACGATTTGCCTTCCTCTTCATTCATTCTCTATAAACAATTCACCACGAAGGAAGAGTACATCAGATAGTCACCATATCATTATCCTTTTTCACTTACCTTTCAGACTCAGTTTACCGTTCACATGGACGGACGGATCAAAAGCTCAGTTATAAACTTTGTTTTTAAGAATTTCAGTCTTTACAGTTCAAGATTGTTTTCATTTCTATACTATAAATGGTTTCACTGAAGAACCAAAATCGCTCTACAGTTAAAACAGATGCCTAAGTCTCTAGCATTGCAGGTGATACTTTAATATTCTCTATCTTGAAAACAATAGGTTAACTGCAACTTTTTTAATTCGTTGTTTTGTTTTGTAGTTTGTCGATCTCAAAGGTTAGATCATTGCTACTTTTGCCCCAGAAAACATGTTGCTCTAAGAAATCTCTAGATAAATCCGTCTTTGTTCTCGTCAGGAACCAAAAAGAGCTATCACACACACTTAAGCATTCTAAAATGTATTTCGGGAGGTCAAATTCATTCTCAGCTGTGATTATTTTTTTTACAGGCGTACACAATTTCCTTCACTGTTTTAACTGGTTAGCAGTAAAGTAATAGACAATGGTATAGAGATAATATTTTTTTTCCTTAAAAAGATTCGGTTAACTGACTTTGAATAAAATAGTTTACTTCAATCAAGGGATAAACACCCATGAATTAAATCTACATGGAAGAAGGGCAAAGGAAATCAGCAAAGCCTAAGACAAATTGCAATTGAATGCATTTTAAACCATTTCTCCTCCAGGCATGAACACTAGAGTGGGTTGCCATTCCCTGCTCCAGGGGATCTTTCCGACCCAGGGACCCCGGGATCCTGCATTGCAGGGGGATTCTTTTACCAGCTGTGCTTCTAGGGTCTTCTCTTAGCTCCTTCAGGCTGAGTAGGCTGGGCGAGAAAATAGCATGTCATGGGAAGAAATTGAGCTGGAAATGGAGCTGGGAAACTGGGGCCGCAGTCCCCAGCTGTTAGGACTTCACTGTGTGTATCTCTGTGATTAAGGAAGTGGCCTAGATGACTTGGTTCTGACACAGAAATCTTCACTTACCTCCTTCCGACCTTGATTCAAGGGTCCCTCTCATGGAGAAAGGAACAGTGATTCCCCACGTCTGCGTCATGTGAGTTACTCCCTCACGTCCAGAAACAAGACACACGGCTCACTCTTCACAAATCACGTGCTTAACGTGTGTCTTTACCAAAGAATACACTTTCCGTAAGCGGGGAAATGGCCGCTCACTCCTTTCCCCCGCCCAGGGATGACCGAGATCATCCCTTTGACAAACAGTAGACACTTAACAAATATTCACTGTAGGACGGATGCGTGAATTAACGAACACCAACTCTGTTACAAAGCCCTTCCTTTTTCCCATTGAGGAAACAATTTACGTAACGTTTTCCCAGATCATCAATCACACGCTTTTACCCTTCGTGAACTAGGAAGGAGGCGGACCGTCTATGAACCAGGGAGGAGGAGGGCTCTCACCAGACACAGAATCCACTGTCGCCTCTATCTGGAACTTAGAGCTTCCACAACTGTGCCAAAGAATTGTCTGTGGTTTATAAGCCACTCAGACAGTAGTATTCTATTGCAACAGCCTGAAGGAGCTAAGAGAAGACCCTAGAAGCACAGCTGGTAAAAGAATCCCCCTGCAATGCAGGAGACCTGCGGTCTATCCCTGGCTCGGAAAGATCTCCTGGAGCAGGGAATGGCAACCCACTCCAGTGTTCATGCCTGGAGGATCCCATGGACAGAGGAGCCTGCTAGGCTACAGTCCATGGGGTTGCTAGAATCAGACACGTTTTAGTGACTAAACCACCACCACTATCATTCAGAATAGCCCTTGTATACACTCTTTAAGGAGAAGGCAATGGCACCCCACTCCAGTACTCTTGCCTGGAAAATCCCATGGATGGAGGAGCCTCGTGGGCTGCAGTCCATGGGGTCGCTAAGGGTCGGACACGACTGAGCAACTTCACTTTCACTTTTCACTTTCACACATTGGAGAAGGAAATGGCAACCCACTCCAGTGTTCTTGCCTGGAGAATCCCAGGGACGGGGGAGCCTGGTGGACTGCCGTCTATGGGGTCACACAGAGTCGGACACGACTGAAGTGACTTAGCAGCAGCAGCAGCAGCCACAGCAGCAGCAGCAGCAGCAGCAGCATGCTCTTTAAACTGACGCAAAACACAATGAATAACCTTATGAACAAAATGAAAATGCTGATAGAAGATCATTCATTCTCACCGTGGTCATTGTGCTAAGTTGCTTCAGTCGTCTCCGACTCTTTGCGACCCCACGGACTGTATAGCCCACCCGGCTCCTCTCTCCATGCAGTTCTCCAGGCAAGAATACCGGAGTGGGTTGCCATGACCTCCTCACCTTCGTCCTTAGTCAAACGTTATTCCAAGTTGTTCTCACTAACAACATTCTGTAAGTTCAACATGAACTGTATATATATATTATATATATAGATTTTTAAACTGCTAGGCAGTTATTTACAATTACCTTCCTGGAGAATAATTTAAAAAGTCAAATGGCAATTTATCCCCAGCTTTTAAAAGAACAGGAATAATCAGTTCTCAGCAGCCATCTCAGCCTTTCTAAGGACTGAAATGATGCAGGCCATTGAGGTTTTTATTTGCTTTTTGGGATAGTCATATTCAGAGGTCAGAATTTCAACCATCACTGTCTGAAAGCTCCTTTAGCTCACTTCTACAATTCACTTCTATAATTGAAGTGAGGAGATGCGAAAGGCTAAACCACACTCCATACCACCGTTCATCACTGTGTTCAGCACAAGTGAAGTGGCCTGGAGTCTGACAAAGCAAGGGACCCGGAATCATAAAGATCTGAGCTCTGCCAATGCTAGTTACACACAAGGGGCCTCCTGATCTTTCAGCAAGGGGTTGGAGATGGAAATACAGCTGCCTTGCCATCGTCACAGGTCTCCCGCTTTGTCTATTTTAATATTATATATTTATATAGATGAGATCATATGTCATCATATATATAACATGCACGTGACTATATATATAAATGCTATACATAAACAAAAAAGTGAACGTGTTAGCTGCTCAGTTGTGTCCGACTCTTTGCGACCCCGTGGACTGTAGCCCGCCAGGCACCTCTGTCCATGGGCTTCTCCAGGCAAGGATACTGAAATGGGTTGCCATTCCCTTCTCCAGGGGCTCTTCCAGACCCAGGGATCGAAATACACATGTAAATAAAATCCCAGGAATGATATATATACATATGTGTGGGTATGTATGTGTATCTGTGTGTGTGTGTGTGTGTGTGTGTATGGCTGTATGTCTAAACTGCATTCAGGATTTTGTATGTAACCCATTTTTATAGGCATCTTTTCATGTCTAACATTATTCACACAAGAATACAAGCAAAACCACACTGGAACACAATCAGGGCATTTAGCGTCCCCTGGAATGCCCAGAAACTTCCCAGCAGTTTACTGCCAGAGGTTCAGAGAGAAGTCTGCCATGGAACACATACCTATGCGTCTGGGATTTGTTTCATTAGTAACTAAAACTATTCGGGACATTTGACACAAATCTATAAAGTAATACAGTATTACTATGAGTATTTACTTAATCCCATAGCTAATCTTACGACACTTATCTTTCAAGCTGGCAAAAGAATTCAAGATACGATAATGTTTGTGAACCTGTGTTGACTTATGTAATAGGACTGCTTACTTTCAAACACCTGGGAAAATAATATTTTAAAATGAAACCATTAAAATAATGTATCCTTAGGTCTCAGTACTATGGCAGGGCCATGTGTTGGCCATACTGAACTTGCTAAGGTCAGATGCAGTTTTTGAATATTCCACAAAAGGAGAAAAATTTGGCTTATTGTGTGAAACCAGAGGGTCTAGAAGGAGAGTTGTATGTTATCTGATAAAAGTGAATCCTCTAGATTCTGATGCAAAGAAGGTTTAGGCTTGTTCACTGCTCACCAAATGAACCACGCATCAATAAATGGGAGCAATGTTACAAAACAGGGCTTCCCAGATGGCATTAGTGGGAAAGAACCTGCCTGCCAGTGCTGGAGCTATAAGAGACGCGGGTTCGATCCCTGGGTCGGGAAGATCCCCTGGAGGAGGGCATGGCCACCCACTCCAGTATTCCTGGAGATGAATCCCATGGACAGAGGAGCCTGGTGGGCTACAGTCCATGGGATCACAAAGAGCTGGAGGCGATTGACCACGTTCAAAAATAATGCTATTCAGACCTCTTCATTTTAAAGATCTGAGATCCCAGGAACTTTATGCAATCACGATATGTAAACCAAATCCCCAGCAAATGGATGTAAAAGAAACGCAGGGACCCTTTCAAGTTGCCGTAGACGGGAGTTATGATTACCAGACTTTGAAGTGTTCCCAGGACACAAATTTGCAAAGCTCTCCAGGCACACCGCTCTCTGCCACACTCCGGTTCATGCAAGAATCTTGAGGAACTTCAGACACACTGCAAATACCGACTACACGTTGAGTATGCCAAGCATGCAAGAGGCCGTAACTGCAAGCAGATAAATATTATCTTCACACAAGGTATGGAGGCCACTGCTACTCAGGCCAGGTGCAGGACTGTCTGGAGATTGCTTCACTGACTGGAGCCACACCCTTCAGGGTTCCCTCTTACCCTTGTGGAAGGAGGTATGACACAGTTCTACTGCAGCACCGTGTCCCATCACCAGGCCCGTAACAAAGCTCCTTAGAACGGACATGTCAAATAACCCGTTGGGGTGAAATGTCCTGGAGACGTCAATCAGGTCCAACTGGTCCCTCAAATCACTTAAAGTTTGTGTTTCCTTGCTAATCTGGGGGGACACATGTACACCCGTGGCTGATTCATGCCACTGTATGGCAAAAGCCACCACAATATCATAAAGTAATTAGCCTCCAATTAAAATAAATTAGTTACTTAAATTTTAAAAAAGATAACCGTTTGGATCATCAGTCGGGTCTAAGTCAAGCCGTGCTCTGGGGACACACGTGTATCCAGAAACAAAGAATGGGGGACCAGCCTACGCGTCCATGTGTTCACACAGTGCTTGTGAAATGAATACATTCAGGACTCAAGCTTTCTTACTTTCCTTGAGAAAGGAGCCCCCTGCAAACAAACTACTTAACCTCCAGGAAGAAAACAAGGATAATGTGTACACCGCGTGTGTCCTGGGCAAGCTCTGTCTTCAGGGCCTGTGAAGGAGAAACCCTTAGGGCCTTTGCACCTAAGCAGGAAGGATGGGGCCTCCTGCGACCAAACAGGACCGAAGTAACAAGTTGGACATGACAGAAACCACAGACCTCAGTGCGTCATCACAGGGCTCGGGGGCTTGGAGCAAGGCTGCTGCTGCTGCTGCTAAGTCACTTCAGTCGTGTCCGACTTTGTGCGAACCCACAGACGGCCTCCCAGCAGGCTCCCCCGTCCCTGGGATTCTCCAGGCAAGAACACTGGAGTGGGTTGCCGTTTCCTTCTCCAATGTGTGAAAGTGAAAAGGGAAAGTGAAGTTGCTCAGTCGTGTCCGACTCTTCGTGACCCCATGGACTGCAGCCTACCAGGCTCCTCCGTCCATGGGATTTTCCAGGCAAGAGTACTGGAGTGGGGTGCCACCGCCTTCTCTGACACCTCGCTTTACTGCAGGTTAAATCTGTTTGGTTGTACGGAGCTGACTGCTGCAGCTGGCATTCCTTTATCAAAGTAGCTGGGATTTCCCAGGTGGCCCAGTGGTAAAGAATCTGCCTGCCAATGCAGGGGACGTGGGTTTGATCCCTGATAGAGCAACTAAGCCTGTGTTCTGCAGTGAAGATCCAACACAGCCAAACAGACTAATTCATTTTGTTAAATTTGTTTCAGTTCAGTTCAATCGCTCAGTCGTGTCCGACTCTTTGCGACCCCATGAATCACAGCACGCCAGACCTCCAAAGTTGCCATTAAAAAACAAAAATTTTTAATTTTTTTTAATTGGAGGCTAATTACTTTACAATATTGTGGTGGTTCCTGACGTACATCGACATGAATCAGCCACGAGTTTATACGTGTCCCCCCGTCCCAAACCCCCTGCCCACCTCCATCCCCACCCCATCCCCCTGGGTTGTCCCAGAGCACCGGCTTTGAGTGTCCTGTCTCATGCATCGAACCTGGACTGGTCATCTATTTCACATATGGTAAATAATGTACATGTTTCAACGCCATTCTCTCAAATCATCCCACCCTCCTCTTCTCCCACAGAGTCCAAAAGTCTGTTCTTTGCATCTGTGTCTCTTTTGCTGTCTTGCATATAGGGTCATCGTTACCATCTTTCTAAATTCCTTATATATGCGTTAATATACTGTATTGGTGTTTTTCTTTCTGACTTACTTCACTCCGTATATAATAGGCTCCAGTTTCATCCACCTCATTAGAACTGGCCCAAATGCATTCTTTTTCATAGCCGAGTAATATTCCATTTTGTGTATGTACCACAGCTTCCTTATCCATTCGTGTGCCGACGGACATCTAGGTTGCTTCCATGTCCTAGCTATTGTAAACAGGGCTGCAATGAACATTGGGGTACATGTGTCTCTTTCAATTCTGGTTTCCTCAGTGTGTTTCCATTCGTCTGACGATGGACATCTAGCTTGCTTCCATGTCCTAGCTATTGTAAACAGTGCTGAGATGATACTGTAAACATCCAACGTGTCTTGCATGTTGCAAGCATGTCTCTGTCCCCAGGATTTCACAAAGTCACAAACGGGAAGGAATCCTCCACTCAAGGGAGCGGACGGGTCTCCTCTCACTTCTAATTTCGGAGCCTGGGTCTGCAGCTCTCAGGATCCACTGGACATGGGAAACCTTTCCGTTCTAGAAGAAGGGCCGTCCACCGTTGGCACAATGTGGGGCTGGGGTGGGGGGCTACCCGTGCTTCTGGTCCCACCAGAACAACTTCACCACAGGACTACAGTTTGCTCACCTATTCCTTCACATCCATCCATTCATACAAGGACCATATGCCAAAGACCTGCCTTGGGCAAAAACATGACTTCTGACTTCCATTTCCAACACTGGAGTCTGTAAGTATTAATACAGTGTGGAACAAAAGAATCACATCCCTGGATTTGTGGAATCATGGTCTGTTCTTCATAAGCCCCCGATGCTGGCCGCAAGCAGACCTTGCCCAGAAGCACCAGCAGGTTTTTCTGGGTGTGAAGAGGTGGATCGTCCAGCCTTACATGAGTGCACACAGTCCAAACAAGACCCGTACGACCTAGGACATTCTTCTCTGGTCCTCTCCTTTACAAATAGCTGTTCCCACTAAGACACACACAGCAGGACCAAGACGATCCACGCCTTGATACCCACTCATCTGCAGTCATCCCTGTGTCCTTTATATTCACACCGAGAAAAGCGATTTGAGTTTTAAACTGGCGTTCCCTTGGGCAGGAGATCTGAGAGATGTGGGTTCGCTCCCTGGGTTGGGAAGATTCCCCTGGAGAAGGAGATGGCAACCCATTCCAGTATTCTTGCCTGGACAATCTTTTTTAAAGACTTCTTTTTTTTTTTTTTTACTTTTTTAAAAAAAATCCTTTTTTAAAAATTTATTTAATTGAAGGCTAATTACTTTACAATATTGTGGTGGTTTTTGCCATACATTGCCATGAATCTCAGAGAAGGCAATGGCAAGCCACTTCAGTACTATTGCCTAGAAAATCCCATGGATGGAGGAGCCTGGTAGGCTGCAGTCCGTGGGGTCGCTAAGGGTCAGACCTGACTGAGCAACTTCACTTTCACTTTTCACTTTCACACATTGGAGAAGGAAATGGCAACCCACTCCAGTGTTCTTGCCTGGAGAATCCCAGGGACGGGGGAGCCTAGTGGGCTTCCGTCTATGGGGTCACACAGAGTCGGACACGACTGAAGTGACTTAGCAGCAGCAACAGCAGCCATGAATCTGCCATGGGTGTCCATGTGTTCCCCATCCTGAACCCCACCCACCTCCCTCCCCATCCCATCCCTCAGGGTCATCCCAGTTCACCAGCCCCAAGCACCCTGTCTCATGCATCAAACCTGGACTGGTGATCTTTTATAAAGATTTCTTTAAAAAAAAAAAAATCTCAATTTTTTTTTCCTTCTGAAAAAAAAAATCAAACCCTTGTAGAGAGACCCAGCTGACACTGGACAAATCCCAGCTATGCCCTGGGCCAGACTGAATGCTCTCTCTCCCCCAAACCTCCCTGCCTCCAAGACCGAGGGTAGGCCTGCAAGGATTCACATGAGAGCTTCACAGAATAGGTGGACGGCTCCAGCAAGCATGACTTGGAAATTCCTGTGTGGCTTCAGGGGACGGGGGGCAAGGGGGAACAAAGCAGGATGGGGTGGGGCCTCTGTGGGCCTGGGGGTGGTGTGGGTGCGGAGGATGTGGGTGGCGGGGGTCGGGGGGATCCCTGGAGGCCAGAAAGGCTGCTCCAGGGAACTGAGCGGGTCGCTGGGATGGTCCGTCCATGGCCAAGAGCAGCAGGTGGGGAGAGAGGCCGCCGGGCTTCACCAACCCCCCTGAGGCCTGCAGGTTAGATTCTGTTGATCTATTTTTCAATCTGTTCCTCAACCCCTCTCCCCAGGGTTGGGGAGAAGCCTTGGGGCTCTCGTGGAGCGTGTGCATCTCTGCTGGAGAAACTGGGGAGGCCGTGAGGATGAGTCTCGAAGAGATCAAAGCATCACCACGGGGGTATTGGGTCTGTGCGCTCCACCACCAGTGGGGGTTCCTGAAGCCCCGCCGCCCGGTTCCTCCCACCTGCCTAGGGGGTACCAGTCAGCTCCCACTTTCTAATCATCTCAAAGGAATCTTGAGCCGTGACTCTCAGACGCAGGGCAATGACCTTCTGACAGCTCCTGTCCTGTACGGGCGTCTCTGACGCTCGTGAAACCAGGATATAAAAGACCGTCAGCTTGACAGTGATTTACGCTTAACCCAGGAGAAAAACCACGGTGACAAACTCTGAGCACGCAATATGATACTAATGGTGATTCCTCACTGTTCACCTGGCATTGTGTGTGTGTACTCAGACACTTCAGTCGTTTCCGACTCTCTGTGACCCCATGGACTGTAGCCCACCAGGCTCCTCTGTCCATGGGTTTCTCCAGGCAAGAACACTGGAGTGGGTTGCCATGCCCTCCTCCAGGCCATTTTCCTGACCCTTAAGGCTCAAACCCATGTCTCTTAGATCTCCTGCATTGGCAGGCAGGTTCGTTACCACTAACGCCACCTGGGAAGCCCATCTGGCATGATTTAAGAAAAGAATTTCAGAGCTTTCTGTAATTAACCTTATTTTCGTCTTGCCGCCCAAGGGAACACCAGCTGAAACTCAACAGAGCTGTGTTCAATTCCAAAACAGAGAATCCCTCTCTTAAAGCCTGACCACTTGTAGTGGAGAGACTGGAGCGAACCCAATGGCGTGATGGCGTTTCTGTGACTGGCAAGTGGAAGATGAGATGGCAGCTCAACTCACCTTCCCCAAATGTGTATATGTGAACACTTGTGTACACACACACACACACACACACACCCCACACACACACACCAACGTACTGATAAAGACCAACAATGAGTCAAGGTGGCCCTCCTCTGTGGGAGCGGACAAAGAGCAGGCTGAATCTTCATTCATCAAAAGCGCCACTTAGGGACTTGCCTGGTGGTCCGCTGGTTAGGATTCGACGCTCACAATGCAGGGACCCCGGTTCGACCCCCAGTCAGGGAACTAGATCCCATGGGCCACAGTTGAGAGTTCACATGTCAGAACAGAGAGACTGCATTAAGCTGCAGCCACATAAAGGAAAAAAAAAAAGCTCCAGTTAGCATAGAAGCAGAAAATAGATCTCTCTGCCACTCTGTTTTCCAAGTTTTTTTTTTTTTTTTTTTTTCAGAAAACACCACCACCCTTGGTATGAGAGGGAAATTAAGAATTGTGTTTTAAGTTTCCTAGGAGAACACATGCAGGGAGTTTCTGTAGGCTCTCTCAGCTATAGCATGCCCTGCATCTAGGAAAAATCATTTCAGAACTAACCAAGCACCTGTCCCCAGAGTCCCAGGGGGTGAGGTCCTGTCCTGGGGATCTCCAGGAAAGAGATTCGCACTCTGACAAGTGTCTGGATCCATGCGTGTCTCTACAAGGGAGCGCACACCATTCTTTTTCATGGCTGAGTAATATTCCATTGTCTATGCGTACCACCTCTTCCTGATCCATTCATCTGCCAGTAGACATCTAGGTCGGCTCCATGTCCTGGCTATTATAAACAGCGCTGCAGTGAACACTGGGCTGTATGTGTGTTTTTTTGAATTATACTTTTCTGAGGGTATATGCCTACTCTGTTAACGCGTATGTGTCAAGGTACAGATGAACCTCTCTGCAAAGCAGAAACAGACACACAGACATAAGACAACATGTAAGGACACTAAGGTCGGAAAGGGAGTGTGGGATGAATTGGAAGATGGGGACTGACACACGTATACTATTAATACCATGGAGAATATAGATAACCAAGGAGAACCTGCTGTACAGCACAGGGAACTCCACTCAGTGGTGTCTGGTGACCTAGATGGGAATGAAGTCCAAAAAAGAGGGGAGATATATACATGTATATATATATATTGGACTTCCCTGGTAGCTCAGTTGGTAAAGAATCCGCCTGCAATGCAGGAGACCCCAGTTCCATTCCTGGGTCAGGAAGATCCACTGGAGAAGGGATAGGCTACCCACTCTAGTCTTCTTGGGCTTCCCTGGTGGCTCAGCTGGTAAAGAACCCGCCTGCAATGCGGGAGACCTGGACTCGATCCCTGGGTTGGGAAGATCCCCCTGGAGAAGGGAAAGGCTACCCACTCCAGTGTTCTGGCCTGGAGTATTTCATGGACTGTATAGTCCATGGGGTCGCAGAGAGTCGGACATGACTGAGCGACTTTCACTTATAGATATGTATGTATATATATTTAGATAAGTCACTGCGTTGTACAGCAGAACCTGACACAACACCGTAAAGCAGCTATACCCCAACAAAAACTAATAATTTTTTTAAACAGACTGCAGAGTACAAGTGTCAGAGCTCAGGGCGGTCAAGCTGAGGCCTGCTCTCCTAAGAGTACATTTAAAACATTATATCAACTCCATGCATGTTAATGGGTGTGGGTATGTGGGGCAGAAGCTGAAATCAAAACTACATATCTGTTATACAACAGAAACGGAGCTTTTAACTTGCAAATTTTGAGGCAGAATCCTGGCTCATAAGAGTGTGAAACCAAATTATTTGCAATCTTGGATGTAAAACCTTCCAGTACAGTCTAGACCTGTTCTATTTACTTTTTTTTTTTCTTGCTGCAGAAGCGTTTTTCATCCCCTCCTTCTCTTCTTTCCCTTAAAAGAAACTAACTGGGCTGGCAAGTTCATCAAAGCAATTTACTGAGAATGCACTTTGACAGACCGCATTAAGAATGTTGACTTGTGAAACAAAGGGCTGTTTTATCATGCACATAAATTACATGCTTCAAAAAAAAAAAAGAAGGTTCAGAATTCTTTAGTGATATGCTAGTCAGTGCAGAAAGGAGTTTTGCCTATTTTATTTTATTTTTTGCTTCAGTACTTCAAAAGCTTTGCCCAGGAACCCATGGCTCACAAAACTCACAACAGAAAAGACTGCATCGTACATGATGTTTTATTATTTGCATCGATCAAAAATAAATTTAAGTCAACCTATACTGGGCTTCCCTGGCGGCTCATTGGTAAAGAATCCGTCTGCAGTGCAGGAGGTGTGGGTTCCATCACTGAGTCGGGAAGATCCCCTGGAGAAGGGTATGGCAACCCACTCGAGTATTCCTGCCTGGAGAATCCCACGGTGAGAGGAGCTTGGCGGGCTACAGTCCATGGGGCTGCAGAGAGTTGGGACATGATTGAGCACTCGTGTACGCACAAAGTTTATCTATTAAGTATCAACCACAAGGCAAAGACTGTCAGTTCAGTTCAGTTCAGTCATTCAGTCGTGTCTGACTCTTTGTGACCCCATGGACTGCACCCTGTCCATCACCAACTCCCTGAGCTTACTCAAATTCATGTCCATCGAGTCGGTGATGTCATCAACCATCTCATCCTCTGTCATCCCCGTCTCCTCCTGCCCTCAATCTTTCCCAGCATCAGGGTCTTTTCCAGTGAGTCAACTCTTCGCATAGAGTGGCCAAAGTATTGGAGTTTCAGCTTCAGCATCAGTCCTTCCAATGAACACCCAGGACTGATCTCCTTTAGAATGAACTGGTTGGATCTCCTTGCAGTCCACGGGACTCTCAAGAGTCTTCTCCAACAAAAGCATCAATTCTTTGGCGCTCAGCTTTCTTTATAGTCCAACTCTCACATCCACACACGAGTAGTGGAAAAACCATAGCTTTGACTAGACGTACCTTTGTCGGCAAAGTCATGTCTCTGCTTTTTAACATGCTGTCCAGGTTGGTCACACTGGACACTGTGAGAGGTACAAAGGTGTCAGGAGAGAGCTGGGGATGAAAAGCCTCCTCAAATGAGTTGTCCATGGGGAACAGTGAGAGCTGCCCTGCATGAATGCAGAGAAGCGCTGACTCATATTTGCTTGAGGGCTCATAAAGCATTTCATCGTAAACCAAACTGTGATCCCACCTTTCTTGGGGGGGGGACATTCATGGACAGAGATTCTGTAAGCGTAAAGCAGTGTGAACACAGGTCACATTTTCTCACTTGCGGTGTGCAAAGGTGGAGGGTTTCACTTGTCGTCTGAAGCCCATGAAAGAGGAAGGAGCAGAGATAAAGCTGGAAAAGTGGGGGGTAAGGACCCAACTGGAAATGTTCGCACGCTACCAAGAGCTGATAAGATAATGCGATGATCTGACCTATGAGTCAAGATGCCTAATCCGGAAATAACGTGTGGATGAACTGGTAGGAGGGGTAACAAAAAGAATCGCTGGGGGACTGTCATAAAAATGGACTGACAGAGGACTTCCCTGGTGGTCCAGTGGTTAAGCATTCACCTGCCGAGGCAGGGAACAGGGGTTCTATCCTCGTCCGTCTGTGACCATCCCATGTGCTGCAGGGCAGCTAAGCCCGTGTGCCCCCCAAACTGAGGCCTGGACACCCTGGAACCGGCGCTCTTCAACGAGAGAAATCAACCCAGTGAGAAGTTCACGTACCGCAAATGCAGAGTAGCCTCCACTCTCTGCAACTGGACTCAGCCCGCACGCAGCAGAGAAGACCCAGTGACGCCAACAACAAATGAAATTTAAAAAAAGAATGTTTCTTTTTTTTTAAATTACTGAGAGAGAGACTCTCTACTAAGAGTCTGTGACACCTTTGAAAAGCAAGCGAGATGCACGGAAGATGGACCCAGGATGCCAGCGGTTTATCTCGATAAATCTGCAGTGAAGGAAGCACTTACAAATTACTTCATTCATCACTGGCTTGACCAAACGTTAAGGTCTAAGAGTTTTTTTTTTTTGCCAAGACTTAGGAAGCCTCAAAGTGATACACACAGCAATGAATTTGAAACTTAAATGCAAGTTCAGGTCAGTTCAGCTGCTCAGTCGTGTCCGACTCTTTGCGACCCCATGGACCGCAGCATGCCAGGCCTCCCTGTCCATCACCAGCTCTCGGAGTTTACCCAAACTCATGTCTATTGAGCCACTGATGCCATCCAACCGTCTCATCCTCTGTCGTCCCCTTAAGGAAACAAGTAAATACACACACATACACATAACTGGCAACATCATCAAATATACCAAATACCAACAAATAAATCTAATGGTGTGAAATCTTTTACACAGGAAACAACAGAAAATGCTGAGAGAATTTAAACATGACGGACATAGAGAAACCTCTCATGTTTATAGATTGGAAGACTCAATATTTTTAAGGTGTCCATTCTTCCCAGCTTGCTTTATAGGTTCAAGGCAACCCCCATCAATATTTCACCCAGGTTTCTGTGGCCTTTGAGAGAAAGTCAAAGGGCCTAGATTAGCCCAGGTAATCTTGAAATATACCAAATGTCAAGGGTGTAAGTTATGAGGTATCAAGATTCACAATGAAGCTACAGAAATCAACACAGCAGCAGAAGAGACAAGAGAAAACATTGGTGGCAAACAGTCTAGACTCTGGATGATCCATGTATGCAGTCAACTGGTTTATGAGAAAGTATCATATCAATTCATTAAAGGAAAGGAACGTCAATTAAATAAGTCATTCTGGTTCAACGGGATATTAATATTTTTAAAACAGGAGTCTTTATCTCTACCTCAAATAAGATGAAATTACAGACCTTCTGTAAAACAGTAACAGTACAACTTGTAGCAAAAAAAAAAAAATAAGAATAGGTTTATGAGCTTGAGGTATGTAACAATTTCTAAACCACACAAAGATCACTAGGCACAAAAGAACAAAACCACCAAACTGTTTTTTATTAAAATTAAGAATTTTTGTTCATCTACAGACATCAGTAATAGAGGTAAGGGACAATACTGGACCGGTATCCAGAACACTGGGGGTTCCCAGACGGTGCTAGAGGTAAAGAACCCACTTGCCCATGCAGGAAACATAAGAGACCTGGGTTCAATCTCTGGGTCGGGACGAGGGCACGGCAACCCACTCCAGTATTCTTGAGCCTGGAGAATCCCATGGACAGAGGAGCCTGGCGGGCTACAGTCCATGGGGTCACAGAGAGTCGGACACGACTGAAGCAACTTATCACGCAGAACACACATCTAAAATATATAAAGAACTCCTACAAATTCATACATAAAAGACGGGTGAATGGAACATTTTCAAAAATCTTGAGCAGACATTCCAAATGAGGATTTTCAAATGCTCAAAACACACACACACACACAAACACACACATGCACATGAAAAGTTAGTATCATTCAGTTCAGTTCAGTTCAGTTCAGTCGCTCAGTCGTGTCCGACTCTCCGCGACCCCATGAATCACAGCACGCCAGGCCTCCCTGTCCATCACCAACTCCCGGAGTACACTCAAACTCATGTCCACAGAGTCGGTGATGCCATCCAGCCATCTCATTCTCCGTCGTCCCCTTCTCCTCCCGCCCCCAACCTTTCCCAGCATCAGAGTCTTTTCCAGTGAGTCAACTCGTCTCATGAGGTGGCCAAAGTATTGGAGTTTCAGCTTTAGCATCAGTCCCTCCAATGAACATCCAGGATTGATCTCCTTTAGAATGGACTGGTTGGATCTCCTTGCAGTATAAGGGACTCTCAAGAGTCTTCTCCAACACCACAGTTCAAAAGCATCGATTCTTCGGCGATCAGCTTTCTTCACAGTCCAACTCTCACATCCATACATGACCACGGGAAAAACCATTGCCTTGACTAGACGGACCTTGGTCGGCAAAGTAATGTCTCTGCTTTTTAATATACTATCAAGGTTGGTCATAACTTTCCTTCCAAGGAGCAAGCGTCTTTTAATTTCATGGCTGCAATCAGCATCTGCAGTGATTTTGGAGCCCAAAAAAACAAAGTCTGACACTACCCACCAGGAAAAATCACAAATGAAAGCCAGAACGCATGCCACTACCCAGCTACTTAGAATGAATGACGATTGTTTTAAAAAACACTGACAGCCTCAAGTATTGCGTAGTTGTGAAGCTAACTAAGTATACGGCTTGTGGAAGAGCTGTTTCATAGTGTCCGCTAAAAACACCCACTGTGTCTCTCCCAACAGAGACACAGAAAGTTTATCCCTAGAGGTGGACCTCAGACCACGGAATCTGCATGTCCAAAAAAGTACAATAGTGTTCATCGTGGATTTATGCATGAGCTCCAAATTTCCTATGCACCTGTGCTCAGTCGTGTCCGACTCTTTGCAACCCCATGGACTGTGAAATCCAAAGTGGGTCAATCCAAATATCCACCAATACAGTGGATTAAAAAAAAAATTATACTTCATTTTTTACAATGTATTACCAACTAATAATAACCCAGGTGGCGCTAGTGGTAAAAGAACCAGCCTGCCAATGCAGGAGACACGGGAGACCTGGGTTGGGAAGATTCCGTGGAGGAGAGGGCAAGGCAACCCACTCCGATATTCTTGCCTGGAGAATCCCATGGACAGGAGTCTGGGGCAGGGAGTGGGGGTCGCTGCAGTCCATAGGGTTGCGCAGAGTTGGACCTGACTGAAGTGAGTTAGCACACACGCACTAATAAAAACAGAACGAATTATGCTGCACGCAACAGCTTGAATGAATCTCACATACTCACGGACGAGCAGACACAGCTGAAAGTGCAGAGTGTGCCGTGTCAGACCCTACCCATCTACAGGTTAAGGAAGGATAACGCACCCCATGATGGCAAATGCTCCAGTGATGACAATGCCTGGAAATATTTCTATTTTGATCAGAGAGTTGGTACTCTAAATAGCCTGTCTCATCTCTCAGTCATGTCCGACTCTTTGCGACGTCGTGGACTTTAACCCACCAAGACTCCTCTGTCCATGGGATTTCCCAGGCAAGAATACTGGGGTAGGTTGCCATTCCCTTCTCCAACCTAACTATACCCCTACGTAAAATATCATAGAATTTCACACTTACAAGATTTGTACAGTTTATGTTTCCTATGCCTAACACATGATAATTTCAAAACTGTGTTACCTTACCTAGCATGTTAAAATGTTTTCCATTTGAACAATGCGAACATCACTTAGTCGTGTCCGACTCTTTGTGACCCCATGGACGATAGAGTCCATGGAATTTTCCAGGTCAGAATACTGGAGTGGGTAGCCTTTCCCTTCTCCAGGGGGATCTTCCCCACCGATTACAAAAGCACTTTTTTAGAAAGGAGCCAAAAATCTGGTTCATTTCCCGCCTTCCCACCTCCTCTGCACCGAATCCCATTCGCACACATTTTCATATATTAAACATTTTCAGCAAAACAAAGGGAAAAAAATACATTTTCTTCACTTTACTGAGAAAAAGAAAAAGGATGCCTGAGGCTATTGAAAGCATAGCAGTGACTGAAAGCATAAAAAGGCAACTATCTTCGTTTCCAAAAATGATTACCCTGATGATATTATACAGTGGTATTTTAAAAGAAATGTTCCCCAACAGAATTATTCCTGTACCTGAGTGTTCACAGCTCTCATTTCATTTCACATATATCTTAGAGTTCTCTCTGAAAAGAAAATGATCCTTTGGTAATATACAAAAGAACATGTGCTGAATTTGCAACGATGGGTAATTTTGACTGGAATAAATTCATAATAGCAGTCATAAGTTTCAAATAGATGGGCCGATATTCGCTTTAATATATATATTTATATGTCTTTTCACCACTCCCGGGCGAAAGATGACATTTACGGAAAGCTTCACAGGCTGATCTAACGGCTCATAGTCTGAAATGAACGAAGTTTAACTAATTTTAAGCAAGTAAGTAATGATGCCAAATACAATCACATCATTGGAAAATTCCCTTCGGTCAGTAGTTTCGGGTTCCAAATGACTTTGAGTAAGTATATTCAGTAAGTCTCTTGGCATATAGAGACATCATCTCATATAACATTTCTTAATTTCTATTTACTTTATGTTTTATGGAAGCACAAAAGTGAAAATGCAAGTTGCTCAGTCGTGTCCGACTCTCTGCAACCCCGTGGACTATACAGTCCATGGAAATCTCCAGGCAAGGATACTGGAGTGGGTAAGCCATTCCCTTCTCCAGGAGATCTTTCCAACCCAGGGATCAAACCCAGGTCTCCTGCATTGCAGGTGGATTCTTTACCAGCTGAGCCCACCAGGGAAGCCCAAGAATACTGGAGTGGGTAGCCTATCCCTTCTCCAGCGGATCTTCCCCACCCAGGAATCGAACTGGGGTCTCTGGCATTGCAGGCGGATTCCTTACCAACTGAGCTATCAGGGAAGCCCCACTGAAGCATAGCTGGATTATAATATGATGTTAGTGACTGCTATCCAGCAAGGTAACTCAGGGGCACATATATACACATTCTGTTTCATACTCTTTTTCCATTATGGTTTGTCATAGGATTCTGAATAGAGTTCCCTTTTGCACACAGTAGGACTTGGCTGTGTATCCACTCTCTATATATCTGGTTGCATCTGCTAATCCCAATAATCTCATAATATTTTAACAGAAGTGATTTGATATCACGACAAGCAGGTGGTATGGACTGTTTCCCACATACCGGCTCATCAGAAGAGGTGGCTGAGGGTCAACATTTGCCAAGTTAGGGGCAGAGGCAAGAGCCGAACACAGAGTCTGTCTGGGTCCAAAACCCGTGACCCTTGTTCGTGTTTGCTCTTTAACTCAGATGACATCCGGAGGCACTGGCGTGGCAGTCAGGATGAAGGGCTGTGGAGGGAAAGCAGGTTTCCTTTCCGGCTCTGGTTTCCACACCCCTGGGATCTTGGGTGGACCTACATCCAGGTTCCTGGGGGAAAAAAGTGTCCAGTGACAGGATTTCCCTGGTGGCCCAGTGGTTAGGACTCCGTGATCCCAAAGCAGGGGGCCCGGGTTCGATCCCTGGTCAGGGACCTAGATCTAACATGCTTGCAACTAAGAGCCGGCACAGGTAAATAAATTTAAAAAACAAAATTTTTTTAAAAGGGCCAATGATAATGCCAGGCTCGCTGAGTTATTATGAAATCAGAGGGCAGAATGGTATGGCAAGGATGCCAGCCATATATATGACCCCACTACATTTGGGATCAGGGGTAGATCTTTCTTGCTGTGCCCTCACAAGGTTTCCGTTCAGTTCAGTCGCTCAGTCGTGTCTGACTCCTTGCGACCCCATGGACTGCAGCACGCCAGGCTTCCCTGTCCTTCACCAACTCCTGGAGTTTACGCAAACCATGTCCATTGAGTCGGTGATGCCATCCAACCATCTCATCCTCTGTCGTCCCCTTCTCCTCCCACCTTCAATCCTTCCCAGCATCAGGGTCTTTTCAAATGAGTCAGCTCTTCGCATCAGGTGGCCAAAGGATTGGCGTTTCAGTTTCAGCATCAATCCTTCCAATGAACATTCAGGACTGATTTCCTTTAGGATGGACTGGTTGGATCTCCTTGCAGCCCAAGGGACTCTCGGGAGTCTTCTCCAGCACTACAGTTGGAATGCATCAATTCTTCCGCTCTCAAGGTTTGTGGGCACGCATTCCTGGCGTCTTTGTGCCTGGATTGCTCCTTATAAGGACCCCAGTCATACCGGCTCAGGGCCCAGCCTAAGGAGGTCACGTCGCCTGAATTGCCTATCTAACGGCCATCTCTCCAAATGTTGTAACTGGGAGTTACAACTTCAACATAGGAACTTTAGGGGGACGGGCACAAATAAGACCTTTACTCTCGCTGTGTGCGTGTGACTATGTCATAGACTTGTTTACTTACTTAAGTACTCAAGCAAATAAGTCCCCAAAGAAAGCGAAAGTGAAGGCCCTCAGTCGTGTACTTACGCGGAGAATCAGTACAAGTTGGTTCTTCCAGGCTGCCACGTTTCAGGGGCTTCCCTCATGGCTCAGCAGGTAAAGAACCTGGCAATATAGGAGACGCAAGAGATATAACGGCTTCGATTCCTGGGTGGGAAAGACCTCCCCCGGAGGAGGAAATGGAAACCCACCCCAGCATTCGTGCCTGGAGAATCCCATGGACAGAGGAGCCTGGTGGGGCTACAGTCTGTGGGGTCACGAAAGTGTTGGACACGACTGAGCATGCACAGGCACGATGACAGCCACGTTTTGAATGCAGCAGCTTAATCTCTCATTGATTCAAAGTCTTTCCTTTCACAGCAGGTTTGTTCCTAAGTGTCCTATTCATGAGTTCCTTGAACACCTGGGCATATCTGAAATAGAGGTTAAGAAAAATCTCTGTCTAAAATTTATTCTCATTATTTAACGTACCACGTGTGAAGTTAAGGAAGGACAAATATGTCCCGGAAACTCCTATAGGTCTTTAGTCGGAAAAACTCTGCCACTTTTATTGCAGCCACCACCTGCCAGGGTGGAGGCCCTTGTTTATTCAGACCTTTAGAACCTCCTTGCGTTCTGCATTCTATATATGAAGCCAATCATGTACTTGCTCATCCAAAAATATTTATTGGACTCTGTGTCCTGAGTGGATCTAAGGTTAAGGGCTATCAGCAGTGACAAACACACACACAGACACACATGCAGACACACACACACACACAGACACACACACAGACTCACACACAGACTCACACACAGACACACACATGTATCGTGAAAAGGACCGACGGGAGAAATTAGGGAGTGTATGGCCCCAGAGATCAGATTGCCAACATCCGCTGGATCATGGAGAAAACAAGAGAGTTCCAGAAAAACATCTATTTCTGCTTGACTATGCCAAAGCCTTTGACTGTGTCGATCACAATAAACTGTGGAACATTCTGAAAGAGATGGGAATCCCAGACCACCTGACCTGCCTCTTGAGAAACCTGTATGCAGGTCAGGAAGCAACAGTCAGAACTGGACATGGAACAACAGACTGGTTCCAAATAGGGAAAGGTGTACGTCAAGGCTGTATATTGTTACCCTGCTTATTTAACTTATGTGCAGAGTACATCATGAGGAACGCTGGGCTGGAAGAAGCACAAGCTGGAATCAAGATTGCCGGGAGAAATATCAATAACCTCAGATAAGCAGATGACACCACCCTTATGGCAGAAAGTGAAGAGGAACTAAGGAGCCTCTTGATGAAAGTGAAAGAGGAGAGTGAAAAGGTTGGCTTGAAGCTCAACATTCAGAAAACAAAGATCATGGCATCTGGTCCCATCACTTCATGGGAAATAGATGGAAAAACAGTGGAAACAGTGTCAGACTTTATTTTTTTGGGCTCCAAAATCACTGCAGATGCTGACTGCAGCCATGAAATTAAAAGACGCTTACTTCTTAGAAGGAAAGTTATGACCAGCCTAGATAGCATATTAAAAAGCAGAGACATTACTTTGCCAACCAAGGTCCGTCTATTCAAGGCAATGGTTTTTCCCGTGGTCATGTATGGATGTGAGAGTTGGACTGTGAAGAAAGCGGATCGCTGAAGAATTGATGCTTTTGAACTGTGGTGTTGGAGAAGCCTCTTGAGAGTCCCTTGAACCGCAAGGAGATCCAAACAGTCCATTCTAAGGGAGATCAATCCTGGGTGTTCATTGGAGGGACGGATGCTGAAGCTGAAACTGCAATACTTTGGCCACCTCATGCGACCAGTTGACTCACTGGAAAAGACTCTGATGCTGGGAAAGGTTGGGGGCGGGAGGAGAAGGGGACGACCGAGAATGAGATGGCTGGATGGCATCACCGACTCTGTGGACATGAGTTTGAGTGAACTCCAGGAGTTGGTGATGGACAGGGAGGCCTGGCATGTTGTGATTCATGGGGTCGCAGAGAGTCGGACACAACTGAGCGACTGAACTGCACTGAACTGAACTGAATGGTAACAGAGAGTTGGACGATAAAGAAGGCTGAGCTCTGAAAAATTGATGCTTTTGAACCGTGGTGCTGGAGAAGACTCCTGAGAGTCTCTTGGACTGCAAGGAGATCCAACCAGTCCATTCTAAAGGAGATCAGCCCTGGGTGTTCATTGGAAGTACTGATGCTAAAGCTGAAACTCCAATCCTCTGGCCACCTGATGTGAAGAGCTGACTCATTTGAAAAGACCCTGATGCTGGGAAACATTGGGGGCAGGAGGAGAAGGGGACGACAGAGGATGAGATGGTTGGATGGCATCACCGACTGGATGGACGTGGGTTTGAGCAAGCTCTGGGGGTTGGTGATGGACAGGGAGGCCTGGCGTGCTGCAGTCCATGGGGTCACAAAGAGTCGGACACGATTGAGTGACTGAACCAAACTGAACTGATGATAATAGAACACTTGATAGAGAGGAGAAGAGTCTGTTTACAGAGAACAGCCAGAGAACCCACGCTGATAAAATGGCACACAGGCCCAAAGGGAAGGGATGAATCAGGCAGGAGACTGGAAAGGGTGCTCTGGGCTGAGAGACACGACAGGAGAGTCTCTGTGGTGAGTGAGCTGGGGTGACTTAAGAAAAAGCAAGGGACGGGTTCAGGAGGGGGAACTTATGTAAACCTGGGGCAAATTCATATCAATGTATGGCAAAACCAACCAATATAATATTGTAAAATAAAAAAAAAAAAAAGAAAGAAAAAGCAAGGGTGGGGGATTGTTCCCTGGTGGTCCAGTATTTAACAATCTGCCTGTCGATATAGGTGACGAGGGTTCGGTCCCCGATCCGGGAAGATCCCACATGCTGCAGGGCATCTAAGCCACAACTACTGAAGCTCTCGCCCTACAACCTGTGAAGTGAAGGGAAGTGAAGGCACCTCAGTCGTGTCTGACTCTTTGCCACCTCATGGACTATACAGTCCGTGGAAAATTCTCCAGGCCAGAATACTGGAGTGGGTATCCATTCCCTTCTCCAGGGTATCTTCCCAACCCAGGCATTGAACCCAGGTCTCCCACATTGCAGGCGGATTCGTTACCGGCTGAGCCACCAGGGTGCTCACCAAGAATACTTGAATGGGTAGCCTGTCCCTTCTCCAGCGGATCTTCCCGACCCAGGAATCGAACCGGGGTCTCCTGCATTGCAGGTGGATTCTTTGCCTGCTGAGCTGTGAGGGAAGCCCTCATCCTTGTTTTGCAAGAAAAGACGCCACCACAGTGAGAAGCCCATGCACCACGGCTGAAGAGCAACCCCTGCTCGCTGCAACTAGAAAGCCTGCATGCAGCAACACAGACCCAGAGCAGCCAAAATGAAATGAAGAAACCGCGAATGCTTTAAAAACACGTTGAAGAGGAGAAAGGAAGAAACAGCAATGGCAAGCACGTACAGGGATTGAGTGAATCAGCCTGCCCATCCTAGGACGGGAAGGTGGGGATGACGGGGAGGTGTGGAGCCATCACCTGAAACCTCCATGCCCGCTGCAAAGCCTTGGCTTTGGTTCTGACGGACACAAGACGCCCCCGGCTGGCTGCGGATGGGAGACTAAGGCTCCGGCTTCATCCTAAATCCGTCCGTGTCCTGTGAAGCAGGTCTGAACAGCGTGTGAAGAATAAGCAACGTTGGGACAGAATCAGGCGCCCGCTACGGAGCCACTAACCAACTGAGGGAAGCTCTGAAGCATGGAGGTGGTGGGAAAGGTCAGACTGTGGGCATATTTTCAAAGCAGAGCTGAGCGGCTCAGGAACTGAAAGCTGAGTCCAGCTCAAAAGAGGAGAATCATGTCTCCTCGGGGGAGTGGAGAGAGAGGCTCCCCTAAGGGCTTCAGACCACGCTGGAGACACCAACCCAGTGCATTCTCCTGGACCCCCAAGTGTCAAAAAGAAGACGGCTGCAGGGGTCTCTCTGAGATTCAAGAACACGTAGGGGAGACTAGGTCTGTCTTCAGTGGTGTCTGACTCTTTTGTGACCCCATGGACTGTAGCCCGCCAGGCTCCACTGTCCATGGGGATTCTCCAGGCAAAAGTACTGCAGTGGGTTGCCATTTCCTCCTCCAGGGGATCTTCTCAAACCAGGGGGGATCGAACCTGAGTCTCCCGCATGGCAGGCATATTCTTTACCATCTGAGCCACCAGGGAGGCCCTTGACATACACACACTACTCTATATGAAACAGAGAGTCAGCAAGGACCTACTGGCATAGCACAGCAAACTCTGCTCAACACTGTCTAATAACCTATATGGGGAAAGAATCTAAAAAAGAGTGGATATAAGTATACATAGAACTGAATCTCTTTGCTGTATACTTGAAACTAACACAACACTGTAAATCAACCATACATTTATATCAACTACATAAAAGGTAAATTAAAAAAAAAAACATGTAAGGGAAACCAAATCTTTTACTCAAGGCTACCATCCTGTTTTCTCTCCATCATCGCTAGAGATCTCCGTCATCCAAACGGAAGTTACGGAATCTCCTAATAACCTTCCCACCACTCTCTGGATCTTGTAAGTAAATCACTTCCCTGTGGTTGGCGAATGCAGAAACTGGATTTTCACAGCCCAGCATTATGGCCAAGGGTAAAATTCATCCATAACTTGCACGACAAAGCCTACATTACTGGGGCTTCCCTGGTGGCTCAGAGGTAAAGAATCCAGACAGAGGAGGCTAACAGGTTGCAGTCCATGGGGTCACAAAACTGAGCAATTAGACGACAGCAACAAAACCTAAATCACTATGCCATGAACTGTTACTGCTCCACAATGTTTAGAAAAGGTCTAAATGACATGACTGCATCATTGGACACTTGGTAAATGTCAGTCTGAGTAATTTTTCCCCCGTCAAAATAAGACACATTGGCAATATACCAGATACCTTGTGGAGCGTCATATTTTACTTGGATAAATACTGTGCTCCATAAAGACCGCTGGATGGTTTTTCTAGCGGGACTCACAGCTTGTTTTCTGTGTAGTCGCACGGAGTCAACTCCTCTGTCCATCACTGAATAAGGCTCACTTTACAAGCAAGGATCGGGCTGAGCTATTGCAAGTAATGAGGAGACGTGAGCCTTGGAGAAGAGCAAATGAATCCTGATTCAACAGAGCACCCCACAAAAATTCACAGCATAGTCCGAATCTCTTGTAAAATTTGTCTACAGCACTCTTTGGGGGAAGAAAATCAGCTTTTTCATTTCAGTTCGGAGATCGTCTCTGCTCTTGCCAACATAGGCTATTAGCAACGCTGACTGTATTACTCTACAGACCTGTGGAAATCCTGGGTCTTGTCATCTTTGCAAAATGTTTCTCGTACCACAACCTGCGTGCTGAGATAGCAGCCTGCTGAACTAATGCACTGCTACCCTGATCAAGCTGATTAAGAGACGGGTGTTCTGACACACTGTGGAGAAGGCTAAGCTCTTGGAACCGTAGACGGTCATGAAACAGCCTGGCTTCGCGTCACATGACACCACGAAGATGATGAGGACCTTTCAGGCCCTTTTCTAAACCTGGATTCTGTAGGACAATGCACACACACGTTTCCAAAAGCACCACCTGTAGGACATTGTTTGAGAAGATGGTTTACATGTCCAATTTTTAATATGCTCTGTGACACTCACTGCTTCAGTTGAGAATTGTGAAGGCCAGGGAAGCTTGGCGAGCTGCCGTCCAAGGGGTCGCAGAGAGTCGGACACGACGGAGCAAACAACAACCACCCTTCAAGAAACAGGTTACTTCCTAGAACTCTTTTTCAGATCTTTCAAGAGCGGTCAGCGGATCGAGAGCAGTGCTGGGCCCTGGAGGTTATTTGTTCTCTCGATGTTGGCCCTGTTCATTCAGCACTAGATAGAGGGCTTCCCAGGTGCTTCAGTGGTAAAGAATCTGCCTGCAATGCGGGAGACCCGGGTTCGATCCCTGGGTTGGGAAGATCCCCTGGAGAAGGGAAAGGCTACCCACTCCAGTATTCTTGCCTGGAGAATCCCATGGACAGAGGAACCTGGTGGGCTACAGTCCATGGGGTCGCAAAGAACTGGACATGAGTGAGCAATTAGGCACACACACACACAGATTCAGACAGAATGGTGGATCTGTAGATCAACGTCAGCATCTATCTACCTATCATCTAGATAGATGATAAATACTGACCCATAGATATCTACCTCTGTCCATACCTGTATCTATAAATTATCAATAATCCATAAATAATTAATATCTATAGTATTTGAAAATAATCTATATTCTTAACATAAACCTATAGATACATAAGATATTATACATATCTGTCCACCTGTATCTATACAAACGTTATGTATCATATATAATTACATATCTACATACCCACACCTGTATCTATCAGCTGTCTATGCTAGGATTTCTGCTTCTCTGTGTGAAGTTTTATTTATACAGACATAATATTGCATAGGTAAGCAATACTGACGTGACAAATGTTCCAAAAATGAGTGTAGGGGAAAGATGACTTTACGACAGAATCCTTGAACACTTCAGTTCACTCAGCCGTGTCCGACTCTTTGAGACCCCGTGGACCGCAGCACGCCAGGCTTCCCTGTCCATCACCAACTCACGGAGCTTGCTCAAACTCATGTACCGCAGCACACCAGGCTTCCCTGTCCATCACCAACTCACGGAGCTTGCTCAAACTCATGTACCGCAGCACACCAGGCTTCCCTGTCCATCACCAACTCACGGAGCTTGCTCAAACTCATGTCCATCAAGTCGATAAGGCTATCCAGCCATCTCATCCTCTGTTGTCCCCCTCTCCTCCTGCCCTCAACCGTTCCCAGCATCAGGGTCTTTTCTAATGAGTCAGCTCTTCACATCAGATGGCCAAAGGATTGGAGGTTCAGCTTCAATATCAGTCCTTCCAATGAACATTCAGGACTGACTTCCTTTAGGATGGACTGGTTGGACCTCCTTGCAGACCAAGAGACTCTCATGAGTCTTCTCCAACACCACAGTTCAAAGCATCAATTCTTTGGCATTCTACACCCAGCCTAGACCGCCAGCACAGGGTGTTCAGCAGGTGACCTATCAGATTTCGTCTTCATGTCCAGCTGCAGCTGGAAGGCACCCTTTGAGGTCAGATGCCGGCAGCCCCTTCTCGCTTTGATTCACGGAAAGAGATCGGGACTTGGAGAAAGGCTGGCACACGTGTGTGAAGGCAACCACGTGGTGGTTCGGCGTGAAGCACGTAATCGTGAATAGCAAAGCCAGTGTCTTGGGGACGGTCTTCTAGAAACATCAGGACCAACAGTGAGATGTAAAAGAAACAAAACGACTCATTTACGGAATGAGAGAATGTCACGCTCTAGGTTTCCAGAGCTTAGAGAATCTGAGAGCCGTGCAATCCAAAGCCATTATTTTCCAGTCAACAGAGCAGGGACAAAGTGAAGGGATCTGTCAAGTTACCTCAGCTTGCTGGACACAGTGACACAGTGAACATCTAGGTATTATGATGTCCACCCGATGCCATCTCTATGAGATTTCACAGCTTCTCCCAACACACCTACTATCTGATACTCATGGAAGCAGGGAACACATTGTTTGAATCCAAATCATGTAGAATGGACTGCAACTTAACCACGGAGGGTCAAGTCAGCTTATTTCAATCCTCCTTAATCCAGCCACAGGCGTTGCTAGAACCGAACACTCTTGACACCAGGAATATTGGTGCTTTACAGACAATCTTAGGGATTCCCAAGAGGCTCAGTGGTAAAGAATCCAGCCTGCAGTGCAGGAGATGCAAGAGATGTGGGTTCGATCCCTGGACTGTGAAGGTCCCCTGCAAAGAGGAAATGGTAACCCACTCCAGTATGCTTGAGTATTCTGAGTCTAGAAGAGTTCCCTGGATTAAGGGCATGGCAACCCACTCCAGCATCCTCGCCTGGAGAATCCCACGGACAGAGGAAACCACGCCCGAATCTCAAACAAGCATCCTGTTAGAAAGAGAGCCTGTTCTCGCAGCCCGTGTGTGGGACGACGACAAGGCAGAGAGTCGGGGGGCAGACGGCGGACCCAGGCTCCCCAGCTCTCCGGTGTCCTTTACAAAGAGAAGCTCTTCAGGAAAAGAAGACCAAGCGTGCCAGACAGCCTGGAGCGGGAGAAATGCAGCACCGCTGGGCTGTGAAATGCCACTGAATATAAATTAGTCTATGGTGATATTCTCTTTTTCCTCCCTCCCCACCCCACTCTGCATTTCATGATTTAAAATAAAACTTCACTAGCATCTCAACCCCGGAGAAGGCAATGGCAAGCCACTCCAGTACTCTTGCCTGGAAAATCCCATGGATGGAGGAGCCTGGTGGGCTGCAGTCCGTGGGGTCGCTAAGGGTCGGACACGACTGAGCGACTTCACTTTCACTTTTCACTTTCACACGTTGGAGAAGGAAATGGCAACCCACTCCAGTGTTCTTGCCTGGAGAATCCCAGGGAAGAGGGAGCCTGGTGGGCTTCCGTCTATGGGGTCACACAGAGTCGGACACGACTGAAGTGACTTAGCAGCAGCAGCAGCAGTAGCATCTCAACCCAAGGGTTGGCTTTTCCAGAGAGGCAGCAAGCCGGAGCCTTGAACTTGGGTTTTCATCCATTCGGGAGCCGGATTTCCGCGGGCGCGGCTGTTCAGAGGAAGCGACCTGGGAGACGCGGGGGTTCCCTTTTCTGCTGGTCCGGTCTAGTCAATCCGGGCGCGGACACTGTGTGTGTGTGTGTCTGTCTGCGCCGAGGGTGGGGAAACCCTGGAGACCCTGCTTCCAGCTGTCATAATCAAGGCCTTGCTATTTGACCTCCGTCCTCACGAAGACGCAGAGTTTTCCAGTCTCCCTTCAGTGTGGCATACTCCTCAGGCCCCAAACACTGCATCCACATCCTGTGCCCGCCTGACCTCTGCGGACACTTGTCGGTGCCCATCTGGGTCTCCCACGTGTCTCCCTGCTGTCTCTCTGCCTTCCTCTAATGGAGTGCCTTTAACGGCATCTTTTACGTCGAGGAAACAGTAGCTCCACAGGCAGGAGTAAGAGATAAGGCAGAGAGAGATCCCAAGTCATCATCCTCTACCTCCTCCCCCTCAAGAGCAACGGAGTGCAGAGGGGCAGTCTGACTCAAACACAGCAGGACCCTGGAAGCCTTGTCCCTCGTCATCCCCGCCCCCACAAACCCACCCCCCCACGCTGTCCTCCGCCTGCCTTTTGTCTGTGGAAAAACTTTAGCCCCAGAGGATGCTTAATCAGACAGGTGAAAACATGCAGAAACAGAGGGAAGCAGTCAAAGGAGATGAAAATAATAAGAATGTACTCGATTAAGCATGGTCAGGCTTCCCCAGGAGGTCTGGGGCTAAAGTATCTGCCTGCCAATGCAGGTTCGATTCCCTGGGTCAAGAAGATCCCTGGGTCAGGAAGATCCCCTGGAGGAGGAAATGGCAACTTGCTCCAGGATTCTTGCCCGGACAATCCCATGGACAGAGGAGCCTGGCGGGGTTACAGTCCATGGGGTCGCAGAGTCAGACACGACTCAGCATGCCGTATGTCGACTTACAGCATAGTCAGGACTTTCAGTTCCTTCTCAAGGGCTATAGACGATATTCTGAGCCAAATCCTGTGAGCTGTCTTGTAGATAATCAAACTGTCACCAGGTGGATCAAGTTAACAACACGACGACTGGACTGTAGCCATGACATAAGGTACCACAATCCCAAGAACCGGCCTCAAGGAAATGAAAAACAAACCCACCCTGGAACTGAAGATTAACTGCGCCTAAAACAATCAAGAGGATGCTGGTCAGACCACCAATGACCAACTTCAAGATGACCGTCAGGGTTGAGTGTGCTGTTTCTGCAAGGAACCCAGTTCCTCTGTCTGTAAAAGTTCTCTCGGCCCCTAAGTATTAGGGTCGGGGGATGGCCTCTAGATGAGCGTCCACCCTGCCCCTTCTCCTTGGAGGCCAACCTCTGAAATAAAGCAAAGTTTCCTTCCCAACAACGTGGCCTCATTTCTGGCTTTTGAGTGGTGAGTGGCCCACGATGGCCCCACCACAAAACTGACAGGCACAACCCTCCTCAGTCCCACAGGCACACATTTGTGTGGTTGTACAGTTACTGCAGTTTCAACACATATACGATCTTCCTTCCATATTAATCATGACTTGATGGCACACACCACCCTGATTCAGTTCAGTAGCTCAGTCATATCCGACTCGTTGCGACCCCATGAACCGCAGCAGGCCAGGCCTCCCTGTCCATCACCAACTCCTGGGGTTTACTCAAACTCATGTCCATTGAGTTGGTGATGCCATCCAGCCATCTCATTCTCTGTCGTCCCCTTCTCCTCCCGCCCCCAATCCCTCCCAGCATCAGGGTCTTTTCCAGTGAGTCAACTCTTCACGTGAAGTGGCCAAGTACTGGAGTTTCAGCTTTAGCATCAGTCCTTCCAATGAACACCCAGGACTGATCTCCTTTAGGATGGACTGGTTTTGATGTCCTTGCAGTCCAAGGGACTCTCAAGAGTCTTCTCCAACACCACAGTTCAAAAGCATCAATTTTTCAGCACTCAGCTTTCTTAATATTCCAACTCTCACATCCATACATGACCACGGGAAAAACCACAGCCTTGACTAGATGGACCTTGGTTGGCAAAGTAATGTCTCTGCTTTTTCATATGCTGTCTAGGTTGGTCATAACTTTTCTTTCAAGGAGCAAGCGTCTTTTAATTTCATGGCTGCAATCAGCATCTGCAGTGATTTCGGAGCCCAAAAAAATAAAGTCTGACACTGTTTCCACTGTTTCCCCATCTATTCGCCATGAAGTGATGGGACCAGATGCCATGATCTTAGTTTTCTGAATGTTGAGCTTCAAGCCAACTTTTTCACTCTCCTCATTCAACTTCATCAAGAGGCTCTTTAGTTCTTCTTCCCTTTCTGCCATAAGGGTGGTGTCATCTGCATATCTGAGGTAATTGATATTTCTCCCAGCAATCTTGATTCCAGTTTGTGCTTCCTCCAGCCCCGCATTCCTCATGATGTACTCTGCATATAAGTTAAATAAGCAGGGTGACAACATACAGCCTTGACGTACTCCTTTTCCTATTTGGAACCAGTCTGCTGTTCCACGTCCGCTCTAATTAGGTACCTCAGACTGTATGCACACATTTGCCCAGACTCTTGGGGAGCGTGATTCCTGTCTGCACTCAGCCTGTAACCTTCCTGCCTGGGTGTGAACCTTTCTGTATTCTGAAATCCCTTTCAATTAACCAGTAATCTGTTACTTCACTGAGCTCAGTTCTCTGAGAAGGTGTGGACACTCACTGGGGTTAGGAGTCCTATGTCTCAAGAGCAGATCCTCACACCTACTTGTCTCAACCCTCCTTCACTGTGACTCAAGCCATCCTATTCTTAAATGATGCTCCGGTCCAGGGCCAGACCTTGAAATGACAAAAATATAAATGTAAGCAAATCTGAGGACAACCTTTACGAGGTGGTAGAAGAGATTGTGTGCTTTTTTTAATTTCATTTTGAAGCCCAAAGTTATAACACAGAGAGGCTGTACAATGAAAAAACGATAGAATTTTAGGCTATTTTCTGAGCATGAGATGGATTCTGCTGACCCAAATGAACATACATGTAGGATCTGATCTGCTTGCCCAGCAGGAAATTTCCTGAACCTGCCAGAAGGATAAGAAGAAATAGTGAGGGAGCTACCCTCCCAGGAGAAGGTGGTCTCAAGTTGTGACAAATTGCAAGGAAGAGGTGGGGAGATGTCTGTGGGGACCCACGGATGGCTTCCTCTCCAGATGACAGATTAGAGTTCTCTCTTAAGAACTTCCTTTGCTCAGGAGGGTGGCAGGGGGTGGGGGTTTCCAGGGAAAAAATCCCAACCAGACTTGGGAGCCTGGAGAGAAAACTATGTCCCACCAGGGGTGTAACACTGGGAGGAGGTTACATACAAAAGTGTTAGTTGCTCAGTTCTGTTTAACCACATGAACTGTAGCCTGCCAGGCTCCTCTGTCCATGGGATTCTCCAGGCAAGAATACTGAGGTGGGTTGACATTTCCTCCTCGAGGGTATCTTCCCCACCCAGAGATGGAACCTGGGTCTTCCGCACTGGAGACCGATTCTTTACCATCTGAGCCACCATGAATACAGACATGAAAGTGCAAGTCACTCAGTTGTGTCTGGCTCTCTGCGACCCCATGGACTATATATAGTCCATGGAACTCTCCAGGCCAGAACACTGGAGTGGGTAGCCTTTCCCTTCTCCAGGGGATCTTCCCAACCCACGGATCTAACCCAGGTCTCCTGCGTTGAAGGCCGATTCTTTACCAGCTGAGCCACCAGGGAAGCCCATGAATATATACATATATATATAATGGAAAATCACTGCAGATGGTGAGTGCAGCCATGAAATTAAAAGACGCTTACTCCTTGGAAGGAAAGTTATGACCAACCTAGACAGCATATTATAAAGCAGAGACATTACTTTGCCAACCAAGGTCCATCTAGTCAAGGCTATGGTTTTTCCAGCGGTCATGTATGGATGTGAGAGTTGGACTATAAAGAAAGCTGAGCGCTGAAGAATGGATGCTTTTGAACTGTGGTGCTGGAGAAGACTCTTGAGAGTCCCTTGGACTGTAAGGAGATCCAAACAGTCCATCCTAAAGGAGCTCAGTCCTGGGTGTTCATTGGAAGGACTGATGCTGAAGCTGAAACTCCAAAACTCTGGCCATCTGATGCAAAGAGCTGACTCACTTGAAAAGACCCTGATGCTGGGAAAGATTGAGGGCAGGAGAAGGGGATGACAGGATGAGATGGTTGGATGGCATCACCAACTCAATGGACATGAGTTTGAGCAAACTCTGGGAGTTGGTGATGGACAGGGAGGCCTGGCAGCTGCAGATCATGGGGTCACAAAGAGCTACATGATTGAGCGACTAACAATTCACTTTCATACGGATCAAGCAGCCTAAATTCCTAAGAATATTTCTCTAATGGAAAAAAAAGTGCTGATAGGCAGAATCAGTAATGGTCTCTGTGAAAGTCACTCACTCATGTCTGACTCTTTGCGACCCCATAGACTATACACACCATGGAATTCGCCAAGCCAGAATACTGCATTGGGGTACAGCTGATTAACAATCCTGTGATGGTTTCAGGTGGACAGTGAGGGGACTCAGCCGTACATATACGTATTTCCATTCTCCCCCAAACTCTCTTCCCATCCAGGCTGGCTCGTAACACTGAGCAGAGTTCCCTGTGCTGTCCAGCAGGCCCTTGCTGGTTCCCCATGTTAAATACAGCAGTGTGTCCATGTCCACCCGAAACTCCCTAACTGTTCCCTAGCCTTCCCCCTGGTGACCATAAGGTTATTACAGAGTATTGTCACTCAGTGTGACAATCCCTAGGTCCATCCGTGTTGCTGCAAATGGTGTTATTTTATCCTTTTTAATGACTGAGTAGAAGGAGAAATATCTTATGACATTCCTTATCTGCGGAATCTAAACAGAGATGAAACAAATGAATTTGTAAAACAGGAGCGGACTGTCAGAGAATGAGCTTATGGTTCTCAGGGGGAAGGACGGGGAGAAGGGATAGTCAGGGAGTCCGGGATGGACACGGACACACTGCTGTATTTAACATGGATGACCAACAGGGAAATGCGGGACAGCACGGGGAACTCTGCTCAATACTCTGTAATAACCTTATGGTCACCAGGGGGAAGGATGGGGGAAGAGAGAGTTAGGGAGTCTGGCATGGACATGGACACACTGCTGTATTTAACATGGAGAACCAGAAGGAACCTGCTGGACACCACAGGGAACTCTGGTCAATGCTCTGTAATAACCTTATGGTTCCCAGGGGGAAGGACGGGGGAAGGGATAGTTAGGGAGTTTGGGATGGACATGGACACACTGCTGTATTTAACATGGAGAACCAGCAAGGACCTGCTGGACAGCACAGGGAGCTCTGCTCAATGCTCTGTAATAACCTTATGGTTCCCAGGGGGATGGATGGGGGAAGGGATAGTTAGGGAGTCTGTGATGGACATGGACACGCTGCTGACTTTAACATGGAGAACCAACGAGGACCTGCTGGACAGCACAGGGAACTCTGCTCAATGCCATGTGGCTGCCTGGATGGGAGGGGAGTTTGGGGGGAAACGGATATGTATGACAGTCCCTTCTTTGCTCACCTGAATCTGTCACAACATTGTTAACTAGCTATACTCCAATACCAAATGCTCTTTAGGTGTTAAAAAATAAAATAATAAAATTTTTATAACACATACATTTTTTTTGTACCATGTGGGCTTGGCAGACTGAGAAAAAGAGATTTTTAAACCCAGAGCCTGGATCCTGCTCTCTCTCTCCCCAGATAATCTTTATTTAGATGCTCACTTCTTAGATTATGTTTAAGAAAAGAATGTCTGAATGGAAAGATGCTCCTCCTAGATATTTTCCAGCATAGACTGGACCATGAGTTTGTGATTTTGAGAAGAACACCAGTGTGGGTGTAGCTAGTCATTGGAAAGTCTTCAGGCAACACGCCAACCACCTACATTCTTAGAGAATGGAGGTCTCTCTTGGGGCAACACAAAAAGAGCTCAGAGAAGGCGATTTTGCTCTCAAGCCAGAAAATAAAGGGGGTGTTTTAAGGACAGCCTTGGCTACTCACTTCTTCAAAAGGTTTAAAAGAATAATAGAGGTCTGTTTGCAGAGCTGAAACAGAAAAAGGGAAACCTCCCTATACGTTGATAAATGTGGAGACAGACCTATTCTAGGAAGATGGCTCCACAACATGAAAATACTCACTGCTACCCAGAAGAGTTTGGGCGGGAAAAAAAAAAAAAAAACTAAAGTAAAAGAAAACTCTGATCTGGACAGACTTATTTCTCTGAAAATAACTGGAACTGTTGCGATGGGACCAGGTCATGATGAGGGTGTGCGTCTTTCTGCCCTGGGAGCCTCTTCTCTGGTGCCAGTCTCAAGATGGAGGAGGATCTGGCTGGGGTCTTCTGACTTCATCCAAGCCCCGGGCATCCTGAATCGACAGGTCATCACATGCTTCAGCTGACACCGAGACAGCTGCCTGACCCGTAGAAAGCACGGGTATCACAAAACCATGGACACTCAGGGTGCACAGGCTCCAAGGCTCTCATGATTTTAAGTGCAATCGGATGCTTGTCACCGTGGCCAGCAGGCATGGAGAGAATGGTGAGCCAACAGGGTCCTGGACGTGGGGGGAAGCATGGAGGCAGTGAAGTCCAGCAAGAGATGAAATAGAGTCAGAAACACGCGCCATCTCCTGATGACAGCTTCTACGTGACCACATACCTGTTAAACTTGGAAACAGTTGCATCTCACTGTACAGTGACCTGACCTCAACAGCGCAAATACTAACATGTGAAACCCATTTGAAAAACTTAACACAAGAAAGCTACTTAGGGACAAAAACACGTGGAACAAAATTCTATCAAACAGAAAATAAAAAGGGCAAAAGTTCAATATAGTGGCTGCTGCTGGGAACAGAAAAAGATATGATAAAAGAGGAATAAAGAGGTCGACTCAGCTTCATAGGCATTTGGAAGGGCCCACGGGGTTCATTTCATTCTTTTGTCTCATTCTTTATAAATATATGTATGACAATATGCTTTCTGGATAGATAAAACACTGCATAATAAATCCTGCTTATGAAAACAAACTCTTCGTGCTTGGGTTAGAATGTTGTAAGTGGTTGCATTCCAAGTACTTTCTTTTACCCCCCATCTCTGTATTGTGGGAATCACTGTGGTGGGCAGGAATGTGAGGGTCTCATCTGACAGGACGAGCTCGTCCACAAAACCAGCTGGAAGATTCTGAAGACACAGTAAGTTTTCAGTGCGAGTCAACAGGGAGTTTTAAATTGAAGGGGACCATGCAATCTGATTTGTGCTTTTATAGACAGCTAGGGACAAGGAAGAAAGCTGAGCACTGAAGAATTGATGCCTTTGAACTATGGTGTTGGAGAAGACTCTTGAGCGTCCCTCGGACTGCAAGGAGACCAAACCAGTCAATCCTGAAGGAAATCAGTCCTGAATATTCACTGGAAGGACTGATGCTGAAGCTGGAACTCCAATACTCTGGCCATCTGATGCGAAGAACTGACTCGTTAGAAAAGACCCAAAGATTGAAGGCAGGAGGAGAAGAAGGGGATGACAGAGGATGAGATGGTTGGATGGCATCACCGACTCAATGGACATGAGTTTGGGTGAACTCCGGGAGTTGGTGATGGACAGGGAAGCCTGGCGTGCTGTGATTCATGGGGTCGCAAAGAGTCATTGTTAGTGGCTGAACAATGACAACAAGAGACGTGGAGGGCTTCCCTGGTGGCTCAGTGGTAAAGAATCTGCCTGCCAATACAGGAGACATGGATTCAATCCTTGGGTTGGGAAGATCCCCTGGAGAAGGGCATGGCAACCCACTCCAGGATTCTTGCGTGGAGAATCCCATGGACAAAGGAGCCTGGTGGGCTAAGTCCATAGGGTCACAAAGAGTCAGACATGATTTAGTCTCTAAACAACAAGAAACCGACAGGGACACAGAGGACATTTAAATGCACACCAGTAAGTAAAGGTGCCAATGGGAGAAGCTTCCACGCTGCATGGTTCCAGTCGCAGGATACTTTGGAAAAGACAAAACTATGGAGACGGTAAAAGAATCAGTGATTGGCAGTGATGAAGGGGGTTGGGGAGGGAAGGAGGAACAGGAAAAGTACAGAGGACGTTTAGGGGCAGTGAAAATACTCCATGATATGGCACAAAAGGATTGCTGCTGTTGTTGTAGTTCAGTCAATCACATCCAACTCCTTGCAACCCCATGGACTGTAGTCCACCACGCTCCTCTGTCCATGCGATTTCCCAGGCAAGAACACTGGAGTGGGGGGTGCCGTCTCTTTTTCCGCGGGACTCTTCTGTGAACACAGAACAATACACGTTGCTATCCATTTGTTGGTTCTTGTAGAATATACAAAACCAAGTGTGGTCCCTAAGGTAAACTATGGACTTTGGGTGACTGCGATGTGTCAATGTAGGGTCTCGCCCGTTGGAAATTAAAAAAAAAGTACCATTTTGATGACCAATGTTGATCCAGGGGAGGATGTTTGGGGTTGGGGGGCGGATAGGTAGGAAACCTCTGTTCCAGCCTCTCGATCTTCTTGAAAAGCTTTTCCTAAAAACAGTCGTTAAATAAATATCAGCAGGGTTGCTGCACAGTGAATGAGAATAGGGGAAGCAGAGAACTGCTGAGGTGTCCACTGCAGGGTGCCTTGGGGGTAGCTGGTAAATGAAGTTGGATAGAAGCATTAGGTAGCTAGAAAAGGAAAAAGGAACCTGAGATGACAGTTAGAGAAAGCGGTGGCCAGCAGAACCACAAGGGAGGGCAAACAAAGCAAACAGAAAGCCCTCCAACAACAGAAACTGCAGCCTGGGGTGAAGACCTCGGAGGGAAAACGTGCCAGACATGCCCCCTTCCCTGATTGGCCTTGAGCATATGCCTTATTTGCACTCCCTTCCCTGATTGGTCAAGGGTACACAGCTCCCTTCTCTGCTTGGCCTTGAGCATAAGACTCATTTGCATTCCTTTCCCTGATTGGACAAGGGTACACAGCCCTCTTCCCTGATTGGCCTTGAGCATAAGACTTATTTGCATTTCCTTCCCTGATTGGTCAAGGGTACACGTCCCCTTCCCTGATTGGCCTTGAGCATATACCTTATTTGCATTCCCTTCCCTGGTTGGTTGAGGGTACAAGCCCTATTTTGCATGGGGCAGAATTGATTAGGCTTACTTAGGAGAGCAACAAAGGACATAATAGTGAAACATAAGATGGGGGAGGTTGCTCCTCTCTCATGGCTCAAGAGGGTACAGTTTGCCACTTGCGTAATAAACCCGCCTGCTTGAACTGTCTTTGGCTGTCATTTCAAATGTTTGCTGCAACAAGACAGAACTGAAGGAGAAAAACTGACCCAAGAGAAGGATGTGGCTTTGCTCTGCTCAATGTCATGTGGCAACCTTGATAGGAGCGGGGTTTGGGGGGAGAATGGATACATGTATATGTATGGCTGGATCCCTTCCCTGTCCACCTGAAACTACCACAACACTCACTGTTAATCAGCTATACTTTGATATAAAATAAAAATTTTTTTTTAAAAAAACGACATGGCTTTGAAAGATGCTCTAGAGTTCTTGCTGATAGAATCTGTTGATGAAAGGACACCTCTTACACAGTGCACCCCTATTAAGCTTCTGCACAACGCTTTTGTTAGAACCTACTTGGCCAGCTCGCTGGGGTCATTCTCTGAATTCACAGTAGTCATTTTTGTCTTATAACTGCTATGGGACCGAGAGGCCAGGCTTGACAGCTAAAAGGCAGAAATAATCACCAAGTGCCAGCTGCTAATTTCTTCTGGACATTAATCTTCTGTGGGTCCCAGACCAGGGGCAGGCAACCTAGGGCATTGTGGGAAATTCGCACAGGGAATTATACCACCCACTCTTACATTCTCCTCTGAAGGCGTGTGAGTGATGAGAGTCCCCTCACTCCAAAATAATTCATTCAGAACTTTTGTCTACACAGAGGCCACACCGCCTGGCTCAACAGCAGAAGAATAATACTGAAAGCTGAACTTTGCATGTCGTAGATGTTCGTCTAGTTATAAAAATATGCCTTTTAAACTTTCACTGGTTAACAAAGCATTTTGAAAGGGTGGAATGATTACTAGAAAAGAAAAATGAGCAAGCCCACAGCTGGCTCTAACACTCAGTTTTCCCACATTCACTAATCCCACAGGTCGCCTCCATCTGCAGGTTTGAGAAGCCTGCGCTTTTTGAACACCACGCAAGGCTGTCATTTACTGAGATCCACCCGCCAACCGTCTCTTCCAGATGTTCAAGTGCATCCCACATTGGAACATTACATTTCCCCTGTTACAGTCCGTTTTCTCCATCTTGGCTTAGAGAGCGATGTTTCAGAAATCCAGGTGGAACTTTTTTTTTTTCTTTAGGAAATTACTCCTTTTAATTCTGTTAGTGAGGACTTTCCTGTTTTGTTTTCTTACAAGAGCATTTCAGTTTTAAACCAAGGCACGGAGCCCAGAAAACAAACAGTCAGGACGCGAATGTCTATGCATAAGCCAAGGTCAAAATTATTGCAGACTTGGTCCTCATGCCGTTAAGTGAAGAAAAGGCAGGTGTGTAACTTGAAATGAATTCAACTTCCCATCCCATCAGCAGTTGCATTTTCCTCTCAAGAGTTTATTGTTACAGAATGACGAGGAATTTGAATGCAGGGGATTCAATAATAAACTCTCTAAATGAACAGAGAAGAACTTCTACCGACTCCAGCTTGGCGAAGACAACAGAAAAACACAACTCCATTTGAATTTCGTCCTCACCAATCACTGACGCTGAACCAAGGCATGGGGGGAAGTGTACCAATGAACCAGAGCAGATAATTACAAGCCAACAAAGTCCCAAAGCCCACCAGGGAATGACAAACGAACAGTGTTCTAACTTCCACTGGCCTTTCAGATGTTGATGGCTAACTGAAACACCACACATTAAAGAAAGACATTCCTCAAAATACAAGTATTCTCTGGAGTCTCAGCAGGGGCCAGGAGGAAACTGAGGGTTTGTCTCACCCTTGTTCCCCGTCCTCAACAAGCCAGGCTGCCAGGGGCCTGGCTTTGAACATCTTTAAAGATCTCTGAGCTTTCTCTCATAACGTCCACTCCTTGTAGAAAGGACAGTCCGAGTGCCATGCCAAGGTATACTGTTACCGCACTGTGAAATCATCTGTTCAGATGCGTAGTTTGACTTGGAGTGAATTGTACAACCCATAAGAATACGGGGGTTTCCCTGGTGGCTCAGATGGTAAAACATCTACCTGCAACGCAGGAGATCCAAGTTCGATCACAGGGTCCGGAAGGTCCCCTGGAGAAGGGAATGGCAACCCACTCCAGTATTCTTGCCTGGAGAATCCCATGGACAGAGGAGCCGCCACAGAGGTCTGCGGGGGGGGCTACAGACCGTGGGGTCGCAAAGAGTCAGACACACCTGAGCGAGTAACAGTTTCACACTTGTAAGAATACAGCTCGATGATCTTCACCTGCCCATAGACCTGCACAAACATGAGCTAGGTTACACTACAGAATGGTCTCTTCATCTTGACAAATTTCCTTCTCCTGACACACTTAGCGTATCCAAGATAACCTCAAGTCTCAGCTTCATCATCATGGGTTAGTTTACACTTGTTTTAAATTTTGCACAAATATTTCCAAAGCACAGTAACCCATGTATAGCCAGACATCTAAAAAATATTCCTGCATGTAAACATCTGGATTTATATAAGCCCACACACGAATGTATGCGTATGCCTCCCACCTAATCCATGACCACACGCACCCATGTACCTCCTGACTGGCACTTGGCAACCATCCCCGCAGACACTGAGAAAGCCGGCCCCTACCACCCACTTACCCTTTTGTCGTTATTTAGTGGATACACCATGTCTGACGCTGTGCGACCCCATGGACTGTATCCCTCGGGGCTCCTCTGTCTGTGGGATTCTCCAGGCAAGAATACTGGAGTGGGGTGCCATTTCCTCCTCCAGGGGCAGGATCTTCCCGACCCAGGGACGGAACCCACATCTCCAACGTCTCCTGCTTTGGCAGGCAGATTCTTTACCGCTGAGCCACCGGGGCAGCCCCACTACCTCTATAGTTACTGCTGAGGTCCAGTATACACATACTGCCTGATCACAGCAACAGACCATTCACCACTCACAGTGTGGGCTACACCTTGAGTGACCTGTGCCCATGCGGCTGCTTCTGTCTTTATTCAGAGTCTCTGCTCATTCCCGAGGTTACTGAGCTCAGCTCTCTCCTTCTGCAGCCCCCCACCCAGTTATTTCATGCTCAATGTTTGCAACCCCGACTGTTTCACCACACTCTGCATTCTATCCCCAGTCTTCTAACTTGGGTGACTCTGAAAAGTCCTGCCTATGTTAAAGTTTGTTATTGGTGCTGTAAAGTTGGAGAGATTTTGCAAACACCTTGTGCCATGCATCATCCGAGGCTCTTTCACCGCACGTAAAGGGCTTGAAAGTCAAAGTCGCTCAGTTGTGTCCAACTTTCGGCAACCCCTTTTGGAATTCTCTAGACCAGAATGCTGGAGTGGGTAAGCCGTTCCCTTCTCCAGGGGATCTTCCCAAACCAGGGATCGAACCCAGGTCTCCCGCATTGCAGGCAGATTCTTTATCAGCTGAGCCACCAGGGAAGCCCACGAATATTGGAATGGGTAGCCTATCCCTTCTCCTTCTTCCTGACCCAGGAATCGAACCGGGGTCTCCTGCACTGCAGGTGGATTCTTTACCAACTGAGCCATCAGGGAAGCCCCGTAAAAGGCTTGGACATCACCTAACTAATCAGTCTGCATCCCCCAGCCCAACCTGTAGAGCAGAAATGCTCGACCACCCCTAACCATCCCTTCTCCAGAATGCCACACAAATGGAATCACACAGCAATATGCATTTAAGATTTCTCCACTTCTTTTGTGATCTGCTCACTTACTCTGTTTTCATGTTACTGAGTCATATTTCCAACCAGTTCCTCCTAAAGGAAATCAGTCCTGAATATTCATTGGAAGGACTGATGCTGAAGCTGAAACTCCAATCCTTTGGCCACCTGATTCAAACAACTGACTATTTGAAAAGACCCTGATGTTGGAAAGATTGAAGGCGGGAGGAGAAGGGGACAACAGAGGATGAGACGGTTGGATGGCATCACCGACTCAATGGACATGAGTTTGAGCAAACTCTGGGAGTTGGTGATGGACAGGGAAGCCTGGCGTGCTGCAGTTCATGGGGTCACAAAGAGTTGGACATGACTGAGCGACTGAACTGAACTGAATTACATCCATGCTGAACGTTTCCACCACAGTTCTTCACTGTCCACACCGTGATCATTTCCAGCTGTGGGTGAATTGAAAGCAAAGCTGATACACACATTTGTATGCAAGTCTTTGTGTGGACAGAGTTTTCAGGCACGTATTCAGGAGCTTGACTGCCAGACTGGACTGGTGGCCAATGTTTAGCTTTCTCAGAAACTGCCCAAGTGTGTTTCAAAATGCATTTTGCATCTGCTCCCCGTCAGTGAATGAAAATTCTTATTTCTCCACATAGTCTCCAGCAACTGATGGTGGTGTTTTTCTTTGGTGGCGGGCAGAATTTATTCTGTTTTGTTTTAACTATTCTAATGGTGTGGAAATAACTCATAATTTTAATTTTTAATTCCCTTTTTAAAAAATGCATTTACTATCCTTTTCAGTGTTTATCTGGCACCTATATATTATTTTGTTAATGAACCTGGTGGTCAGTTTTTTCTTTTCTTTCTAATTTTTACTTGAGTTGTCTGTGCTGTTGTTGGCTTTTAAGAGTTCTTTCTATATGTGGACACAGTTCCTTCATATGTGTTTTGCAAATACTTCCTTCTTGTCTCTGTCATATATTTCCGATTCTTCTAATAATGCAGTTCCTTATTTTAAGGAACTCTTATTTTCTTTCTTTGATGGGTCATTCTTTTTTGGGTGTATGTAGAACCTGATTCCCAAGCCAGTGGTTATCTAGATTTTTATCCTATGTGATTTTATAGCACGGTTAGAGTTTTGCACTTTACATTTAGGTCCAAGGCTCCATTTTGAGATGGTTTAGGAAGGCATCACTTTTGTCAAAGGTTCAGAGACCAAGTTCCCCTTTGTTTTATATGCTTAGTCCCCCATTCGTGTCCGACTCTGACCCCACAGATTGTAGCCTGCCAGGCTCCTCTATCCATGGAATTCTCCAGACAAGAATACTGGAGTGGGCTGCCATGTCCTCCTCCAGGGGATCTTCCCGACCCGGGGATCTTCCCGACCCAGTGATCGAACCCAGGTCTTCCACGTTGCAGGCAGATTCTTTACTGTTTGAGCCACAGAGGATAAGATGGTCGGATGGCATCATCACCTCAATGGACATGAGTCTGAGTCAACTCTGGGAGTTGGTGATGGACAGGGAGGCCTGCAGTCCATGGGGTCACAAAGAGTTGGACATGATTGAGTGACTGAACTGAACAGAACAGACATACAACTTTAAAACCAGACTAAAAAACATGGCAGTGTAGACTTTTGAAGGGTAAATTATTTCTCCTGTTTCCCCAGCCATAAAAAAAAAAGAACGAAATAACCCCACTTGCAGAAACAAGGAAGGACCCAGAGACTGTGATACTGAGCAAAATCAGTCAAAGACAAACATCATATGATATCACATGGACGTAGAATCTTAATAAAGGGTACAAAAGAACTCAGTAACTAAACAGAAGTAGAGTCACAGACACAGGAAACAAACTTAGGGTTACCAGGGATAAAGAGCAGAGGGATAAACTGGGACAGTGGGATTGACAGTGAAAGTGAAAGTCTCTCAGTCTTGTCTGACCCTCTGTGACCCTATGGATTTAGCCCACCAGGCTCCTCTGTCCATGGGATTCTCCAGGCAAGAATACTGGAGTGGGCTGCCATGCCCTCCTCCAGGGGATCTTCCCCACCCAGATCCTTTTCCCATTTAGGTTATTACAGAATATTTAGCAGAGTGCCTTGTGCTGTACAGTACGTCCTGTCCACTAGCTGTTTCATTAAAAGTTTCCCATGATATCTCAGGGTCACATCCGGAAAAGTCAAGAGTTCTAAAACGGTTGATGATTTCATAGAAGCATCCTGAAACTGCCACTCCAGCGCTCATTTGCATCAATAAAATCATCCTGGCACCCTCTCCACGGCCGCTCCGCCGCCCGCGATCCCAGTTGCTGTCACGCAGGCAGACCTGACCCTGGATGCCTTTGGCCACTCCCTTCTCCTCTGGCCTTCCTGGTTCGGTCACCAGGAGGACGAAGAGATCCAAACAGGTCGACAAGCGCGGCACATCTGGATAAATTTCAAATTTTCCGTTTGGTCCAGATTCATGCATTATGTGAAACAGAACGCTAGGTTCTGTTTTGCATGCTCCAACCCAGAGATTCTTTCAGTGGCTTCTCTACTTTCATTTTTTTTTTCCTCTGAGTCCGATGATTTCTGAGCAGGCCTCAGGGAACAGCCGTGTGTCCTAGCGTGGGTTTCAACATCTCCAGGCTTTGCGAAAGTCTCGACAGAACTCACATATATATAAGAGGTCAAGTCCAAGTTCTTGCAGTTTCAGTAAAGTGGGGACAAGGTCTGTTCCATGGCTTTTCTGTTCAACAAGGGGCTTCCTTCTTGCTCAAGAGTCACAGATGACGCTGGAACTAGCAGGAGCAGATGCTTTTAGTTTGGGGTAAAAGATAAGTGAGTGGTCATAGTTTCTGGGCTGTTTGTTGGCGTGAATAGAGGTGGAGTGTAGAAAGATAAGAAACAGGGGTTAAGGGTAGTGTTTGCATTTTGGGGCTCAAAGCAATCTCTTTCACAAGATGAAGTTCAAGAGAAAACTTCTCTTTACCAACCGATCTTTCATTTTCTAAGACTGGTTTTGCCAGAAAAACGGCAGGAACCGAGTGCTGGGTGGGGACTGCCCATGGTGAGTGAAGTCACATCACGTGGGCTCTATTCCAGGACAGGTCTGCAACGGGAACAGCAATGCCTGGAAAACAGGTGTTATCTAACACTTGACATCGTGATCCCCTGGAGGAGGGCATGGCAACCCAGTCCAGTATCCTTGCCTGGAGAAGCCCACGGACAGAAAAGTTGGTGGGCTATAGTCCTTAGGGTGACAAAGAGGTGGACACGACTGAAGCAGCTTAGCACGTAGCATAACACTTTATAAGGGGTGATCTTAAATGTTAATATAATTAAATGTGGGGCTTCCCTGGTGGCTCAGATGGTAAAGAATCTACCTGCAAAGCAGGAGACCCGAGTTCAATGCCTGGGTCGGGAAGATCCCCTGGAGAAGGGAAAGGCAACCAACCCTAGTATTCTTGCCTGGAGAATCCCACGGACAGAGGATCCTGGTGGGCTACAGTCCAAGGAGGTCTCAAAGAGTCAGACACGACTGTGCGAACAGTTTCAGTTCTCATAATTAAATTTGCTGACAAAGCTCTGGGCCAAAAGCCTGCTTTGAAGATGACAATAAACAGCCTTTTGAAATATGCCACAAACCTCATAATGCTCTGTGCATTACATGTGATGTTATTGATCGGACATGGATGCGAACACACGCTGGACACACAACAGCGCAGTCCAATCCCTGCCTTTCCTACTTCCTGAAATACGGGCCGTATCCCATTGTGAGGAAATGATGCGCTGTGTGGACTTGGACCATGTGGGAGAAGCCTGGGGGATACGGTGTAGTGGAGACGCTTCATATACAGTTTGGGGACTGTGCTACAGCGCCTCTGACATGGGGAACTCCCCCCAAAAACACAAGAGTCTAACACCTGCCACCAGGTACTGTCTCATTTGTGTCGTCCCATTCATCTGACCAGACTGAAAGAAACTCTATACCGCTTTGATCTGCCCCATTCCCAAGCTGAAGTTCATTGTGGCCAACAGAGAAACAATCAGAGCCTTTAATGAACGTGTGAACAATCAGACATTGTGAAGGTGGAAAAGTTGTTTCCAATGATGTTAATAGAAAAAGAGATTGATTTACGAGAGAGCGTATATATATACACACACACACACGCATATATATTCAAAAATCACACTGCACATCTGGTAAAATTAAAAAAAAAATATTCCTCCAATGTGTCAGCTGGGAAATAACCATCGTAGGAAATGTCAGTTATCTGCCTTGCCAGACCCTTCCTGTGTTCTCGGGAAAGATTTCTCTGCCAGGAAGCCAACAGATGCGAAGAAGCATGACATGACAAGGTTTGACTTGATGGCCGTGAACTCACAAATTAGGATCCTGCGGTCTAAAGAGCAATGTAATTTACTTCCGTATTATGGCATGAGTGGCCTTCATTTTCATCAGGGTAACCTCTATTAGACTCTACACTGAGACCTTCGTGGGAAAACAATGCCAGCACCTATTAGCTAAATTACCCTGTTGACATATTTTATACTAACAGGACACAAACTCTCTGCTTGGTGGGGAAAACAAAGTACCCGGATACATGAAGCTGAGCAGCTTTCACCTGCTGAGAAGGATACTGCTACTGTTGAAAATCAGGTGTCCTGTGGAGCCTGTGAGTCTTCCACCCTCAAAGATAATAAAATTCAGTAGGAGCGACTTTTAGTTACTCACCTAATAAGCAAATAAACCAGGCACGTAAAATTCAGTGTCCTTGTAATACTGTCCTTGGTTCTGTGTTTAATGCTTCCTGCCAGCTCCCTTTAATGTACGTAACCTTTCACTGTCTTAAACAAATGAGATTTTCTCTAATGTAATTTTTATGACGAGTAAGTGGTATGGATGTAATTTGCCACAGTAAGAACGGAAAACATAGGTTACATTATAGAACTGACATCAACAGAACGTTCTACCAAGTGGGGAGGCAGACAGCAACTTGCTAAAGTGGTCAGCGTGTGCATATTTCGGAGGAAACCAGGTCTGCTGAAAAACCACCGTTTCGAATATTCCAGGTGTGCCTACGGGACCGCGAAAGCTTTTCCAGTGGCTGCGCTGTAAACCGTGCCAAAAACGAGCTCGGCTTCAAAGGTACCTAAGAACTACTACACGTGTTTGAAGTTCAGAAAACAATGGGTATATTCATTTCTACAAAGTCCTCATTTAAGGGAAAAGGCTACTTTTTCCATCCTGTTGCCATCCAGGAACTTCAAAATGTTCAAATGCATAGCAAAAAAAAAAAACTGATGCAAGTTTATAGACATGAGTTAGGACTTTGATGCTACTTTTAGGCAAGTTCTGGCCAATGAAGTATTTCTGTTGAAAACTTGTTTCCAACGAAGGAATAAAGACACCATTATGAGATATTCAGGCGCTATTTATTTGGAGGTGAAAAAATATAGTTCTTGCTCCCAATGAAACATTACCTGACTAAGTATGTGTCCCTTATATCTTTTTCAGTTAATAAACAGGAAGGATACAAAGTGAAACATCTATATTAGGAAGCTCCCTTCTCTAATATTTATAAAACAGAAGCAAAAGGTATAGGCAGATTAAATTTTGTAAATAAGGTTTGCAAAATATAATTTTAAGGGGGGGGGCAGTAAAAAAGTTGATTGCAGGAGGAGAAGGGGGTGACAGAGAATGAGATGGTTGGATGGTATCACCGACTTGATAGACCTGAGTTTGAGCCAACTCTGGGAGGTACCAAAGGACAGGGAATCCTGGCATGCTGCAGTCCATGAGGTAGCAAAGAGTCAGACATGACTTAGAGACTAAACAGCAACAAGAAAGCTGATTGCCCTTTGCTATCTACATGAAGTCACCGATGTTTAAAATGTAAAGTAGGAACCTGATTCACTGATGGATGATCTAGAAACCTGTGTCCCCACGGCCTGGAATCAGGTTCCCCTCTGATACAGAACATGGAAACATGAAAAAAAAGAGTCGTACTTCCTTTTGGTCACACCGACCAAGCATGTTCCATGAGGGAGAGGATGGTTAAGTGTGAATATCTTGAAGTCTGCCTCCTAGAGTTTATGACTGTATTTGACAGGCCATCCATCTTAACCTGAAAGGTCTCATTCATTTCAGAAGTGTCCAAATTTACATTCTCCCCTGGGACGGAAAGAACTAAAACTTCTGGATAAAATAAGACATGGCTTTAAGGCTTGTGGGGAAAAAAAAAAATATGCTTTAGGCTCCACTGAGAGTTCAAACTATTTTTGAAATGTGTTCGGTTCAGCCAACTCTGAGATACAGTGTGCCAAAATCAAAGTTCCCTTCACTCCGAACTCCAGAGAATTTTCAGGAAATTTGAATCCTATGGCTCTTGTTCATTCCTTTGCGCAACACATCAAATAGTTCCTTTTACAAGATACTTGATGGCCCAAAATTGTTCACACCGGATTTCTTACAGACAGATGGCCACCCGCGCCAGGATTCTATCGAATTAGTCACCCAACATTTGGGATTGGTTTATGTTTTCTAGCTGCTTGGAAATTTTGATGTTGGCCCCATATTTCTTTTCTTTACCCAGTCCGCTTCTCTTCAAAACCCTTTCTATGTACCTAGATGTCTGTTCTTATTATCGGTAAGTTAAGTGAAAAACACAAGCAAAATAGAAACATAAGCAGAATACCAAAGTCAATCCAGAAATGCAAATTGCAGTAAAAATACAATGCAAGGAATAAAGGAAAAAAAACCTTCATCCGGTATCTTTTAGATTGAATGCTAAAAGATGCTGAAGCATCTCTGTGGGTATGTTCAGTTCAGTTCAGTCGCTCAGTCGTGTCCAACTCTTTGCGACCCATGAATCACAGCACGCCAGGCCTCCCTGTCCATCACCAACTCCCAGAGTTCACTCAGACTCATGTCCATCGAGTCGATGATGCCATCCAGCCATCTCATTCTCTGTCGTCCCCTTCTCCTCCCAACCCCAATCCCTCCCAGCATCAGAGTCTTTTCCAGTGAGTCAACTCTTCGCATGAGGTGGCCAAAGTATTGGAGTTTCAGCATCAGTCCTTCCAATGAACACCCAGGATTGATCTCCTTTAGAATGGACTGGTTGGATCTCCTTGCAGTCCAAGGGACTCTCAAGAGTCTTCTCCAGCAACACAGTTCAAAAGCATCAATTCTTCGGCGATCAGCTTTCTTCACAGTCCAACTCTCACATCCGTACATGACCATTATTTTCTTGATTTAAGGACCTAGATGGTGAACAATGTATCCATGACATACTTGTATCCACATAATGAGGAATCGTCATTTAAAATCATGAAGTCCTAACACCCCTGAACCGTTTGCAGACCTCTGTCATTTTTAGCTCCTTATAAACGATGTGGTTCTTGCCTGAACTGTGAGGGGGCGAGGATTCGCACTAGACCCACAAAGGAGGAAATCAGATAAGAGGAACGGGGTCCCCCGTGCATGGAGAAGGAACTGCAGGGCAAAAGTCCTGAGGGTCACGCTCCCCACTGCCCTTAGCAGAGGAACCTGGAACCAGACCAGAATCCAAACCAGGAAACCGCGGCTATGGTCTCGCCAACATGAAGCAGCGTCTTCGTGTCATATTATTGTCTCCGTGCCAACACGTCGGTGTCTCCATGAGTAATAACAGCGGTTGCGCTCCCTTGTGAGCACTTGCCACAGGCCATGGACTGTTCCCCTGAGCTTTCATGTCACGGGTTCCGTGCTCACAGCAATCCCAACTGAAGGGATATGCTATCCCCCTTCTGCAAATGAGAATGCAGGCACAGAGAACCTCAGACACTGGTCTGAGGTTACACAGCCAGTAAGAGGGGAGGATGGCTTCTACCAAAGCTTGTGCACGGAAGTGCTACGCTAGTCTTCTGCAGGAGAGTGTCTCTTGAGGGCTAAAACAGGTTAAGAAATTGCAAGAGTTAAAGCGAATGTACGGTCCAGGGGTTAACAGTGTGCCTGGCAATGCAGGGCACACTGGCTCGAACGCTGGTCTGGGAAGATCCCTCCTGCCGCAGAGCAACTAAGCCCGAGCACCACAGCTTCTGAAACTTGTGCCCCAGGGCCACAACTCCAGAAGCCCGTGAAACACCTACAGCCCGTGTTCCATAACGAGAGAAGCCACCGCCAAGGGGAAGCCTGCACACCACACTCCACAAGCAGAGACAGCCAGCAAAGCCATGAAAATCCAGCACAAGCGAAAAAAAATAAAATAGCTAATTTAAAAAAGAGAATTGACTTATGGACCTGGGGGGTGGGGAGAGGGGGAGATGTATGGAGAGATTAAGATAGAAACTTACGTTATCATATGTGAAATAAGATAGCCAAGGGGAATTTGCTGTATGGCTCAGGAAACACAAACAGGGACTCTGTTTCAACCTAGAGGGGTGGGATGGCCAGGGAGATGGGAGGGAGGTTCGAAAGGGAGGGGATACATGTATACCTATGGCTGATTCATGGTGAGGTTTGACAGAAAACAGCACAATTCTTTAAAGCCGTGATCCTTCAATACAAAAAGAAATAAATAAAAAAAGAAAAAGTAACTATGTGGACATGTTCTTACCTCCTTCAAAGAGAAGTGATCAACTGTGAATGTTCTGATGTAATTCTGTTGACACACACAGCTACCCGTACACCTGTGTCAACCCTTCCAGTGAAATGACGTCACATATACCAGAATCCTGCGTAAATGCAGGAGACAACGTCTAGAATCCTGTGATTCTGGGTAACAACCAACATTGAGAATGGTGGTCTTTTCTTAAGGAAGGGATCAGACTTCCAAAGCTGACAAGTAGAGAAGCTCTTTCGGTGAAGAAAACAAAGCAGCCATTAGACAGGGGACCGCGCTTCAGTCAACGCAAGATGAGAAAAGAGCCTCCGCCTGCAAACATCCATCAGGAGGAAGACGCCAGGATCCCATTCCCCTTCCCGGCATGCATTTGTTTCTTCTCCATCCTGGTAAACAGAAACCAAACAGGCGTCTTGCAATTATCAATAATTAAGCCCATTTACTTCTAAAGATATAGTGGGTTCAGTTTCAGTCCAGTCACTCAGTCGTGTCCAACTCTTTGCGACTCCATGGACTGCAGCACGCCAGGCCTCCCTGTCCATCACCAACTCCTGGAGTCCACCCAAACCCATGTCCATTGAGTCAGTCATGCCATCCAACCATCGCATCCTCTGTCGTCCCCTTCTCCTCCTGCCCCCAGCATCAGGGTCTTTACAAATGAGTCAGCTCTTCGCATCAGGTGGCCAAAGTATTGGAGTTTCAGCCTCAGCATCAGTCCTTCCAATGAATATTCAGGATTGATTTCCTTCAGGATGGACTGGTTGGGTCTGCCTTGCAGTCCAAGGGACTCTCAAGAGTCTTCTCCACCACCACAGTTCAAAAACATCAATCCTTTGGAGCTCAGCTTTCTTTACAGTCCAACTCTCACATCCATACATGACTACTGGAAAAACCATAGCCTTGACTAGATGGACCTTTGTTGGCAAAGTAATGTCTCTGCTTTTTAATATGCTGTCTAGATATAGTGGGACTCATCACCAAATTGCCTGATGCAAATTTAAAATAAAAAAACACTCTTCTTCCTTCGCGACCAACTAACCGTACACATCACGCTGGGAAGAAACTTGACGTTTTCAACAAAAGTGTTTGCTCCCCCCAACCAGCCCTAAAGTCACCATTTTGTCAGTCCTTTCCCCCCTTTTTACCAGGCAGACGATTTCAATCCATCCACTCTTCCATGCCCAGTGTCTCTGGTTCACACTTTTTTCTTATTCCTCACAGTGGACATATGCTATTGTGTTAATTTCAGGTATACCACACAGATATCTGACATTTGCATACAGTGTGAAATGATCCACACCACAAGTCTAGTAACCATCTGTCCCCATGCAAAGTTTGCATCATATTTCTTACTGTATTCCTTACGCTGCCAGTTACGACCCCATGGCTTATCCGCTGTCTAATTGGAGCTCTGTCCTCCATAATCCCCTTCACCTACGTCATCCACCTCTTCCTCCCCTCTGACAGCCACTCATTTGTTCTCTGTACCCGTGACTATTCCCATTTTGTTGTTTTGCTTTTTGGATTGCACATATGGAGATCCAACCAGTCCATCCTAAAGGAGACCAGTCCTGGGTATTCATTGGAGGGACTGATGTTGAAGCTGAAACTCCAATCCTCTGATGCGGAGAGCTAAGTCATTTGAAAAGATCCTGATGCTGGGAAAGATTGAAGGCGGGAGGAGAAGGGGACGACAGAGGATGATATGGTTGGATGGCATCACCAACTCAATGGACATGAGTTTGGGTGGACTCCGAGAGTTGGTGATGGACAGGGAGGCCTGGTGTGCTGCACTTTACAGGGTTGCAAAGAGTTGGACACGACTGAGCGACTGAACTGAACTGAAGTATAGGTGAAATTAGGCAGTATTTGTCTTTCTCCAAGATTTCACTTAGCATCAGGCCCTTAGATCCATCTTGTTGCCGCAAAAATCAAGATTTCATAATGTTGCAGTCTACAAAATTAACACACAGGAACCTGCTGTTTTCCCCTACACTGATGAATATCAGAAAAAGAAATTTTAAGAGGGGCTCATTTATAAGTCTATCAAAAAAATAAAATATATCTAGGAATAAATCTAACCAAGGAAGTAAAACAATTGTACTCGGAAAACTGTTAAGACACTGATAAAAGAAATTGAATATCACACAAATCAATGGAAAGATATACCATGTTCATGAACTGAAAACATTACTATAGTTAAAATGAGGTCACTGCCCAAGGCGAGCTGCAGATTTAATGCAATCCCTATCAAAATATGAATGGTACATCCCACAGAGCAAAGACAAATACTTTTTAAATTATATGCAACCACAAACACCACCAAACAACCAAAACAAACTCAAGAAAGAACCAAATTGGAGGTATAGGCCCTGATTTGAAACTATACCTCAAAACTAGAGTCATCAAAACAGTATGGTACTAGCACAAAAGCAGACACATAGATCAATGACACAGAACAGACAGCCCAGAAAGAAACCCACACTTACATGATCAATAAACCCACAGTTAGATGATCAAGTATTCTTGCTTGGAGAATCCCATGGACAGAGGATCCTGGTGGGCTACAGTCCATGGGATGGCAAAGAGTCAGACACGACAGAGCAACCAAAACCTTCACTATATGATCGATTAATCTACAACAAAGGAGGCAAGAATATACAACAGGGAAAAGACAGCCTTTTCAATAAATGGTGTTGGGAAACCTGGACAAAGAATCGAACTGGACTTCTCACCCCACATGCAAAAGATCAACTCAAGATGGATTCAAGGCGGGAGGAGAAGGGGATGACCGAGGGTGAGATGGTTGGACGGCATCACCAACTCCATGGACGTGAGTTTGAGCAAACTCCAGGAGTTGGTGATGGACAGGGAGGCCTGGTGTGCTGCAGTCCCTGCGGTTGCAAAGAGTCAGACACGACTGAGTGACTGAACTGAACTGAAAGTTTTAGAAGCCCTAGGAAGTGCAGCCCCTACCAAATTGGGACACACATATGAGGAGTTTGCAGTGTTGGAAGATCACTGACCGCTTGGTGACTCAAATATGGCTCACAACCTCAGTGGCATAGAATCCCCACAGAAGTCTTGGTTTTGAAAGAGCATCTTTTAGGAGGGAAATTACATGAGAAGAAACTTTGGAATCCGCTGCTGGGTCTTGTAGGAACTTCCTCTGTTTGACATCTGAGCTTGACTTGCATTTCAGGTGACGACCTTGTACCCATTTCACACAGTTGCCCGAGCGTGCTGTGCAAAATCACAGTGTTTTAACAAATCGCCAGTTGACACTTTTACTTGAGAACTGATGGTTCTGATATAACGAAGAGTGCTGGAGGCTACAAATAAACCCCACTGAGCGGGGAAAAAAACCAACGTTTTCTCTGAAGCTCTTATTATCTGCTTGTTTGCGGTCTGCTCATTAGGTGGCTTTGTAAAATAAATTGTGAGCATTCCAGGAAATAATCCCAATACCATGGGACCTCCTTATAAGGAGTAATATTCCATGTCCCGAGGCTTTAAAATATAATCCTTTAATTTTTTCCTTGTGTACTTTTCATAATTTCATGAGAGTTTTATTATTATTATTATTAATTTTTTTTTTTTTTTGTCCCATGATGAATGATGTCTATTCTGAGAAAATTTACCGAGGGCAACTTTGGCCTTTCTGTGAAGTCATCGTGACGGCCTTTAATCCTCACTGCACCAGAAATAACAGAAACGACATATAATTGAACATGACTACTCTAGGGAGAAGCTCTATTTTAAGGATAAACAAAGAGATTAACTCCTGATGTCCAGAGTATGTTCCTGATTGTGTTTCTGAAATGTCTGGTATCAGCCTCAGCCCCCCACAATTTTTTTTTCTTTGAGGTGGTAGCATTTGGGGGGGGCAAATGAAAGCAGCAACACCCTGTGCTGCAACCAGCAGCGCTGTAATAAGACAGCATGGTGCTGAAGATGGGGACTGTCATCAGACCAGTCAAGCTCCTCCCCACCGCCCCCCCGCCCAGACGTGAAGGATGGTCACAAGTCCCACTTGGGGCTGATCCTGAAGTCCGAGACACGGTGGGCAGCTGGGAACCACTGCAGCTGGCAGCTCAGGAAGTCAACCTAGGGCGGCTCTGTCATGGCTCATGTTGGCAAGCTGTGCGCTGGCTGAGACCCCCGGGGGCTCAGCTTGGGCCGGGGGTACAGCTAGAGACGTCTCGTTCTTTTCTACACGGGTCTCCTCACAAGCCATGGGCCTCTGCGCAACATGGCAGTTGGCTTCACAATCCACAAGTCCTGAGAGGTCATCCCAGTGAACCAAAAGAGAAACGTAAAAGTGAAGTCGCTTAGTTGTGTCCGACTCTTTGCGACCCCATGGACTGTAACCTATCAGGCTCCTCTGACCATGAGATTTTCCAGGCAAGAATGCTGGAGTGGGTTGCCTTTTCGTTCTCTGGGGCGGGGGTGGGGGGTCATCTCCAAAAGCTTGGAAAGTTATCCTGTGTGTATACATGTCACACACACACACACACACACACACACACACACACACACACACACACAGAGTTCTATCGAGGTACATAGCTGTTGTAGTCATCATTTAGTTTCCCAGTTGTCTCTGACTCTTGGAAGCCCCATGGACTGTAGCCCACCAGGCTCCTCTGTTAATCAGAGTCTCCAGACAAGAATACTGGAGTGGGTTGTCATTTCCTTCTCCAAGGGATCTTCCCAACCCAGGGATTTAACTCATGCCTCCTACATTGGTAGGCAGATTCTCTACCACTGAGAGACCGGGAAAGTGCTTATACATATAGATGCTAAATACACACACACACACACACGGACATGCATGCACATATACATAAATATATATGCATGTGTATGCATACTTTGGCCACCTGATGCACAGAGATGACTCACTGGAAAAGACCGTGATGCTGGGAAAGACTGAAGGCAAACGGTAAAGCAGGTGGCAGAGGATGAGCTGGTTGGATGGCATCATTTACTGAATAGATATGAGTTTGAGCAAACTCTGGGAGACAGTGGAGGACAGGGAAGCCTGGCTTGCTGCAGTCCACGGGGTCACAAAGAGTCGGGTATGACCGAGCAACTGAACGGCAACAAAAATATATGTACATACATATATATACCTAAACATATATATATATACACCTCTACCTATTATTATCTACATGTGCATTATCCATATGTGTGTACATATATCTCTATATAATCTATATACATCTATATATATATATCTTCCCAACCCACGGATTGAACTGGGGCCTCTTGCATTGCAGGCAATTCTCCACTGTGTATGCCACCAGGGAAGCCCTATATATATAGGTGTGTATATATATATAGTGTATGTATATATATAATATACATGAATATAAATAATATATTTTATATATATAGATAGATAGATGTATTCAGTTCAGTTCAGTCGCTCAGTCGTGTCCGACTCTTTGCGACCCCATGAATTGCAGCACGCCAGGCCTCCCTGTCCATCACCAACTCCCAGAGTTCACTCAAACTCATGTCCATCCAGTCGGTGATGCCATCCAGCCATCTCATTCTCTGTCGTCCTTCTCCTCCTGCCTGCAATCCCTCCCAGCATCAGAGTGTTTTCCACTGAGTCAACTCTTCGCATGAGGTTGCCAAAGGATTGGAGTTTCAGCTTCAGCATCAGTCCCTCCAATGAACACCCAGGACTGATCTCCTTTAGGATGGACTGGTTGGATGTATTATATGTATATATATACTGTGTGTATAGATATATGTACAAAGAGCTGCACATATACACATACTATATGCATATAATATAATCTGACAAAAAATTCTAACACCAAAAAAATCACTACCTTGAAAGATAAGTGACTTCACAAGTAGAAGACTCTATGAAAACTGTGAAGGGCATATGTGCTGAGGAAAGTTATTCTGTGTCCCTGCTGCTGCTGCTGCTGTCACTTCAGTCGTGTCCAACTCTGTGTGACCCCATAGATGGAAGCCCACCAGGCTCCCCCGTCCCTGGGATTCTCCAGGCAAGAACACTGGAGTGGGTTGCCATTTCCTTCTCCAATGTGTGAAAGTGAAAAGTGAAAGTGAAGTCTCTCAGTCGTGTCCGACCCCTAGCGACCCCACGGACTGCAGCCCACCAGGCTCCTCCATCCATGGGATTTTCTAGGCAATAGTACTGGAGTGGCTTGCCATTGCCTTCTCTGTTCTGTGTCCCTAGATACACAGTAAAGCGTGCTTTCTGGTCATTAACGGGAAAGTCCACGATACGCATTTCTTCCTTTTCCTTCACTGCCTGTACTAATCAGCTCTTATCTTTGCACTAAAGTCTCATCTCTCAATGGCCAGGAAAAAAATTTTACAAAATTTTACCTTTCAACATGTGGGTCAACATGTGCGCTTAGGATTTGCCTAAAAAAAAAAAAATTAGTAACTCCAAAAAAAAAAAAAAAAGCAGAAACAGGATACACTTCTGCATTGTCTTTCCAGAAGAGGTGGGGAGAAGGCTGCCACACTCTTGCTGTCAGGAGCTGCAGGGCCCAGCGCCTCAGGTCACCAACTGCCAACCTGCATGGACTTTGTGACTCTATTCCACTTTCCATGAACTGTCACGAGCAAGTTTTCGTTAAACTGGACCTCAGGGCAATTTCATGGCTCCCTCCCCCAGAAAGCACAGGGAGCAGAAAGACGACTCTCTCCGGCGGAGTGAATGCAACATCTGTGCAAATCAACCCCACAGACGGGAAGGGCTCAGATCATAGTTGAGAGCTAATATACAAACTAAATAAGCAGCTGACACGACCTTAGGACGAAGCTTGATCTTTGGTGATCGCTGAGACTAAAACCTGGGGCAATTTGGACTACTCTACTAACAGTCATGTACAGAGTAATAGGGAATAACTGTTAAAAAAAAAATAACCTTCCCCCTCTGCCCATGAATATATGATGACTTTATATGTTGCATCTGGATTCAACTTCCAGAGCTTGACATCAGTGACAGTATGTCGTCCCGATGTGCCAAAAAGATACCCTCATGTGTTGCTTGCAGAAGGCAATGGCAAGCCACTCCAGTACTCTTGCCTGGAAAATCCCATGGATGGAGGAGCCTGGTAGGCTGCAGTCCGTGGGGTCGCTAAGGATCGGACACAACTGAGCGACTTCACTTTCACACATTGGAGAAGGAAATGGCAACCCACTCCAGTGTTCTTGCCTGGAGAATCCCAGGGACATGGGAGCCTGGTGGGCTTCCATCTGTGGGGTCACACAGAGTCGGATACGACTGAAGTGACGCAGCAGCAGCAGTATGTGTTGCTACACAGAAAATATGTGGATGGCGAAAGAACAGCTCATGGAACAGATCCGTAATTGTTATTAATGTTCCAACCGTAAGAAATACGTCAGCTGTCAGGGAAACAGGACGCACTGACTCTCTGCAGGGTCACTGGATACAACCGTTCAACAGCAACATACCTGCTTCATGCTGGTAACAAATCCATATATAGGTAACTCCATGACCACATTCTTTTTCTTCTTGAATGTGACCTCATCTCTCTAGTATTTTTTTTTTTTTGTTCCTCTCAGGCACAAATGTCTGCCTTGTAAAACTGTCAGGGAGCATCATACACAGAAAGGAATGACTCTGCATAATATCGGAGATTGAATACCTGAGACCCGGGGTCTCCAGAAGATAAGGTGGGCAGAGAGGTCAACGATCCAGGAAGTGTCTGTGCCATCTTGTTCCTCAAAGTCCTCTATAAATGCACCCTTTGGACGACTGGCTTGTCCAGCCTAAAGCCTGAAAGCCTAAATCTAGACCCTCCGCAATCAGTGTCTACCCGATTCTCAATACCCCAAGTGCAGGTTGGATGCTCCCAGGTTTAGCTAGCGCCCCCTGAGGATTAGCAAACAGGCAGGCCCAGTGGACTAGAGAGTGTTTGCGTGGCTCAGATGTGGAGCTGGGCCTTATGGGGCGAGCAGTCAGAGATGAGACATCAGGATGACCCCTCGAGAGACCAATGGAGGAGGCCCTGTGCCCTGCTGGGGCGGGGGCCAGCTGGAAGCACCCCCTACCACAACCGGGACTCCTGGTAGCTAACCACCTTCCTAGGAAGCTTCAGCACCGGCGGGGGCCCCGACACACGCATTGTCTGGCTGGAGTCTCTTCACGTGTCCGCAAGGTCAGCAGAGGCAGAACCACTTTGCTGAGACGAGATGCAAACACCCCACCGTGACTACCCGTGGCTTCCCATGCCCTGAATCCTCTGTCCACCTCTCTCTCTGCACGGCTGGGTGGTCAGCGTGTGACATCTGGTGACTCCTGCTCTTGTTCCTTTGCCCAGTACAGAAAAGGTGCTATAAGTTGACTTATCAGAAGAAGGAATGGAGGCTCGGGGGAACTTCCCTGGAGGTCCAGTGGTTGGGACTCTGCTTTCCAATGCAGGGCATGTGGGTTCAATCTCTGGTCAGGGAGCTATGATCCCACACGCTGCGGAGACGCTGAGCCCGTGTGATACAACTGCTGAGCCTGGGACGCCTGTGCCCTGCAACGAACAATCGCACAAGCTGCAGGGAAGGTCCTAAGTGCCTTAACTAAGGGCCAACACAGCCAGAGAAATTTTGGAAGTGAAGTGAAAGTCAAAGTTGAGGAGTCCCGTCCTCCTCTTTGCGAGTCCCCATGGACTATACAGCCCATGGGATTCTCCAGGCCAGAACACTGGAGTGGGTAAGCCTTTCCCTTCTCCGGGGGATCTTCCCAACCCAGAGATCGAACCCAGGTCTCCCGCATTGTAGGTGGATTCTTTTCCCAGCTGAGCCACCAGAAAAGCCCAAGAAGACTGGAGTGGGTAGCCTTTCCCTTCTCCAGCGTATCTTCCCAATCGAGGGATCGAACCGGGGGTCTCCTGCATTGCAGGCAGATTCTTTACCAACTGAGCTATCACGGAAGCCCTGGATAAACACATAACAAAAAAGTAAGTGAAACAAGAAATAGGGAATGGGTCCAGACAGCAAGCCAGTTACACAAAGCAGCAAAGCTGAGTCTCAAATTTCTAACCACACTATTTTTTTTAAAAAATTAACTGGACGATAATGGCTTTAGAATGCTGTCTTGGTTTCTGCTCTACAACATGAATCAGCCGTATATATACATATGTCCCCTCCACCTTGAGCCTCCCTCCCACCTGCCAAGGCCAACACAGAGCCCCGGGCTGAGCTCCATGTGCTCCACACAAGCTTCCCACCCGCTGTCTATTGCCATGTGCATAGATCAGTGCTGCTTCCTTAATTCATCTCACCCTCCCCTTCCCGCTGCAGCGCCCACAAGTCCATTCTCCACGCCTGTGGTCTCTCTTCCTGCCGTGCATACAGGTTCATCTGTACTATTGTTCTAGGTTCCATGGACATGTGTGAATATACGCTACGTGGGACACTGCAGGTGGCCCAGGGGTTAGGAATCCCCACGATTCAAGGGACCCGGGTTTGATCCCTGCCAGGGAACTAGGACACCACGTGCTGCGGAGCAACAAAGTTCACGTACCACACAACAGCTGAGCCTATGCAGTGTAAAGAGAGATCCCTCGTGCCACAAAGAACACCCAGCACAGCCATGCAAATAAATATGGAAAAGCAATCATTAAGAAAAGAGATGTCCCGGGACATCACCACGTGTCCCCCAGGAGTACAGTCACCCCTGGCTCAGCTCCAGCATTGCACACACTCCCCGCCCCCTGTAACGACCATGTGTGTATGTGTGTGTGTGTTACACTCTGTGTAACGAAGCCTTTTCACATGTACCTTCCCAGCCTTTCAGACCTTCCTCCTGAGCGTCCGACTCTTCAGTCCGCTTTCATAATTCCACTCGGGGATCCCCGAAGCCCTGGAGTGGAGGTTTGACATTCCGCCATGCTGACCCACCTCGCCACGCTGACCCACCTCCTCTGCTAGTGTGTCTGAGCTCCCCTGAGGCTCCAGTCCCCAGTGGACAGGACTGCCATCACGTCCACCTCCCAAGCAGGACCTCTGGGCCTCTCTCCCTGCGTTGACCGCAGCACCCAGCCCCTCCTATTTTTCTTCATCAACACAGCAGTGTCTTCCAGTGTCCCTCAGCTTCTGCGGGCTCTCCTCCCCCGAGGGTGTCCAGCTCCCTCCCTGACTCCCCACCATTTATTCATGCTAAACTTTTTCATTTGTGCAGCTGCGCCCACAAGGATCACATGAAGGTTTCAGTCTGCCTGTGTCTTGGGCTTTCCAGGTGGCTCAGATGGCAAAGAATCTGCCTGTCGACATAGCAGAGTTGGGTTCGATCCCTGGGCTGGGAAGATCCCCTTAGAGGAAGGAAAGGTGACCCACTCCAGTGCTCTTCACTGGGAAATCCGATGGACAGAGGAGCTTGGTGGGTTATGGCCCTTGTGGTAAAAAAAAGCCTGAGCAACAGAGCACAAATGCACTACCTATACCTTGCAAGGGCTTCCTTCGTGACTCAGGTGGTAAAGAATCCACCTGTAATGCAGGAGACCCTGGTTCGATTCCTAGGTCAGGAAGATCCGCTGGAGAAGGGACAGGCTACCCACTCCAGTCTTCTTGGGTTTCCCTGGTGGCTCAGCTGGTAAAGAATTCACCTGCAATACGGGAGACCTGGGTTCAATCCCTGGGGTCGGGAAGATTCCCCTGGAGAAGGGAACTGCTACCCACCCCCGTATTCTGGCCTGGAGAATTCCATGCACTGTATAGTCCGTGGGGTTGCAAAGAGTCCGACACGACTGAGCGACTTTGACTATGTCACCACGCCTTGCAAATAACCTTCACATTTCCAACAGCTTTCAACATTGTTACAACAAATTCCAGAGCCTGGGGTGTGAGTTCCTTTCCCAACGCCTCATCGTGTAGCCAGTGATCTGTTTACAAAAAACTCTGTCTCTGCATCCCCTCTGAAGCTGTGGACAGAATGTTCCTTCAGCCTGAAAGCCCTCCTCCTGATTCTGTCCCTCCACTGCTTTCTCCTGCCTAGCTGACTTCTCCGAAACTCAGCTCACTAGGACACTTCCCAGAGAAAGGCTTTTGTCTACCACAAACCACCCGCAGAGACCGTCTGCTTACTGATCCAGCTCCGGCCCCAGGCTCTAAGACCTAGGATCATGCATGATGACTGTTTGTTGTTGTTGTTGAATTGCTCCGTCATGTCAGACCCTTTGTGACCCCATGGACTGTAGCACGCCAGGCTCCTCTGTCCGTGGGATTCTCCAGGCAAGAATGCTGGAGTGGGTTGCCATTTCCTTCTCCAGGGGGATCTTCCCAACTGAGGGATCAAACCCACGTCTCCTGTGTCACCTGTCTTGCAGATGGGTTCTTTACCTCTGAGCCACCAGAGAAGCCCCAAGGGACTGGAATTAATCATCCTCATTAAAAAAGCAAAAGTCATCAAATCCGGTCTGCCAAGAAAGCTTGTTTTGCTGGTAGCAATGTCCCTTTCTATAAAAATCAGACAGTAATACTAGATCCAACCTCATTCCGATGCACCTAAGTAGTTTCCCATCCTTTGGAACGGCTTTACAAAGGTCGAGTGCTTGACAGCAAAAGACCTGAGTGAACACACAGTTGCTGCACGCAGGTCTGGGGATGTGGCCATAGGTACAGGGGCGCTCCATTCGGATTCATGGTGCCAAGCTGGCATCACATCAGACACCAGGTCCAGAGGGGGACCGGGGGCAGGTATTCCTTGCTACGGTGAAGCTGCATAGCAGGTACATCTGGACTCACGCGGGGCTCTTTCCTGGAAAAGCAGAGTGATCCAGTCCCAACTGGAGTGGCGCCTTGACAACAAAACCCAAAGTTTCAGAAGGTAAAGAAAAAAAAAACAAACAGCCTTCCTCGAGCCCAGGGTTTTCTCATTCTCGGCACTACAGACAACTTTGGGCTGGATCATTCACTGAGGCTGGGTCGGAACTCTAGGAAGGACACTGAGCAGCATGGCTGACCACTACCCACTGGAAGCCAGAGGCACCCCCTCCCCTCTCACGAAAATATGTCTCTCTACACAGCCCCCAGGGAGAGCTGCTAAGCGACTCCCAACTGAGAACCCCAGTTTTATACGGAATCATTCTATTCTCAGCTCCCAGTTACAATCAGATGGTCAGCCCGTATGAGATCAGACCAGCTAATAACGGGGAGGATTCGAGATACGTTGCTGTGACTCTGGGGCTTCCCTGGTGGCTCGGCGGTAGAGAACCCACCTGCCAATGCAAAAGATGTGGGGTCTGGAAGATCCCCTGGAGGAGGGCATGGCAACCCACTCCAGTATTCTTGCCTGGAGAATCCCAAGGATGGAGGAGCCTGGAAGGCTGCAGTCCATGGGGTCACAAAGACTCAGAAACGTCTGAGTGACTAAAGGCACACACGCACAAGCTGTGGGTCTGAAACACGAAAGTTTCCAACATCCACCACGGCTCAAGGTGCCCTTTAAACTGTACATAACTTTGCAGAAACAGAGTCGGGACAATAAGCCTAACGATCACGGTGAGTATATCATCTGTCTTCTTAATAGGCTCCTGTTTTAAAGCGGGTCACAGCAGTATGGATCACAGAGGGACAAAGCTGCTTTAACTGACAATGCGTAGACCACTCAAAATAAACATTTCTCACGAGAATCCTTCAGGGCTTCTATTTTAAGACAGGCAAGCTAACTGCTTTACAGAATAGTGTTCTGCGTTGCTTATAAAGAGGATTACTGCTCTGAATCACATAATCAGCTGTTGACTGGGCAGCGTGGGTTCAGGTTTCTCTAGTCTGCTGCGATGAGCGGCCTGAACCGGGATAAAGATGGATTGCTACGAGATTAGTCTTGGCGCTTGGAACGTCACGATCGTATTTTACTGCCGTTCAGAGTCTAATTATGAAAATCTTTACATTTCCTTTGCTTGCTTGAGGAAAAACCCTCATTTATTTTTAACTATTCCTATACGTTAGTTACGACACCATGAAGCAGTTTATTTGAAACTAGATGCAACAATTTTCAGTGCAAAAAACAAAGGCAACATTGAAAGCAGTTTTTTTTTTTTTGACTGACTTATTTTAGGTAAAATTACCATCCTCTCTAATATTCTATTTTTTAATGGAGTAAGCTTTCTGTTCCCTGATGGGCATATTCTTAAAATGAATACAACACTTCTTTTTATTTTTTCCCCACATCAATACATATAAACCACAAGCATGTCAAAATGTATTAAAATATGTAACTGTGTTTTAAAGTCTTTCCTTTCAGGCGGGAGACGGTGAATCCCAGAGATGCGGGTTTTATCTTAAAAGAAATTTCATCCTAACCCAAAGTAGAGTGATGCTGTTTCTGGAGTGAGGATTACATTTTGAATAGAGAGAGTGGGAGACAGTTTTACACAGCATAGTCAGAGTACGGGGTGGGCAGGAAGTTGCGGGTGCAAGGGTTTTTTTCTAAAGTCATAAAATTAGATGTCTCAGAATCTGCCCACATGGAGAAAGGAGAGACAGAGTTAAGGGGCATGAAGGCATTCAGCATCCCTTTCTGTCTCACACAGCAGCTTGCTCACTGAGCAGCGACGTACGTCTAAGATTCCAGGACCTGCAGAAGAACGATGCACCTCACATTAACTTAACTTAGACCCTTTCCCCTTCTGACCATGAGCCTGACTGACCATTGATTCAGCATCTGCTGGCTTCCAGCCCCCCAGTGGAGGGACGAGAACCTTAGATCTCCGTGTCAGAGCTTCCCCACCACGGGAAAGGGACGGCAGAGACAGCCCTAAAGCGTGGCACCCAGACACGTGCTCATCTGTCCGCGAGCAGGTGTGCAAGTGGTCAGGCAGCCTGTTCTAGCAGCGGGGGAAGCCAGGCTTCTTGCTCTTAGGAAACCAAGGAGCGCTGTGCTTCTAAGATGCACCTGCAGCCCGACACCATAGCCTCGGGGATCGGGGTCTACGAGTCCCAGAAACTGCCATCTTCTGCCCTGAGCTTTGAGCCCAACCCAGGCTGAGTGCTGACCCGCTCCCCTACTGGTTGCAGGGCAGGGACCACGCTCTGGCTTTCCTGACCAACACCGTTCGTTCCACGACCCTGGCTCTTGTTGACTGTGGTTCCTGACACCGCTGATGTCATTGAACAAGTCAACTGGCACCATTATCAACAGCAGTGCTGAGGACTCCCCTGGTGGCTCGGTGGATAAGCATCTTGCCTGCCAGTGCTAGGGGACGTGGGTTCTGAGAGGGTAACAGGCAGGAAGGCCAAGGGTCTCCAAATGGAGGAAATAGGCTGCAAGTATGAGACAGTTTTTATCTCTCTTAAGTGGCAAGAGGAAACAAACTAGTGATTTTTTTTTCCCTTCTCTATACCAATTTAAAAAAGGTTTCTCTCGAAATACTGTGTTGCCATAATGACACCTGGTTCCACCTGAAGTTAACTTTTCTCAAACCTTGAGTTAACCAATGCATTTTCCTTATGGAAATGTTGGTCTTAAGCTCTGTTAATGTACTATGCATTTACCCCAGACTCTGTCTTCAAGTCGGTTCCGCCTAATGGCTCAGAAACGACTTGACAAACCAGTGTAATACTCAGACATTGTTCCCCTAATCTATGTAAACTAAACTGTTTGTATCGTAACCAGCCTCTATACTAGATTCAAGTCAATCATTTTATGGCCTGGGATGACTTGTTTGGTGCCAAGATTATTCCAAAATACATCTTATGGATGACGGGCCTGGTGCCATTCTCTGAGTTTTAAGATATTTGGCAAGCCACTCCAGTACTCTTGCCTAGAAAATCCCACGGATGGAGGAGCCTGGTAGGCTGTAGTCCCTGGGGTCGCTAAGGGTCGGACACGACTGAGCGACTTCACTTTCACTTTCACACATTGGAGAAGGAAATGGCAACCAACTCCAGTGTTCTTGCCTGGAGAATCCCAGGGATGGGGGAGCCTGGTGGGCTTCCGTCTATGGGGTCACACAGAGTCGGACACGACTGAAGTGACTTAGCAGCAGCAGCAGCAGCAGCAGTGATTATATAACATCCAGCTGAAGACTAGCAGGAGGGGTACTCTTTCTGCCCCCTTCTGATGCCTATGTCAGAAGCTTTCTCTATCTCCTTTATACTTTAATAAAACCTTATGACACAAAAGTTCTGGGCGATCAAGCCTTGTCTCTGACCCCGCATTGAATTCTTCTCCTCTGGAGGCCAAGAATCCTGGCGTCTCTTCGTGGTTCAGCAACAACTTTGCAGTTCCATCCCTGTGCCTCGGAGCAGCTCAAACCCCGTGTGTGCCACACGGTTTAACGAAGCAGAATTACGACAGCTTGAATGAGCAGTGTCCCCCAGAACACCAGAAGGAAAACAAAAACCAAGTCAGGTCACCAGGGACAGTTTAAGCTAAGGTCAGTTAGTTCAGTTTAGTCGCTCAGTCGTGTCCAACTCTTTGCGACCCCATGGACTGCAGCATGCCTCCCTGTCCATCACCAACTCCCCAGGTTTCCTCAAACTCATGTGCACTGAGTTAAATTAAAGTGGTTTCCTAACAATTTATTGTGATGCGGCCCCAGGCTGTGTATGGCACTGCAAAACCAGGGTATCCCCCCAACTGCCGCCTCAAGCCCCCTGCATTAGCTGAAGATGCCAAGTTCGGAGCCCTAAACCGTAGTTAGCAAATCAGGTAGCTGTTTAACACGGCTTGGGGCGGACGACCAGCCTGCCTCCAGAGTAAACAGTCTCACGGCACAAGAGAAGTGCCCTTAACGTGGGGCAGATGTCTTTAACGGCCCCTGGGTCTGGCTAAGACTGGGGAAATTTTCAAGCTGTCTCTTTAATAAGGGGCAACAGACACTTCAATAGGGAACTGGGATTTTTCTCTTCCCCTTGACGGAGGCAGATAAATCACCCCGAAAGGAGTGGGCTTAGTTATCTTACCACTGCTAACGTGTCTGCCGAGTCAGAGACACCATGGCCACTGACACAGATATTTTCATCCATTTCTGCACGAGACGGAAGGTTCACAATCTAGGGAGTTTCCCCACAGCTGGAGCCCTCAGGGTGCTGCTACTGTCAAAATAATGGGTTCCCTCCAGACAGATGCCCGTGGTGGGACTGGGTGTCCTGAACTAGCCACCCCGTGGTAGACTACCTCATCCCAGAGCCCATGGCCTGTGGGTACCAGCTATTTTTCTCATCTTCCCAAACTCCCTCTGACGCAGGGAGGCCCAGGGTGCTGTGATTCATGGGGTTGCAAAGAGTCGGACACGACTGAGTGACTGAACTGAACTGAACAATACTGGCGCTGAGCTAGTATTAATAATCCTCAGGATAATAATGAGTTTGGCAGGTTGATGGGTGTACACATGGGACCTCCGTCATGCCAGACGCCAGGCCCTGATTATTTCATTTCAGCCTCATGGCAGCCTTGTGATACAAAGTTTCATACATCTGCATCTGACCCAGAAGACCTGGGCTGCCCAGTGGTGGACCAGTTCATCCCAGAGCACATGGCCTACGGGTACCAGTTTCAGGTCCCAGGCTGGAGAGCTCCTGCCTCCCGCTCTGGGGCAGCCCTCGATCCATCAACCCAACCACAGTCAGGTTCTTTCTTGTCAAAGCCGACAGTTCCTTTCTGGCCTCCCCACAGCTGCTTTGCAGAGAGACGTCTTTACCGTATGTGTTCTGATCCAAGGGAATACAGATAAGCCGTTGCAGCCATGATTGCAACTGAGCACCGCGGTGGACCCCCAGGGTTCAGACCGTGCATGTGCGGGGAAAGGTCAGTGTGACCTGCAGCGTGGGACCCGGGAGGGGACGATGGGGAGATGGGCCTCCCTCCCTTGTGATCGGGACAACACCGCTACGCCCAGCTCACATCACGTTTTGTGGGTCCAAGCCCGGTTCAGCCAGCAGTGCGGCTCCGGGTGGAGGCGGTCTTTGTTTCAAGACGTCACTTCTCATAAATCACACACCAGCACCTGAGTCCCCAGCATCTACCACAGAAAGAGAGAAATTATGTTTGCCCTGGACGCATGAAAGGACACCCAGAGAACTATAAGAGTCGACAAGGTGTTCAATGAACTCAAATGACGATACTCAAGACATTTGTGAAAGTGAAGTCGTGAAAGTGAAGTCGCTCAGCTCTTTGCGACCCCGTGGACCACAGCCTACTAGGCTTCTCCATCCATGGGATTCTCCAGGCAAGAATACTGAGTGGGTAGCCTTTCCCTTCTCCAGGGGAATCTTCCCAGCCCAGGGATCGAACCCAGGTCGATCTGCATTGCGGGCAGATTCTTTACCAGCTGAGCCACTGGGGAAGCCCAACAGCACAAGGCTCAGTTCAGTTCAGTCGCTCAGTCGTGTCCGACTCTTTGCGACCCCACGAATCACAGCACGCCAGGCCTCCCTGTCCATCACCAACTCCCGGGGTTCACTCAAACTCATGTCCATCAAGTCGGTGATGCCATCCAGCCATCTCACTCTCTGTCACCCCCTTCTCCTCCCACCCCCAATCCCTCCTTTCCAGCATCAGAGTCTTTTCCAGTGAGTCAACTCGTCACATGAGGTGGCCAAAGTATTGCAGTTTCAGCTTTAGCATCAGTCCCTCCAATGAACATCCAGGATTGATCTCCTTTAGAATGGACTGGTTGGATCTCCTTGCAGTCCAAGCGACTCTCAAGAGTCTTCTCCAGCACCACAGTTCAAAAGCATCCATTCTTCGGCGATCAGCTTTCTTCACAGTCCAACTCTCACATCCCTACATGACCACGGGAAAAACCATAGCCTTGACTATGCGGACCCTGCTTGGCAAAGTAATGTCTCTGCTTTTAAATATGCTATCTAGGTTGGTCATAACTTTCCTTCCAAGGAGTAAGCGTCTGCTGCTGCTGCTGCTGCTGCTGCTAAGTCACTTCAGTCGTGTCCGACTCTATGTGACCCCATAGATGGCAGCCCACCAGGCTCTGCCGTCCCTGGGATTCTCCAGGCAAGAACACTGGAGTGGGTACTAGTTATCAATTGAGCAAACACACAGGGGAGACTGAGAAGGAAGGAGACATGTAAGCCAGCTATCACTGGCTTGGCCAAAAAGTTTGTTCAGGTTTCTCCATACAGTGTTAGGTTCCCAAATCCATCGTATAGAAAAACCCGAATCAACTTTTGGCCAGGCCAACATGTTAGCCCTTGAAAACTGGTCCTTATGAACATGGAGAGCTTTCATGTCCCAGGTCTATTCAAAGGGACTCAAACCATTCTCTCAGTACACCCTGGCCACCCAATGAATACTTCATGTGGCTGGAGTACTGGGTACTTTCAGATGCTATCACGCCCACACTGCAGACACAGTTATTGTTCAACAAGGGCCTTCTCAAAGCTCGATTTCTTCACCCACTTGCAAGACTCAGGGAGGAAAATTCATGCACTTAAGGGAGCAGTAGAAAACACATTTTGAAGCAGCAGGATTTCTTAAAAAGACTACTTTTAAATAGAATCAGAAAAAAAAAAATGCAAACATGTCATCTCACTTGACCATAGTAACAGCATCGGATTTAATATTTTCGGTCCAGACCATCTGGGCTTGATTCTCATCGTTTGAAACTCTATGGGAGCTATTTCGGTTGCACTTGGGAAAGTTTCATTTGAGTCAGAATTACGATGAGAACCTAGTCCTATTGCTAAAATAGAAAGCTCTGCCTTTTCCCCCCCACCCCCTCGCTCTCTGAGAAAGTTGCTTTGGGAGGAATAATTTGGGACCTCAGAACAGATTTAGGAGCTGATGGGACTTGCCCTGGTGGTCCACTGGCCAGGACTCCAGGTTCTCAATGCAGCAGACTCGGGTTCCATCCCTGGTCAGGGAAATAGATCCCACATGCCGAAACGAAGTGTTCACCTGCCACAGCTAAGACCTGGTGCAGTCAAATAAATAAATATTTTCTTTATTTTAAAAAGTTTTACATTAAATTAAAGGGAGGAGGGTGAGAGGGGGGTTCAGGAGGGGGAACTCATGTACACCTGGGGCGAATTCATGTCAATGTATGGCAAAACCAACCAATATAGTATTGTAAAATAAAAAAAATATTTAAAAAATTAAAAATTTTTACATTTAAATATCAAAAATTTTTACATTAAAAAAATAAAAAAATTTACATTTTAAAAAATTAAAAATTTTTACATTAAAAAATCAAAAATTTTACATTAAAAATTAAACATGTTTACATTTTAAACTTAAAAATTTTACATTTAAAAATTTTTTAAATTTACATTAAAATAAAATTTACATTAAAAATTAAAATTTTTACATTAAAAATTAAACATTTTTACATTATTTTTTCAAATATTACTTCCAGATTTTTAATATTAAATATGCAGTTTAATTTTGAAAGCTAACAAGACCTGTTTTGTTCTTTTTTGTTTTGTTTACTTTACAATATTATATTGGTTGGTTTTGCCATACAATGACATGAATCCACCCTGGGTGTACATGAGTTCCCCTTCTTGAACCCCCCTCCCACCTCCCTCCTCACCTTATCCTCCCTCTGGGTCATCCCCGTGCACCAGCCCCGAGCATCCTGTATCATGCTTCAAACCTGGCCTGGTGATTCGTTTCACATATGATAATATACATGTTTCTATGCCATTCTCCCAAATCATCCCACCCTCACCCTCTCCCAGAGTCCCAAAGACTGTTCTGTACACCTGTCTCTCTTTTGCTGTCTCGTATACAGGGTTATCATTACCATCTTTCTAAATTCCATATATATGCGTTAGTATACTGTATTGGTGTTTTTCTCTCTGGCTTACGCCACTCTGTATAATAAGCTCCAATTTCATCCACCTCATTAGAACTGACTCTTTTTAACGGCTGAGTAATACTCCATTGTGTAAATGTACCACAGCTTTCTTATCCATTCGTCTGCGGATGGACATCTAGGTTGCTTCCACGTCCTGGCTATTATAAACAGTGCTGCGATGAACATTGGGGTACATGTGTCTCTTTCAATTCTGGTTTCCTCGGTGTGTATGCCCAGGAGTGTGATTGCTGGGTCGTATGGCAGTTCTATTTCCAGTTTTTTGAGGAATCTCCACACTGTTCTCCATAGTGGCTGTACTAGTTTGCATTCCCACCAACAGTGTAAGAGGGTTCCCTTTTCTCCACACCCTCTCCAGCATTTATTGCATGTAGACTTTTGGATAGCAGCCATTCTGACTGGTGTGAAATGGTATCTCATTGTGGTTTTGATTTGCATTTCTCTGATTATGAGGGATGTTGAGCATTTTTTCATGTGTTTGTTAGCCATCTGTATGTCTTCATTGGAAAAATGTCTGTTTAGTTCTTTGGCCCATTTTTTGATTGGGTCATTTATTTTTCTGGAATTGAGCTGCAGGAGCTGCTTGTATATTTTTGAGATTAATTAAAAAATTTTTACATTAAAAAATTTTTTTTTACTTTTCAAAAAATTAAACACTTTTATACTTAAAAAATCAAAAAATTTTACATATAAAAAATCTTTACATTAAAAAATTTAAATTTAAAGGAAGAAAAACCCACATAGCTGAAGAACATTTCACATACCACCAGCTATCAATTCAGAGCTCAAGCAAATGACAATCAGTTTTCTGTGAATGAGACAGTCTATTTTCCCCATATTAGAAGAAACTCAGTCTGTTGACATCCCATGATGTTGATGTTTTTACGCTGTCTTTCCCCACATCTATTGCCCCTTCCCTGCGTCTACGCTATTCCTGACTGCATATGCCTTTGGATCAGTTTAGTCTTGCTTCCTGAGAGAGCTGTGGAAGAGCACACAGGCAGTGTGGTGACAGACTTAAGCGTGAAGGAAACCAGTCTTTCACCTCTCTTTGCTTCCCTCCCTCCCCGGGTTCAAATTCTAGGGAAGCTGCTTAAATAGGTTGCAAGTCTCTGATTTTAAAGAAATCAGAGGCTGTTTTGTCTTAACACTTGCACAGATGCTGTTACAACAGCAACGCAAGCCTTCTGAAGAGAGAAACGCCACCCACCGTCTTTCCACCCTAACACTTGTTTCATTTACGGAAAGAAAAACAAAAAAAATGGGTACAGAGATTCTTCTTTACAAAGTAGAAACGGAGAAACAGACAGACAGGACAAACATGTGGAGACCAAGGCAGGGAGGTGGGTGGGATTAATTGGGAGACTGGGATTGATCCATTACTGATACCCTGTATGAAATAAGGAATGGAACTTGCTGTAATAGCCCAGGGAACTCTTCTCAACACTCTGCGGAGACCTAATGGGAAGGAAACACAGAAAAGGGATATATGTATATGTATAGCTCATTCGGAGAAGGCAATGGCAACCCACTCCAGTACTCTTGCCTGGAAAATCCCACTGATGGAGGAGCCTGGTAGGCTGCAGTCCATGGGGTCGCTAGGAGTCGGACACGACTGAACGACCTCACTTTCACTTTCATGCATTGGCGAAGGAAATGGCAACCCACTCCAGTGTTCTTGCCTGGAGAATCCCAGGGACGAGGAGCCTGGTGGGCTGCTGTCTATGGGGTCGCACAGAGTCGGACACGACTGAAGTGACTTAGCAGCAGCAGCATAGCTCATTCACTTCATTGTACAGCAGAAATTAACCCAACGCTTTAAAGTACCTGCACTCAAAAATTTAAAATAAAAAAAAAATGCTTTTGAGGTCCCCATCTTATCCTTATCTATATATTATAGATACATCATTTTTTAAAATGGATAAATGACAGTGTAACATGTAATACAACCCAATCCTTTATTTTTAAGGAATTCTTTGCCCTTGATTTGGCCTCTTGCAGAACTGGAATTTTACTCAAAAAATTTTTGAAAGAGCCACCAAATCGAGTTAATAGTCACAGAATATTCCCTCAAAAGATTCCTTAATTCAAACATCAGGAAATACAGACTTCTGTATTCTTTTGAAGAAAGAAAGAGCATTAAGATTTCAGAAAACATTTCGGCATTCACACACGAGTCCTGAGAAATGCTTCAGGGATTGGCCAAACCCTCTGTTTAAAAAGTGTTCCTTTGTCACACATGAGAATGGGCACATTTCCAGGATATATTCTATCATTTTGAGAGTTTGGGATGCCACCTTTATAGAAAGCCGAGGTGGGCCCAGGCTCAGAAGGACAAGTAGGTGACAGGTCTCCTGACTTACAAACAAGGGGGTCAACCCCAGCCCAGAGTTAAGCAGCTGCTTCAAGCCGCTCATCTACGCTGACCTCCAAGTTGCCTCTCCTTTCATGGGTCAATCCCCCACCTTCATCATTCAGATTATTCAAGCTTGTTCACACTCCATATTGCAGGGTCCCACCGAATAGCCAAAACTAAATGACTGTTATCAAGTCAAGTGTTCGCATTTTTTGAGCCCAGAGTCAAAGTTTTGTTGAACTTCATGAGCCACATCTAACACAAGGCCAAGAAGATATTATCATTTATCAAAGGTTTATTGAAGAAAAGTATGCCAATACTCGAAAGACATTATGAGCATCTTTGAAAATAATTCTCCGGTATTTAGAACCAGATCCCCTTCCTATAAATTATCAGTTACAAGAAAGGGCCTCCTCCATATATGTGTATGTATGGTTGAGTCTCTTTGCTGCCCACTTCCAATATAAAATTTAAAGTTTTTAAAAGGGCACGGTAGGGGAGCTCCTCCAATTTTTTTTTTTTAATGTCAAAAGAAGTGTAAACTCTTTGTTTATTCCCTAAAGATTCTTGTATCTGGAGATTTATTTACATTTTAAGAGAATAGAACTGGGTCAGCTTTAGGGGAATTATTTGCAGTTTCAAAAGGGGGTAATGACCTGAGAAGCTTGCTTTTCCCCCCACTTTCAAAGGCCTTCTGGTTGACTACTGCTCCCCTGTTGGTTCAAGCAGTAGAGTCTGCCTGCAATGCAGGAGACCCATGTTGGATCCCTGGGTCAGGAAGATCCCCTGGAGCAGGAAATGGCAATCCACTCCAGTATTCTTGCCTGGAGAATCCTATGGACAGAGGCGCCTGGTGAGCTACAGTCCATGGGTTCCCAAAGAACTGGACACGACTAAGTGACTAACAGTACTCTTGCCTGGAAACGCCCATGGACGGAGGCACCTGGTAGGCTGCAGTCCATGGGGACGCAAAAAGTCAGACACGACTGAGCGATTTCACTTTCATGCATTGGAGAAGGAAATGGCAACCCACTCCAGTGTTCTTGCCTGGAGAATCCCAAGGATGGAGGAGCTTGGTAGGCTGCCATCTATGGGGTCGCACAGAGTTGGACACGACTGAAGCGACTTAGCAGCAGCAGCAAGCGACTAACACACATAAAAGGTTCATTTAACGAAATTTTGTCTATGGAATGTCTTTAAAAGGCAATCCACTCCCATACTCTTGCCTGATAAATCCCACGGATGGAGGAGCCTGGTAGGCTACAGTCCAAGGGTCCACGGGGTCGCAAAGAGTCCGCCACACCCGAGCAACTTCACTTTCTTTCGTGTCCAACTCCAGCACTGGAATGATCCATAAAATGGACCTGTGGAGCTAACAGGAGTGAGAAGAAAAGACAACGGTCCATTACCCGAGACCATGAGCCCAAACTGTGCAGAGAGCTAGGCTTCAATTCTATCAGTTGAGGCTGAAATGTATGTAGTCATTAAACAAAGAACCAAACATCTATTGACCAATCTGGGTTCATGCAGGGACTCAGAATAGTAAGCCATAAAACAGAAGGAAACCGAGTACCTGTGCAAAGAAAGAGAACAAGGATCGAGCAGCTGAAATCACCTCGCAGGCCGACAAAGCTTCATACAGACGGATGGCCATCCAGCCTGCAGCGTGTTAAATCCCCGCCATGCCAGCCCCTCGAGGTCACTGCAGCCAGAATCTCTGGGCTAAGAGTCCACCCTAGAGCTCCTCATCCAGGCCTCAGAGGTTACCTCTAACTGTGCTCCCCAGGTCAGCAGCATTGACATCACCAGGGTACCCAACGGGTGTGCAAAGGCTGAGCCTGAACCCAGACAGCAACAGAAGAGAGAGTCTCGGGGTTGGGGGGGGCGGGGGGTGGGGATACTCCAGGGATCGGTGTTTCACAAGCCCCGGATACACACTGAAGATCTAGAACCATGGGCACAACTCATCTCGTGACCATTTTACAAATGAGGACTCGAATGGAACAGCTGATCGTCAGGGCTCTGCAAACTGGGAAGGGATGTAGGCGAGACCAGAAACCTGGACCACAAGGGGAGCCGGGAAGGATTTTAAAACTTATTAACTCTCTCTGCTGGTACACATGGTCATCCTTTGAGTAATGTATTGATGGTTTTCTCTCGCTCTCCCTAAGACCCATGATAAATGGAAGCAACGCAAAGCAGGTCAAAAGAACACACGAATTACAGGGCTACGCAGGCTGTATTTCATGTCAGAATGCAGCTGTTTCACTGTCACAGGTTTGCTTCCTAATCACTTACTCTAATGCTCTATTTGTCTTCATAATGCGTGCACTTACCGCCTATGTTTAGCTGTGCCTCAAATAAAAATGGATTCACCGTTCATTTTATGTCAATTTGGTTTCAAGCTCTTTATCCTAACTGCAACCCAAATGAGATGCAAATGATTACATTACATTTGAGAGGTGAGCCAGGGAGCATTTCAGTGTCCATTCGAGACGGTATCTTGTTAAGCGCATACTAAACAAGATTAAAATCATCTGGGATCTTAAGAGTACACACTGGGCTAATTAATTCCTTAGTGCAAAAGAACTATCATCGCTGGTCCTTCTGTGGCTTTCACTTGTGCTATTTGACTCTTTATTTTATTAATGGGCTTCCCTGGTGGCTCAGCTGGTAAAGAATCTGCCTGCAACGCGGGAGACCTGGGTTCAATCCCTGGATTGGGAAGATCCCCTGGAGAAGGGAACAGCTACCCACTCCAGCGTTCTGGCCTGGAGAATTTCATGGACTGTATACTCCACGGGGTCGCAAAGTGTTAGGGTTTATATTTTATTTTATCAATATTTTATTGTATCAATACAAAAGAACATCTTGCTGTTTTAACCATGTTATTATTTAGGCTAAAGTCAAGATGCAGCAAGAAAACAATAGGACGAAACCAAGGAACACTTTTCACATCCATAAGCAGGATAAACAGAAGGAAAACAAAAGTACAGACTAGCAAAGCTACTAGTGCTGAAAAGCAGAAAATGTGAAAGCACCTTCCCACACACTTCGTGAAATGGCCAAAAAGCATGAGATGCTACTACTGAACCGAACTGTCAAAAGTGAAAGTGAAAGTCGTTCAGTCGTGTCCGACTCTGTGCGGCCCCGTGGACGCTACAGTCCATGGGACTCTCCAGGCCAGAACGCTGGAGTGGGTAACCTTTCCCTTCTCCAGGGCATCTTCCCCACCCAGGGATCGAACCCAGGTCTCCCGCCTTGCAGGCGGATTCTTTACCAGCTGGGCCACAAGGCATCTTCTGTCACCTACCTTTTTCTCTCTGAAGTATCACAAATATAATTGAGGAAAATTTGCTCGAGCATAAGAACATAAAATATGTATCAAACTAGCAGACCCACTGAGTTCTTGGCAAAATGAGTGAAAATGCATACACATTCTGAATGGATACTTTAAAAACTGAAGTATAACAAAAGACAGTGACTCAGCTATCAAGGGAAATAAGCAAGTTCGTGACGGCATGAAAGGAAGCGGACCTTTCCCTGTAAACTAGGCTTCCCCAGTGGCTCAGTGGAAAAGAATTTGCCTACCACTGCAGAAATCATGGTAGACACAGGTTCGACCCCTGGCTAGGGAAGATCCGCTGGAGGAGAAAATGGCAACCCACTCCAGCATTCTTGATGCAATAATCCCATGAACAGAGGAGCCTGGTGGGCTACAGTCCACAGGGTTGCAAAGAGTTGGACACGATAGAGCGACTGAGCACTCCCTGTAAACCGGCAATCCGTTCAGTTCAGTCGCTCAGTCGTGTCCAACTCTTTGCGACCCCATGAATCACAGCACGCCAGGCCTCCCTGTCCATCAACAACTCCCGGAGTTCACTCAAACTCATGTCTATCAAGTCGGTGATGCCATCCAGCCATCTCATCCTCTGTCGTCCCCTTCTCCTCCTACCCCCAATCCCTCCCAGCATCAGAGTCTTTTCCAGTGAGTCAACTCTTCGCATGAGGTGGCCAAAGTATTGGAGTTTCAGCTTTAGCATCAGTCCTTCCAATGAACACCCAGGACTGATCTCCTTTAGGATGGACTGGTTGGATCTCCTTCCAGTCCAAGGGACTCTCAAGAGTCTTCTCCAACACCACAGTTCAAAAGCATCAATTCTTCAGCAATCAGCTTTCTTCACAGTCCAACTCTCACATCCATACATGACCACTGCTGCTGCTAAGTCACTTCAGTCGTGTCCGACTCTGTGTGACCCCATAGACGGAAGCCCACCAGGCTCCCCTGTCCCTAGGATTCTCCAGGCAAGAACACTGGAGTGGGTTGCCATTTCCTTCTCCAATGTGTGAAAGTGAAAAGTGAAAGTGAAGCCGCTCAGTCGTGTCCGACCCTTAGCGACCCCACGGATTGCAGCCTACCAGGCTCCTCCATCTATGGGATTTTCTAGGCAAGAGTACTGGAGTGGCTTGCCACTGTCTTCTCCAACTCTCACATCCATACATGACCACTAGAAAAACCATAGCCTTGACTAGACGGACCTTGGTTGGCAGAGTAATGTCTCTGCTTTTTAATATGCTATCTAGATTGGTCATAACTTTCCTTCCAAGGAGTAAGCGTCTTTTAATTTCATGGCTGCAATCAGCAATAGTACTATCAAAAGACAAAGAATCAGCATAACTCAGGACTAGAATAAAAGAACTTTCTACAACCAGGATATGTGTGAATATAATAGAGAGACAAGACTTCAGGAAGACAAGCTTTAGGTCTACTTCATTCACCAGGATGCATTCATTTGTTTTCTTTAAAGACAAATTCATTGAGCATCTACTATGAGAAAGGTATTATGTTTAAGAATATAGCTACTGCAGAGAAAAAAAGAGACTTTTACTGGGAAGTAGGCTATAAGCAAATAATTATCCAATTAATTTTTATTTCTAATTATGAACAAGGTTGTTGAGAAATAAATTATGCCATGGGGTTAGCGACAGCCTCACTAAGGAAGCTCCTTGGAAGGAAATCTGACTCATTGGAAAAGACCGTGATGCTGGGAAAAATTGAAGGCGGGAGGAGAAGGGACGACAGAGGATGAGATAGTTGGATGGCATCACCAACTCAATGGACATGGGTTTGAGTAAACTCCGAGAGTTGGTGATGGACAGGGAGGCCTGGTGTGCTGCGGTCCATGGGGTCGTGAAGAGTCGGACACGACTGAACTTTTGTTTTGCAAAAGAGTTATCTGTTGTATTTTTATATCTCAACTTTCCCTCATTATGAGACTAACATTTCTGCGCTCCCCAAAGAAACAAGTATGCAGTACTGGTGTCTCCCACTTGGCCATTAAAGTTTCATCTGTCACCGAAGGAGAAACTCAACATTTCTTGGGTTTATTCTCACTCCAGCTTTCACAGGCAGAAGGCTCCCTGGAGAAGGTGAGGCCCTCCCATGAGCTCAGAGCCACAGCTATCTGCCCGGAAGGCATTTTCTCCTTCTTCTCAGTGAAGGAAGTCATCCATAGATGCTCTCCTTGATAAACCATCCCTGATAAACTACTTTCCATGGTGGTTACAACAAGCCAGGCTCTGAGTTCTCATGGCTCACTGTTCTTTTCTGCTCCTGCCTTCTCTCCTTACATAACTGCCACATGGAGCTTTCTGCCTCGTAGCAGAAGTGTTCAATATTTATTGATCGTCCGATCGGTGCTGAGTACTCATGAGAATGCTGAGGTCCAGATTCTGTCTCCAGATAGAGTCCAAGACACCTACTTAGATTTGAAGGTTAGAGAAAACAGCAAGTATCTGAAAAACAGTCCGTTGAGCCACTCAGTCGTGTCCAACATTTTGCGACCCCACGGCCTGCAGCACGCCAGGCTTCCCTGTCCATCATCAACTCCCAGAGCTTGCTCAAACTCATGTCCACTGAGTGGGTGATGCCATCCAACCATCTCCTCCTCTGTCGTCCCCTTCTCCTCCTGCCTTCAATCTTGCCCAGTATCAGGGTCTTTTCCAATAAGTCATTTCTTTGCATTGGGTGGCCAAAGTTTTGGAGCTGCAGCATCAGTCCTTTCAATGAATATCCAGGATTGATTTCCTTTAGCATTGACTGGTTCGATCTCCTTGCCGTCCAACAGAATCTCTTGGAAAAACATAAGCCTGATTCAAATACAGCATGAGCCATACTTGTACCAAAACCACATCACATCTTTGCTTCTCTGACCTTCAGGTTTATTAGCTGAGTTGTGTAGCTTCATTTGCTAAATCTGACAATGCTAGACTTGGAACAAGAAGCAGACACAACCACTGCCTTTCCAGACTTCACTGTCTAGTAGACACTACGGGAACATAACTAGGTAATTACGAGGTTTCTTTTTTTTTTTTTAAGTAAAAGGAAGCTGAAGGAACAAAGGAGGCACTTGGTATTTGGGTTATTTAATGGGTACTCACATTCACTGTTTGCATTTCAGAAAAGGTTTCGTGCTCTCTCTTAATACTCAGGTATTAAAATAGTCACTGCATTGGGTCTCCCCTGGTTGTCCAGTGGTTAACAATTTGCCTTCCAAGGCAGGGAATGTGGGTTCAATCCCTGGTCAAGGAGCCAAGATCCCGCATGCCTCATGGCCAAAAAAACAAAACATAAACCAGAAGCAATGCTGTCACAAATCCAGTAAAGACTTCTAAAATGGTCCACATCACAGCCTGGACAGGGGACAGGAGTTTGGGGGAGAAGGGATATGTGTATATGTCTGGCTGAGTCCCTTTGCTGTCTACCTGAAATTAGCACAACACTGTGAATCAGCTATACCCCGGTACAGAATAAAAACTTAAAAACCTTAAAAAAAAATGGCCCACATCAAAAAAATCTTTAAAAAAAATAGCGTATATTCATACTATCTCATCTCACACTGTCAATTGCTTTCACTGTGACTAAGCAACTGATGCTGAAGCTCCAATCCTTTGGCCACCTGAGGGGAAGAGCCGGCTCACTGGAGACGACCCTGATGCTGGGAAGGATTGAAGGCAGGAGGAGACGGGGATAACAGGGTATGAGATGGTTGGATGGCATCACCGACTCGATGGACATGAGTTTGGACAAGCTCTGAGAGTTGGTGATGGACAGGGAAGCCTGGTGTGCTGCAATCCATGGGGTCGCAAAGAGTCGGGCACGACTTAGAGATTGAACAGGGAACAACAAACAGAGGGGTTCCTGGGACACAGGATTGTGACAAGGAAGCAGGTGGTTTTGCACAGGGCCTTGCGCAGTGTCTCAGAAGGACAGCGTGTTGCTTCCTGCACCCACCCGCTGCTGCCACCCTCAGGGGACTCCCCGGGGATGTGTCTGCTGCAGGAGGGCGACGCTGCTGTCTCTGCAAATGGACACAAAGCTGTCAGGCTCCTCATAAGAGGCAACCCCTCTCCTCAGCTCCACAGAGGACTTCCTAAAGCTGATGCTGAAATGACTGAAATCACCAACCCGTAGGCCCACCTGCAGTGAGCTGGGGGATGGGACAACGGTGCAGATGCTAGTTTGCTGGGCTGGGGCAGGGCTGGGGTTCTAGATTCTGAAGCGGCTCCTGGAGGAGACAGACACTGCCGGTCTGGGAGCCACACTTGGAGGAGCAGGACTCTCATCGGGGGTTTTGCCTACAAGTTTCCACATTGCCCTTCTCCTCGCGTTTCTCCCCCCCACGACACGGTATCCATCCCAGAAATCTCTCCTGCAGTGAATGACTCTTGCAAGACCAGTGCCTCTCCCTTCTTTGGGAGACTAAAGAGATTACGCACCCTGGAGTCTCCCACCATCTCCTACAGTTGCCCAACTTTGAGCTGCACACATCGGAGGTGAAATGAGTGCAAGCGTTGGTCGCTCAGTCGTGTCTGATTCTTTCAAGTGTTGGTCGCTCAGTCGTGTCCGACTCTTTGCGACCCCAAGGACTGCAGCCTGCCAGGCTCCTCTGTCCGTGGGATTCTCCAGGCAAGAATACTGGAGTAGGCTGCCATTCGCTTTTCCAGGGGAATCTCCTCAACCCAGGGGCCGAACTTGCGTCTACTGCACTTCAGGCAGAGTGTTTACCATCTGAGCCACAGGGACATGGCAGGTGCAAAGAAACGACAGCCGGCATCGCCCAGGGGATGCAAAAAATAAAGAAACTGTGATCTAACCACTGTGTCTGAGCTAGCGGCAGCTAGCTACCAAGCCTGTCTGTGCGCAGGCAGGATGGACGGGCCTCCTGAGGATGAACCTTGGGGCACGCTCATGCTTTGTGCTATGTTGGTGCAGCCTCTACCAGGTCCCGGGCAGAAAGTTTCGGATCTCCCTGACCTGTCTCCACACCAAGGGATGAAAGAGATGACTGAAAAGGCACGAGTAATTCATCCAACGTGAAAATCAGTGCTGTGATTCCCCTATCACAGAGTCTGTCTGCAGGCAGAGACCCGAATTACATGTGGAGAGGTGGCTTAACATGTAGAATCACGACTCTCAAACGTTTCAGCTGTCTCGATGCCAAAGATAGCTTATTTTTTAAAAAAATCTTAAATTCAGGAATGTAACATCAATCATTTAAAAGAGTGTATTCCAATGATAGCTGCTTTTGCAAAAAAAAAAAAAAAATAAATTCACGCATGTAATCTCATGCATCCAAAGGAGTGTAAAATGTAATTTGATGATCTGCCTAAGCCTGAAGTATTCTGGAGGGTGGATTGGACAGTTTCGAGAAATTTGAACATAAGCGTATTCTATGGCTGACATAGTCTTAATTCCCTGAGGACCTTCATTTAGCCTGGAATTAAACATTACATGATTTACTGCTGTAGCAAATAGCATATCAAATTGAAATAACTATTACCAGGGAAGCCCATTCTTCATACACAGGGAAATAAAAAAAAGAATGAATCTTCTGCCTTCTCCCAAATTTTGCATGCATAGCATGTATATACATATGTGTATATATGCATATATTACATGTATATATATATATGAGTGCGTGTGTGTATTTTAAGACAAACTACTTCTCTGTTAAATAAACACAGATTCAGTTCAGTTCACTTCAGTTCAGTTGCTCAGTCGTGTCTGACTCTCCACGACCCCATGAATCACAGCACGCCAGGCCTCCCTGTCCATCACCAACTCCCGGAGTTCACTCAAACTCATGTCCATCGAGTCGGTGATGCCATCCAGCCATCTCATTCTCTGTCATCCCCTTCTCCTCCTGCCCCCAATCCTTCCCAGCATCACTCTTTTCCAGTGAGTCAACTCGTCGCGTGAGGTGGCATTAGCTTACCCTAATTTTGAAAGAACAATTATTTTGGGAGGCTAGTTTGATAAACCCCATGTAAATCACTAATTTTTGTGGCAGACATACAGAAAGTTTAAAAAAATATATTAGTCCTCCTCTGTTGGACTGTATTGAACCAGGAACCAGCACTGAACAATTTTATGGGTGGAAGAAAAGGTAAAATTAGTTCCACTTTAACTTCAAAAAAAAAAAATTGAAGACACAGGAGAAAAACCTTTTGAGCAGATGTATCCGCTGACCTCCTGAAACACTTTAATATGTCAATGTAGAGAAACACAAATTGAAACAGAAGTGCGGACTGGATGAGTTGGAGCAAATATGTCATTGAAGAAACTGAAGCTGGTCTCCTGACACAGTTTCCTGTAACTAAACCACTGGGCTTTTCTTTCTTTGAGATAAAACGTATCAATGACAGTCTCGCTGTACTGCCCACGTACGGGCTGTAAATACGCCACTAGTCTCCACCTGGAATGCTCTCCCTCAAACACTCAGCATGACTCCACCTTCTTACCGCCCCCCCTTATACATAGACAACAATCTGTTTGAAAATGGAAATTTTCTTAAAGTCATCTTTAAGAAAGTCATCTTTTCTTAAAGTCATCTTTCCAGGGTAGAAACTGGTTTTTGAAGCAATTTTCTCTGTGGAATTAAAAGACTCTTGCTCCTTGGAATAAAAGTTATGACCAACCCAGACAGCATATTAAAAAGCAGAGATGTCAATTTGCCAACGAAGGTCCGTCTAGTCAAAGCTATGGTTTTTCCAGTGGTCATGCATGGATGTGAGAGTTGGACCATAAAGAAAGCTGAGCACCGAAGAATTGATGCTTTTGAACTGCGGTCTTGGAGAAGACTCTTGAGAGTCTCTTGGACTGCAAGGAGATTAAACCAGTCCATCCTAAAGGAACTCAATCCTGAATATTCACTGGAAGGACTGATGGGGAAGCTGCAGCTCCAATCCTTTGGCCACCTAATGTGAAGAACTGACTCAACGGAAAAGACCCTGATGCTGGGAAAGACTGAAGGTGGGAGGAGAGGGGACGACGGAGGATGAGATGGTTGGATGGTAACTCTGACCCAGTGGATATGAGTTTGAGTAAACTCCGGGAGTTGGTGATGGACAGGGAGGCCTGGCGTCCTGCAGTCCATGGGGTCGCAATAGTTGGACACAACTTTGTGACTAAACAACACTCCGTGGGGAGATTAATGGTTTAACCATTAACGTTAAACCATTAACGTGTTTGTGACATGCCAGAAAAACATCTATTTCTGCTTCATTGACTATGCCAAAGCCTTTGACTGTGTGGATCACAATAAACTGTGGACAATTCTGCAAGAGATGGGAATAGCAGACCACCTGACCTGCCTCTTGAGAAACCTGTATGCAGGTCAGGAAGCAACAGTTAGAACTGGACATGGAACAACAGACTGGTTCCAAATAGGAGAAGGAGTACGTCAAGGCTGTATATTGTCACCCTGCTTATTTAACTTATATGCACAGTACATCATGAGCAATGCTGGGCTGGAAGAAGCACAAGCTGGAATCAAGATGGCCGGGAGAAATATCAATAATCTCAGATATGCAGATGACACCACCCTTATGGCAGAAAGTGAAGAGGAACGCAAAGGCCTCTTGATGAAAGTGAAAGAGGAGAGTGAAAAGGTTGGCTTGAAGCTCAACATTCAGAAAACGAAGATCATGACATCTGGTCCCATCACTTCACGGGAAATAGATGGAAAAACAGTGGAAACAGTGTCAGACTTTATTTTTTTGGGCTCCAAAATCACTGCAGATGGTGATTGCAGCCATGAAATTAAAAGACGCTTGCTCCTTGGAAGGAAAGTTATGACCAACCTAGATAGCATATTAAAAAGCAGAGACATTACTTTGCCAACCAAGGTCCGTCTAGTCAAGGCTATGGTTTTTCCCGTGGTCATGCATGGATGTGAGAGTTGGACTGTGAAGAAAGCTGATTGCTGAAGAATCGATGCTTTTGAACTGTGGTGTTGGAGAAGACTCTTGAGAGTCCCTTGGACTGCAAGGAGATCCAACCAGTCCATTCTAAAGGAGATCAGTCCTGGGTGTTCATTGGAAGGACTAATACTAAAGCTGAAACTGCAATACTTTGGCCAACTCATGCGACGAGTTGATTCACTGGAAAAGAGTCTGATGCTAGGAAGGAGTGGGGGTGGGAGGAGACGGGGAAGACAGAGAATGAGATGGCTGGATGGCATCACCGACTTGATGGACATGAGTTTGAGTGAACTCCAGGAGTTGGTGATGGACAGGGAGGCCTGGCGTGCTGCAATTCATGGGGTCGCAAAGAGTCGGACACGACTGAGCAACTGAACTGAACTGAACTGTGACATGCCAGCCAGCTTGGAAAGTGTACCCAACAACTAAACAAATACAACAGCCACCGCTTTTTGAAGTACAGAGCATGAATGGGATTTCTTATTGTAAGAGAAGTTTTTCTCTTTCCAACAGAAGCTCAGAGAACGGCTTCTCCTTCTGTCTCTTCTTGACTTTCCTGATTAGGCTTCTGCCTGAAGCATCAGCTTTGTACCTGCAAGGAGAAAACTTGGGGAAAGTGCCAACTTCATCAACCGATCTTTTGAGATAGCACAGATGTGGAAGAAAAAAAAAGTCCATGAAGGTTCCAGAAGAGCGTTTTCAGATGTGGCTGGCATAAAGCAGCATTCAGCTTCAAAGCTTCCTGTGTTGAGATGTTCTTTTCGATGCTGACAGAGATAAGGAAGACTGAAATACTTTTCTTTATCAGTTTAATGAGTACTCCGTCATGGAGGAGGTGCTTTTTACCAAAGGTGTCATCAGAGAAATCAGAGTAGAGGTAAATATGTGAGTGAACGTTTCTAGGATTCTTTTCCATCAAAAAATACACGAACAAAAGAAAAAGTGAATACAGAAATGACACACCGCAGTCAGCCAGACCTCAAAGTCTACTGTGGAGGATGCTAAGAGGATACAGTGAGTGGGACCAAGAAAATACTCGTTGCTGAGATGCAGAATCATCCCCACACGATGGCCACATCCCACCCGCCCCCCGACGAGCAAACACGCACATGAAAAAAATGCTGAGAAGTACTGTTTCACAAGAGGTGAAATGACATCTTACAATTACAGGGACTTGGTATAAAAGGATGCTGTTCCCTGCCTTGTGTTGCCACGACAGTTCTGTCGCCGAAGCTTGCTTCCCAAATCGACTCAAGGTCAACGCAATCCTTGGCTACTCAGGGGGAAAAGGAAGTAACGGGAGGTGGGGGGTGGGGGGCATCTCAGAGAAGACGACATGGCTTCTTCCTTTCGGGCGACCGAGAGAAACGGTGTATAGAAGACAAAGCGAAGGGCTTCCTTGGTGAGCCGGAGGTTAAGAACTCCCGCTTGCCATGCAAGGGGCTGCGGGTTCGAACCCTGGTCCGGGAAGATCCCACAGTGCCCAAAAGCAACTCAGCCCGCACCTTACAGCCACTGAACCTGTGCTCTGGAATCCAGCAGCTGCAACTCCTGAGGACCACGCGCCCCAAGAGAAGACACCACAATGCAACGGGAGTAGCCCCGCCGCGGGCTGCAAGCGGAGAAAAAAGCCTGCTCGTAGCAACCAAGACACGCATAAGGAAGGCTGACACACAATGAGACTGGCATTGAGATGTTTCATTTCAAAGAAAGAAAAGCCCACTGGTTTCCTTAAAGGAAGGTGGGCCAGGAGATCAGCTTCAGCTTCTTAAATTAGTTCCACTTCAACTTCAAAAAAATAAATACAGACACAGGAGAAAAACCTTTTCAGCAGATGTATCTGCTGTCCTCCTGAAATGCTTTCATATGTCAATGCAGAGAAATGAAAATTTCTGCTCATAGCAACCAAGATCCAGCATAGCCCCAAATAAATTATATATATATATATATATATAATTATAAATAAAATGGAGGGAAGATTCCACCCACCTCCCCACATCCATAACAAGTCTATGTAGGAAAAAAAAAATTAACCATATCCCAGTAAGGGAGAGAACTAAATTCTATTGTTTTTTTACAGATACAGGTATCTAGACCACCTCTGTAAAAATAATTCTGCTTGCTTCATGGGGAAAAACAGGATGAGAGATGCTTTCATCAAATAACTGAACTGCATACAAATAGAATAGTTTGAAACCATTTTGAAACAGAAAACCCCAAACCCTGTAAGCAGAAAGACACGGAAGGTCAGAGAACACGGCTCCCCAGGAGAGGGTCTGCGTAATTATGCATTGCATGCGAATGTCTTCAGGTTTGGCCCACTTCTCAATTCCGAGAGGGCCATCTCCTCTTACACAACAGCAGAGACCTTGGCTGCCGGAGAGAGAGTCCCTTGTTTCAAGTTCCAACTCAACCATCTTTGCTGGGTAATCTGAAGCAGTAGTTGAATGAGCTAAGGCTCGGTTTTCTTGAGTGAGTGAGTCAAAGTTGCTCAGTCAAGCCCAGCTCTTTGTGAACCCATGGACTGTAGCCCCACCAGGCTCCTCTGTCCATGGGATTTTCCAGGCAAGAATACTGGAGTGGGTTGCCGTTTTCTCCTGCGGGGGGTCTTCCCAACCCATGGATCGAACCCGGGTCTCCTGCATTGGCAGGTGGGTTCTTTACGGTCCGAGTCACCAGGGAAGCCTGGTAACTATATACAGAGCTTGGTATTTTCTGCCTGCAGAATCAACTTTTCTCTGCCAGCCTTCAGTGAAGCCTGATTTCATCAAGGACCCCTTTAAGTCAAACTGAAGCTTACGTATAATGCTGGGCATCCGTCAGCCAGGTAAAGAATGTAAGTTAGGGTCTTTGAGTTTTACATTAAATGATCACTGTGCTACCTACTTTCCTGTTAGTGAAATGAATGATGTTCCTTGGAAACACAGGAGCAAATAGTCTACTGTTGGAGTTCCTACTTGGGTATTTATCTGGGGCTGAAAACCCTACTCACATCATTGCTGTCTTGACATACTCCTACCGAAGGGGAATTATTTATTCTCTTTTACAAAAGAGGAACACAGCATGTCTGAATTCTAGACCTCTACGGAAAAAGTCTGATGCTCTCGCAGACAGGAAATACCAACGTCTGTGCATATGTACCAGAATTCCCTGGCAGCTCGGTGGTAAAGAATCCAGCAGCCAGTGCAGGAGACAAGGGTTTGATCTCTGGGTAGGATAGTTTTCTAAATAACATGGGTTGAAAGGTGACTTTTTCACTGAAGTTTAACATAACGCAGAAAATTGCAGACTCACATTTCACAATGAATGAATGATGTAAAATCACAGATGAAATTCACAAAGTAGACAGAGGTTCATCGAGAAACTGTGACAATCACCAACCTCCCTCCAGCCACTCTCGAGCCTGTTCAACTTCTATTCGTTACCCTACTTTGGCCACCTGATGTGAAGAACCGACTCACTGGAAAAGACCCTGATGCTGGGAAAGATTGAGGGTGGGAGGAGAAGGGGACGACAGAGGATGAGATGGCTGGATGGCATCACCGACTCGACAGACATGAGTTTGAGCAAGCTCCGGGAGTGGGTGATGGACAGGGAGGCCTGGCGCGCTGCAGTCCAGGGGGTCGCAAAGAGTCGGACACGACTGAGCTACTGAACTGAGAATGTCTGACGTGAGCGGACCTGATTAAACCCCGTCGTGCAGGGAGACTGTACACACCATCCCTTCCTGACCTGAGAAGGTCTAAACCGTCTCCCTGCAACAGAGGGGCTCACGACACAGCTGCTGCGGGTTACCCTATACTGGTTACATCATCTCCCCGCAGAAAGCCCTTCACAAATGTACAGTTTATCAATGTGCTGCTACGTTTAATGAAATGTCTTGGTTTGGATTCTCCCAGAGGAGACACAGACTCTAAGGCTTAAGGGTAGGTAGTTTCTTTGCAAAAGGATGTTGGGAAGCTTTGCTGAGGGAGTGAGAACCAGTTAGGTTCACTTAGGACAAGAGGCAAAGAAGGTTCTCACCACGGGGATCTTGCAACTGGAGCCTCAGAAAACCGAGAATTATTCCACTGAGGGTTGCTTTACACCCGAGAGTAGTTTCAGGGGGGTAAACCCGTTTATGCTGGACAGTCAAGGCTGCCCAGGTGGGATGCAGCTCTAGTAGGGACGGGAGAAGACCTTAGCAAAAGAGAAGAGTCACCCTGTGGGTGGGCAGAGTGTCACCTTCTTAGAACCTAAGCCAGCATGGAGCTCTCACAACACCAAGACTTTCTGTCTCAAGGGCCAATGGGAGTCAGAGTTACACTTTCTAAAATATTTTTAAAAATCACTTTTTATTTTATATTGTGGAATACCTTGACATAGTTTCAGGTGAACAGTGAAGGGTCTCAGCCACACATGGACATGTATCCAAGCTCTCCCAAACGCACCTCCCATCCAGGCTGCCACATGACATGCAGCAGAGTTCCCTGTGCTGTCCAGCAGGTCCTTGCTGGTTCTCCATGTTAAATACAGCAGTGTGTCCATGTCCATCCCAAACTCCCTGACTATCCCTTCCCCCATCCTTCCCCCCTAGCAACCATAAGTTCGTTCTCTTAAGTCTGACAGTCTCTTTCTGTTTTTTAAGTTCATTTGTAACATTTCATTTTAGATTCCACATATAAGGGATGTCATTGTTACAATAAATAAGGGATGTCATTCTTTTTTTATAGGATTTTTTTTTTGATATGGATGATTCTTCAAGTCTTTATTGAAGCTGTTACAACATTGCTTCTGTTTTACGTTTGGAGTTCTTTTCACCACAAGGTATATGGAATCTTAGGTCCCCAACCAGGGATCAAACCTGCAGCCACTGGACTGGAAAGTGAAGTTTTAACCACTGGACCACCGAGGAAGTTCCTATACTGTTTTTTTTTTTTTTCCAAAAGCTATCATTGACAACCTTGTCTTCACAGTTTACACAATAGTTTGTGCCAGGCTGCCCTGGTGGTAGCGTGAAGAGGAATCCGCCTGCCAGTGCAGGGGACACTGGTTCGATCCCTGGTCCGGGAAGACTGCTCACGCTGCTGAGCAACTGAAGCCCACAACTCCTGAAGCCTGCGTGCCTTGAGCCCGTGTTCTGCAACTAGAGAAGCCACCACAATGAGAAACCCTAGCATCACAACTAGAAAGAAGCCCCCTGTGCACCACAGCTAGAGAAAGTCTGTGCATAGCACCCAAGACCCAGCACAACCAAAAATTACGGAATCAATTGTTTCCAAAAGTCAGCGTGAGTCATCAATACCGCTCAGACCCAGGACGACACTGGTGTCTTCTGGGGCGTACAGTGGGCACCACCATCTCATAAGAAAGCAATCACCGTCAAGTCCTGATGTCTCTTTCTGCTCGCCATCCATCGTGTGGGGCGCAGGTCAGCTCTTCAGCTGCCCTCCAGTAACTCCCTTTTACCTTATACATCTCTATAAACGCTTGTCTCACTGCTGTGGAGGTTTTATCCAAATTCTTTCTATAGGATCGCACGCTGCCAGGTGGGTTTCCCCGGCGACTCAGACGGTAAAGAATCTGTCTGCAGTGTGGGAGACCCACGTTCAATCCCTGGCTTGGGAAGATCCCCTGGAGGAGGGCATGGCAACCCACCCCAGTATTCTTGCCTAGAGAGTCCCATGGACCGAGGAGCCTAGAGGGCTGCAGTCCATGAGGTTGCAAAGAGTCAGACATGACTTAACAAGTCACACACACACACACATTGCCAGGTGTCTTAAATGTTGCTCCAGATACATTTCAAAAAACAACAAAAAAAGACTTGAGTCAGAATGTATGGATGTGACAGTTGGACTGTGAAGAAAGCTGATCGCCAAAGAATTGATGCTTTTGAACTGTGGTCTTGGAGAAGACTCTTGAGAGTCCCTTGTACCGCAAGGAGATCCAACCAGTCCATTCTAAGGGAGATCGATCCTGGGTGTTCATTGGAAGGACTGATGCTAAAGCTGAAACTGAAATACTTTGGCCACCTCATGCGATGAGTTGACTCACTGGAATAGACTCTGATGCTGGGAAGGGTTGGGGGCGGGAGGAGAAGGGGACGACCGAGAATGAGATGGCTGGATGGCATCATCGACTCTGTGGACATGAGTTTGGGTGAACTCCTGGAGTTGGTGATGGACAGGGAGGCCTGGCGTGCTGTGATTCATGGGGTCGCGGAGAGTCGGACACGACTGAGCGACTGAACTGAACTGAACCAAGAATAGAAATAATGATGTATTTTTAGGGCAGTCAAGAGAGCTGAGTCTAAACAGAAAGCATGTGGGTGGCGTCTGAACTTTGTTCAAGGCTTGATGCGTGATGTTGATTTTCAAACCGCACATGTCTCTCCTGTGCCCTTGAGGAACTCAAGGCTCACAGGGTCTGACCGCCAGCCTGAACTCAATCACCTGGCGAAGGGGAGGGCTCGGCCCTGAACATCACCACGTGTGTCTGGCCTCATCCACTTCGTGCTATGTAGGACCCACAAACACTAGAAGGCGGTGACTGACAGGACGAATCAGTAATTCCCGATCACGGAGACATGCAGTATTATACACGTATTGATCCATGACACATTGCTGTTTCTGCTTTTCTTTAACTTTCGGGACTTCTCCCAAAATTACAGAGACAGTGGAGAATTAAAGATTCTGTCTGGGGTGCACATTTCCTCTGCTCCTGGGATGTTTCCAGAGCTGACATATAATGGTGAGATGGCACACTACCCAGTTTGGATATCTGAAAAGCTTTTGAAGTGGAGTAGACTTTCTGCACTTATTGCCGACAAACATTTAGAGGCCATGACAAAAGAATTAGGATATCCATCATTTAAATCGGATCCTTACTTTTGAGAAGAAGATTCGTGATGGCAGAGTGAGTATAAATGTCAGCTAAAGCTTGCTTGTGTTGGGGGTGCAGGGGGAATCTGGCTCTTCCAGGGGGTGGGCAGAGGGAAAAACAGTCCCTGAGCAAGCTTCCCGCTGACCTGCACCATTTGTTTTGAATAATACTCAAGCTGGAAAGCTTTCTTTGTCACAGTCTGACTTTCCTAATTCCAATGATGTTAACCGTCTGGGCTTAACAACGGGTATGAACGGATTTGTATCTCACAAGTCAGTTTTATGGGAGCCACTCAGTGACACGCGTGGGATGGTAAACGTTCTCCATTTGGTCTAAATGGACATCGCTGTGTAAGAAAGCTGACCTCTCTGATGAGTCACTGAGTTTGCAAAACGCTTTTCTGTCTCAGTTCCCGGGGGAACGTGAACTGCCAGATCGGTATTTATTCTGGACTCAGGGCGTCCCTGGGCCAGTTTGGAAGGTTTACATGAGAACACAGGCAGAAAACACGAGTTCTAACAGTTGAAGTGGCTTCAAATACTGAATAACCAATAACCCATATGGGATAAGGGCATACACTGGTCATGATGGAACTGGCTTGACCAGAATGACATCAACTGCAGAGGACAGATACACCCACACTGGTGTAGTCAGCGGGAAACCCCTGGAATTAAATACGTCTAAGGCTGCTTCATCTGGCCCCAGATCGCAAGAAATTCAAAGACGTACCTGAGTTCAAATCAGAAACTCAAGACTTCAATGGAAAGTGTGGACTATAGACATTTCCTGTTTCTAAAGTGGATTAACATGGTTCTACATGTGTTAATTTGCTTCAGGATATTGGCGTCTAAAAATAACAGTGGGAGAAATTTACACGCCAGCACTTAAGATTCAGTTTGCTTGGAAACTGGAAACAGTGTTCCAGGCTTCACAGCCTCAATTATTTCTAAACAGCTGGCAAGGATTTAAAAATCATCAAAGGCATTTATTAAGAACAAACTCCCTGTCAAACACTGATGGGTCAGCGTAGCTTTATTTGTGTTTATATTCGACGACTATTTCTGCGGTTTCGGGGTTAGAAATGACACATGCTGAAAAGTTGGAAGTGAGCGCTCGCACTCATGAACAGAAGAAAAAAGTTCAGACACGGGTTTAAAATCCAAAGCTGCTGATAGACAATACAGCTCTCCCACACCTAACCTGTGTGCTTGCATGCTAAGTTGCTTCAGTTACGTCTAACTCTTTGCGACCCCATGGGCTATATTCCACCAGGCTCCTCTGTCTATGGGATTCTCCAGGCAAGAATACTGGAGAGGGTTGCCACGCCCTCCTCCAGGGGATCTTCCTGACCCAGTGTTCGAACCCTCGTCTCTTCTGCCTTCTGCATTGGCAGGCGGTTTCTTTACCCCCAGCCCCACCTGAGAAGTTCCTCACACCTAACTAGAGACACTGGAAAACAGATGTTACTTTTCAAACTAGCTCTCATCAGTGTCTGATTTGTCAGATTCCATCCAATGGCTACAATCCAAGCCACATCTGGAATTGGCAAATGACTGGAAATAAGTTCCATTAAACAGGACTTGCTGAGCAAACTCTAATAAGCTACACAGTGAAATCCTATGTGTCTGTACAAAACAGCTTCAGATCTTTTCATGTGGACGTGGACAGAGAGACCTAGTGCTTGCTGACATTTACAGAAAGAAACTCATGAAAGTTGTATTCACAATGGGCGGGCTGGGCTGGATAGAGGCAAGAGGAGAGGCTGACAGTGAGACCTTCTATAAACCGCTTTCTCCCTCAATACATTAATTTTCTTTCCTGTTAAAGGCTGTCCAGCCATGGTGTTCCAGGGTTCTTAACGTCTAAGAAAAGCTTCCTTGAATATTGCGGCTTCATGCTTTTTCAATTGTAAGTGAAAGTCAAAGTCGCTCAGTTGTGTCTGACTCTTTGCGACCCCATGGACTATACAGTCCATGGAATTCTCCAGACCAGAATACTGGAGTGGGTTGCCTTTCCCTTCTCCAGGGGATCTTCCCGACCCAGGGATCGAACCCAGGTCGCCTGCATTGAAGGCGTATTCTTTACCAGGGAAGCCCAAGAATACTGGTGTGGATCATTGTAAGTCCAACCATAAAATTTCATTTCAAATTTTGGATTTGTGGTATCATCAACTTTTAAATTTCATCATCAACTGACTTGATTTTACTAGTTTTCATCAAGAGTCAGTGGATTTATGTTTTATTGTTTGTCTGTTTTCTAATGTTCAACTTCAGTTTTGTTCTTTTCATTATTAGTTTTATATTTTTAAAATTTTTAATTCACACTTGGTGCTTTCAGAGCAAATCTGAGGGAATGCATTAGTTTTATTTTTAGTTACTTTTTCTAACAACTTTAGTTGAATATTCTTCACTTGTTTTATTTTCTATTCCTTGTTTATTAAAAATCATTTAATTTCTTCTGGGCATGTTGCAGCTAGCTACAACTAATTTATTCTAGATAAATTCTGTATTTTGAGTTTTTATTTTTTTCTTTCACTCAACAGTTAAGACACAGATTGTAATATATTTTACTTAAAATTTTCAGAGTGACTGTTTTTTTTTTTTTTTTTACTTTCTATAATTTTTTTGTCATTGAGTTCCCATCTTATTGTTTGTGATGGAATATGATGGTGGCTGCAGTTTTTGCTCGCTATAATCTAAGTTGTGTGTGTGTGTCTTTAAGTGTGATAACCTTCTATTTTTAATGACTGGAAATAAGTTCCATTAAACAGGACTTGCTGAGTGAACTCTAATAAGCTGCACAGTGAAATCCTACGTGTCTGTACAAAACAACAGCCTCAGATCTTTTCATGTGGACGTGGACAGAGAGACCTAGTGCTTGTTCACATTTACGGAAAGAAACTAATGAAAGCTGTGTTCACAGTGGGTGGGCTCGTTTATATTTAATTTTATCTCATTTATATTTAATTTTGGTTGAAATATGACATTATATTCATTTCAGGTGCACCACATGATGTGCTCTTTGTACATATGGCAAAAAGGACCACCACCATAAGTCTAGTTCATATTAATCAGCACACAGTTACAAATTATGATTCTTGTGGTGAGGACTCATTTATATGTATTGCTGTGAAAGAGCCATTTGCTATTTTTTTCTGTGTTTCCTTTCATCTTTTAGTTTTAGCTGTTTAAAAAATTTTGATAGAGTTTTGATCATGGTAAAAAACAGAGGAAGGAAGGAGGTTCTGAGACATTTTAGTAAAAAAAGAGAAAGAAAAAGCAACATTATGTGCCCTTCTACTAACCAAAAAGATATAGAAATTATTACTCATAAGATTGTAAAAAAATAAAATAAAAATAACAGTTGAAAAAGCTCCTATAATTAACACTTCTCTTCTGTTCCCTATACACAGCTTTAACAATAATGAACCTCTTCTCTTATGTAAAGAAGAGAGAAGGAGTCACATCGGCTTCTGATCTTGGTAATACTTCACAAAAGTTTGAGAGAGAAATCATTTCTAGGAAATACCTCCAAGTTTTTAAGAATAAGCTTCATGTTTAAGCGGGAAAACACTTTTTAAGTGTCTCCCGCCCACCCCCCGGAGGTTCTGATGGCTCTGTGTAGATGGACATCATTGCTTTTTCTAGCAAGGATGCTGGCTTTTTACCCCCGGAGCACTGGAAACGTGCTATGTGAGAATTTCTATACAGAAATTCATTGACTTTGACGGAATTTCAAACTATCTCTTCTATCACGATGGTTCATCAATTGCTTTTGCTTTATCAGAGTTGAAGTGTTTTACCCTCAAATGGTTCCGCTTAAATTCCTCTTTCAGACTAAGATTCCCAAAACACGAAATTCATTTAGCATTACGCTGAGCTTTGTTGAACCCATTGTATTTTTCACCCAGAGGATGGTAAAAGGAAAACAGAATAGAAATGAACCTTAGGGGTCGTATTTTCTCAACAGAGAATCAGACCTAAATGTACAAGCTCACCTCTTGTTACAATCTTTCATTTTCCTGGAAAACGTTTCCAGTGAATTTTATCTTAATGGCTAAAGAAAATTTGAATACTTCAGATACTCTTCTGGTTCATTGGTTAAAAACATTTCATATGATCTTTGAAGTGGAATGGGTTTCCCTTGTGGCTCAGCTGGTAAAGAATCTGCCTGCAATGCTTCATACTGCTTTACCTTTCTGAAAGACATTATGAAAATGACTGAAATCAGTAGATGTGACTTTTAAAAATGTTTTAATAACTTATAGTATAGGGAAATAAGTTGCCCAAGTGATACATTTTTCCCCCCCTTTACCAAGCGGTCCTGTGTGAATTAGCTCACCAGTCCACATGAGACCATTATCATCTGTGAAGAGGAAAGATAGCCAGCTGCCAATGGAGAGAAGTGTCCAGACCTTACTATCCGAACTTATGTTGGTGCAGACTTCAGATGTCAGTGGCTGCAGAGTCATGGGTCTTGGGGAAGACATGGACAAGTCTGTTCTCAGCGGCAGTAAGCAGACTGCCAGGAGAAGTTGATGGAGATTGTGCAAACCTGCTGACCACGGTCCTTTCAGGCCCTCCACCTACCACCCACGGGGGCAGTGGTCACCCAAGGGATGCCCATCTGGTGTTATGGTCCCCAGAGCAACAGCAGCATCTCCTTGATGACCCATCAGAGACGAGGCGAGTCCAACACCACCATCTCCTTCCTGTTTTGGGGGGGAGGGCCACAGACATCACTCACAAGTGGACCTTGTCTCACTGGCAGTCTCAAGCTTAAAAAGCCATCCTCTTGATAAACAACCAGGTCGGACTGTATACCCAGAGAACTATATTCAACATCCTGTAACAACGCATAACGGAAAGGAATCTGAACAAGGCCAGTTTAGGAGATAGGCATGGGCCATTCCCAAGGCTTGTGGGCATTTAATCTGAGGTTGCGGTTAAAATTCAACCACTTTCATGTCGCCAGTGTGCAGTTACGGAATACGGACATCTTGGGGGGGAAAAATCATCTATTTTCTTCTCTGCTAAGTCACAGATAACAAGAGGTCAAGCCAAGAAGTCAGTGGACATGTTTCCAAGGTCAGAAATGGGAGCAAATGAGACCCTCAGAAATCATTAACACGTATTTGCTGGAATGATACCCTAGTGTGCAAAGAATGACATAGGGCTTCAGATACAATGGTTTTCTTCTCCAAAGTAATTATCAAGTGGCCCTCGTGTGTGTATTGGGGGTGAGGGGCACTTACAAGTGTATCAGAATTTCGCTGACACAGAAGTCAGAAAGCAGGACCAACTGTTAGGTCAGAAAAAGGAGGGCCATGGATAGCAAGGGTAACAATTACCATACAAAACCTAAAGATGTCTCAAATAAAAGCAGTTTTTCCTTCTCGTCTTTTGTCAAAAATAACATTTTTTCCACCTACAGACCTTTGATCACCCTTGGGATCTGGAACAAAGAATTAAAGAATTGAGGTACTTTTTTTAAGGTTTCTTTAAATATGTAATCGAAAGGACATACTTTCTCGCATGAAATATATTTTTCTATCCCTTCTTCAGGGGAGTTTTTCAACCCAGAGATTGAACCTGGGTGTCCCAGATTCTTTACCGTCTGAGCCACCAGGGAAGCCCAATCAACACACACATTAATAATTTCAGATTATTTCTAGCTAATGCGTCGTTTAAAAATTAGAGAGACTTTGCTGGTGGTCCAGCCACAATGAAAGATTTTGCATTTCATAACCAAGATTGAAGATCATGCATACCACAGCTAAGATCCAGTACACCCAAATACATACATACATACATAAATATTTTCAGAAAATAAATGAGAAAAAACAGGTCTCAAAAGAGAATTCTCTGTGAGCCCAGAGGTACCAGCAGAGTGCAGAGCTTGGGAGTTGGACAGCATCGCTTTCACAGGCATGTTCTAACTGGACTTTTTAACTTACTGGAAGCATGACAAGAAACAGAAAGCGTTAGTCACTCAGTTGTGTCTGACTCTTTGACACCCCTTGGACTGCAACCCATTGGCTCCTCTGTCCATGGGATTCTCCAGGCAAGAATCCTGCAGTGGGTTGCCATTTCCTTATCCAGGGGATCTTCCCGACCCAGGGATGGAACCCAGGACTCCTGCACTGCAGGCAGATTCTTTAGCATCTCAGCCACCAGGGGAGCTGCTGAAAGCAAACACATCTCTGAGAGTCTATAGCACTTATTGAGTTGTACATGCACCGAGGAGCTACGAGAAGAGAGCATCATTCAACACTCAGGGAGTAAAACACGCTACGCTTCTGAGACGAATGGAAGTATGAGAACCGCAAAACTGACGTGGCAAGTCACGCATTAGATAGAAAGTGTACATTTTGATAAATATTTTAATTCCTTCAAATGATTGCAGGTACGATGATATGGATCGCACACACAAAAGATAATTACTGTTTCGAAGAGCCTCATAAGTCCAGCGAAGCAAACCTTTAACTTGGTTAAACCCAGAACAAAATTATTTGTTTACACACCATTTTTGACAAACTGAAGAAATTAATGGTGTTTAACACAGTCGCTGTACCAGGAACAGGGATGTGTCTTTTAAAAAAAAATCACTTAGTAAAATAAGCCTGCTCATGATTAAAAAAAAAAAAAAAAACCATCCACTTTCCCTACACCTACCATTATGCATGTCATTTCAAGAAATAAACAATACTGAAAAATCAATATTTCAATTAACCGATGATTCTATCTTACTAACTCTAAGCATGTGTGCATAGCAATTTTTCTTGATGTGTTATCTTCAGACAGAGACTATTAACTTGTGTGAATAAGTGTTATTCACAAGCATTGTAACACCTCACTTGGGGCCCCTGTAAACAGCAACATCACTGAAATAAACTACTAGGATGTCGAAGGGCTTCCCTGATAGCTCAGTTGGTAAAGAATCCGCCTGCAGCGCAGGAGACCCAGGTTCCATTCCAGAGTCGGGAAGGTCTGCTGGAGAAGGGATAGGCTATCCAATCCAGTGTTCTTGGGCTTCCCTGGTGGCTCAGCTGGGAAAGAATCCACCTGCAATGCGGGAGACCTGGGTTGGCTCCCTGGGTTGGGAAGATCCCCTGGAGAAGGGAAAGGCTGCCCACTCCAGTATTCTGGCCTGGAGAATTCCAGGGACTGTATAGTCCATGGGGTCGCAAAGAGTTGGACACGACTGAGTGACTTTCACTTCACTTCACTTCAGGATGCCAAACAGGGCAACAAGTACAGCATAAGTGCGGGCTCGTGTTCACAGACTAGGAGCTGAAATAAGAAGGCAGAGTGGGTGCTGCCCGATCCAGCTGGGCAAGTGTGCGTTGGGTGACACAGATCTTTCACCACCGTGGGCATGTCCACCAGTGACTATGAAAGCCCTATAAGCACTGATCTAGGCCTTTCATGTAAATTTCAGTGTAAATACAAATCCATGCATGACTAGGATTAAAGCTATGTACTGTTTACACTCGGTGCTCAGAAATTTCACAGTACTGCACAGCAAGGCATACGGTGGGTCTGTTTTTATTCACCAGGCTTAGCTTTCTGCGGGGTTTTAGGACACTAGCGTCATCTTTTCTCCACGCTTTTTCTTTGACATTTCCACCTCTCTGCTTGCTCTGATCATCATTCTGGACACGTACACAAGTCACACGGTAGTAAGAAAGAGGGAAGTAGTGGTAAGAAAAAGAGAAAAACCAGGTACGATTCCAAAAGAATGAGGAAACAGTTGAAATGCGCTGAGAAGCGGATGATAACGAGATTTCATGGCAAGGAATGGAGCGTCATTATTAATGAGTGAAGAAAACTTTGATTGCTCCCATGTGCCAGGCAAGCGGCCAACCACAGTGAGTAAAACACTAAGTGAATTCTCCTTTACAGCCCCGTGTCCGAGATGAGGGAAATGGGGCTGAGAGGAGCTTATGAAGTTCCCCGGTGTCCCCAGCAGCCAGAGGCATGGCCAGATAAAGCCACAGCTGTCTGACTCCTGGCCACCCTAGAGCGTCTCTGTGGCCTCGGAACTATTACTGGATGACGACCTAAACAGCGTATTAAAAAGCAGAGACATTACTTTGCCAACAAAAGTCCATCTAGTCAAAGCTGTGGTTTTTCCAGTATTCATGAATGGATGTGAGAATTGGAATATAAAGAAAGCTGATCGTTGAAGAATGGATACTTTCGAACTGTGGTGTTTGAGAAGACTCTTGAGAGTCCCTTGGACTGCAAGGAGATCCAACCAGTCCACCCTAAAGGAAACCAGTCCTGAAGATTGACTGGAGGGACTGATGCTGACGCTGAAACTCCAGTCCTTTGGCCACCTCATGCGACGAGTTGACTCACTGGAAAAGACTCTGATGCTGGCAGGGATTGGGGGCGGGAGGAGAAGGGGACGACAGAGAATAAGATGGCTGGATGGCATCACCGACTCGATGGGCATGAGTTTGAGTGAACTCCGGGAGTTGGTGATGGACAGGGAGGCCTGGCGTGCTGCAATTCATGGAGTCACAGAGTCAGACATGACTGAGCCTCTGAACTGAACTGAACTGAACTGATGTTTTAAAATACAGCCCCTTTTCCCCTTTTGAATCTCTGTTGGGGAAATGAAAGTTGCTCAGTCGTGTCCAACTCTTTGCAACCCCATGGACTGAATAGTCCAACTCTTTGCAACCCCATGGACTGAATAGTCCATGGAATTCTCCAGGCTAGAATCCAGGAGTGGGTAGACTTTCCCTTCTCCAGGGAATCTTTGCAACCCAGAGATGGAACCCAGGTCTCCAGCATCGCAGGTGGATTCTTTACCAGCTGAGCCACCAGGGAAGCTCAAGAATACTGGCATGGGTAGCCTATCCCTTCTCCAGGGGATCTTCCCAACCCAGGAATCAACCCGAGGTCTGCTGTACTGCAGGCAGCTTCTTTACCACTTGAGCCATCAGGGAAGCCCTGTTGGGGAAGGCTGAGTAAACTATATTCCACACTGGGCAGACCATGGGGGCTCATCACCAGTGGCCCATGTGAATATCCTCTGTTCTTCGTCACGGGTCCCCTTTCCTCACTACTGCTCACCCCAGTTCTCTTTCTCTTCTTGTTCGTACCCTGTGGGATGTTTCACGTGTGCTATTTGTTCATCCGTCTTTATGAAATTTGTACTTTTATGTGTGTTACATGTTTAAGTCACATTGACACAGATCCCATTATGTGTTCCTATTTTCACCACCAACTGCTTTTAATTTCTACCCATGAAGTTACGTCTACGAGGTCTCCTGCTGAGGAAGAAATTACCACCGATTCTGGGGCTGAAGCAGTAACTCCAACTTTCCCCCTGTCATCTGCTCACCAAAAGAGGGGTGAGCCGCTTTCTTTCTGAAGCCACAACCATGAGGCTGCCTGCAGATCCAACCCGTCCATCCTAAAGGAGATCAGTCCTGAATATTCATGGGAAGGACTGATGCTGAAGCTCAAACTCCAATACTTTGGCCACCTGATGCAAAGAACTGAGTCCTTGGAAAAGACCCTGATGCTGGGAAAGATCGAAGGCGGGAGAAGAAGAGGAAGACAAAGGATGAGATGGTTGGATGGCACCACCCACTCGATGGAGGTGAGTTTGAGCACACTCCGGGAGTTGGAGATGGACAGGGAGGCCTGGCGTGTTGCAGTCCGTGGGGCCACAAAGAGTCGGACACGAATGGGCGACTGAACTGAACTGAACTGAACGAGCAATTTGCCAGCATCATTTGTACAACAGTTACCAGAGCACCCATCCCATATTTATACAGAGAAGTTTAATGAGATCATTCGCAGATATCGTCAAAGCACCACTCAGCACTTAACAAGTACTCACAAAAGAGTCATCACCAGTGTCACTGTTCACAGCTGGATCATAAAGAAGGCTGCTGCTGCTAAGTCATGTCAGTCTTGTCTGACTCTGCGCGACCCCATAGATGGCAGCCCACCAGGCTCCTCTGTCCCTGGGATTCTCCAGGCATGAATACTCGAGTGGGTTGCCATTTCCTTCTCCAATGCACGAAAGTGAAAAGTGAAAGCAAAGTGTCTGACTCTTTGCGACCCCATGGACTGTAGCCTACCGGGCTCCTCCATCCATGGGATATTCCAGGCAAGAATACTGGAGTGGGTAGCCGTTGCCTTCTCCTAAAGAAGGCTGAGTGCCAAAGAAATGATGCTTTTGAACTATGGTGTTGGAGAAGACTCTTGAGAGTCCCTTGGATGGCAAGGAGATCAAACCAGTCAATCCTAAAGGAAATCAACAATCGATATTCAGTGGAAGAATTCACGCTGAAGCTTCAATTCTTTCGCCACCTGATGCGAAGAGCTGACTCAATGGAAAAGACCCTGATGCTGGGAAAGAATGAAGGCAGGAGGAGAGGTGGGGGACAGAAGATGGCTGGACAACATCACTGACTCAATGGACATGAGTTTGAACAAACTCCAGGAGATAGTGAAGGACAGGAGGAGCCTCGTGTGCTGCAGTCCATGGGGTCGCAAGGAGTTGGACACGACTTAGTGACTCAACAACAGCAGCAAGAGTCACTGTAGCCTAACTGAATTTAATGAACAGGTGTTTGTATGCCATAGAGCATGGGTCCCCAGTCTCCAAGATCTAATGCCTGATGATCTGAGGTGGAACTGATGTAATGATAATACAAGTAAAGGGTACAATAAATGTAACGTGCTTGAATCACCCCAAAACCATCTTATTCTCCCCAGCCTGTGAAAAAACTGTCTTCCATGAAACCAGTCCTTGATGTGAAAAAGGTTCCCTACCGCTGCCTCGGAGAACACTTGGTTCCCAGCACTGGCTTTAAACTAAATGAACAAACTGAAAGACATAACAGCGTCATTTGATACCAATTAGGAGAGGTCAACTGAAGGAAAAATTAGGAACCCAGTAAGACATTCCACTGTTGGACAGAAACGGTAATGGGACTAGTTCTTCCTGGACTTTCTGATTTCAAACCTAAATCTGAAATGCAGAATTAGGTCTCTTTATGTTTAATCATAGGTGTCTCCAGCATCATCGAGCAGAAGAACGTTCTCCTGTTCTTGGAGGAGACTCAACACTGATACACAGACAGACATGGTTCCCACTGAGCCTTGTCGGCCACTTCTTGTCACTCAGGAGGAGGAGGAGGTTTACCGTGCTGCAGAAGCTTGAATCTCAACATGCACCACCTATGAGCAGAAAATGGGCCAATCCGAACACCTCCCTCAATTATGGAAATCTACAAATTGTGTTTATTCACATCAAAAGGAGCTGCGTGCCTCACTCTTTCCATCATGATAGCTGCAGACAAGACTGATGGCTTCTCTCTCAGTTGCTACAGACACAAAACCTCTTTCATCTTTTCCTGTCAGAATCTTTGCTCCAACAGTAGCCTCTTTCTGTTCTGAATCCTGGACATGACTAACTAGCTCACCCTGCGTTTGCAATAAACACATATTTTCAGGAGCTCTCCAGTTCTCTGATCTCTCCCAGAACCATGCCTGGAGGCCTCCCCTCCCCAGAATAAAACCACAACACAGTCTATTTAGGAGGCAATTTGGAACAGGATGATACATTTCTGACATAAGACAGCTGATTCAGCTTGTCGTAGCACAGAAACCAACAAAACATTGTAAAGCCATTATCCTCCAATTAAAAACTAATTAAGAAAAAAAGACTAACCTTTCCATGAAGGATGCTGACAGCAGAAAGTTTTAAAGGTAGTTTCATATTTGAGGATTTATATGGAATATCACTGGGGGTTGGGGGGTAAGACCCAATCTCCACCGTACCAGCATGATGCAAAGATGGAATTTATGGACAGATCCAAAGGGGACAAAAATGTGCATTTCGTTGGAGAAAAATTATGGTATCATGTAGGGAATGGATACCCATGGGGTTATCCATTAAGGATACATGGAATCCCACCTAGTGTTATAAATAAAGTTTTATTGGAACACAGGCACCCACATCTGCTTACATGTCACAGATCTCTGAATGCTTACGTGCCAGCCCAGCAGAGCTGAGCGGTTGAAATCAGGACCCTACAGGTCACGAGGCCTGATGTACTGCCTCCCTGAGTCTTTACCGGACACCGTACAAAGCCTTACAGAGCAGGTATAGCTTGTGGATTTTGGTGCCACGAAAAACTCAGATGTTGGCTAGGAATCGCGGTCTTGTTCTTTTGGTTCTGTTGATAGGAATCAACATGGGCAGAACGAAGGATGTCCCTAGTGGTTCAGTGGCTGAGACTCCGTGCTCCCAATACAGTTGGGCCAGGTTCCATTCCCAGTTGGGGAACTAGACCCTACATGCCGAACTAAGAATTTGCATGCCAGTGTGAAGACCAATGACCCCACAGGCTGCAAATAAGACCTGGTATAGCAAAATAATAAATATTAAGAAAAAAAAAAGGCAGAAGTACACCTAGGCCTAAGCACTGGAGGTGCTTGCCACACGGCAGTGATTTTTCACCCCTTATGCAGATAACTCAACCAAAAGCAAAACCACTGTATCTGTACCTCTCCCAACAGGGAAACGTGAACATGGCAGATGACATCATGAGTCGGTGTGCTTCTGTGCGGATCAGCTACATAGGTTCTATATAATAGTCACCAAAGTTTAGCTGAGGATTTCTCAGTGAGGATTTATGGGCTTCCCTGGTGGCTCCAGAGAAGGCAATGGCAAGCCACTCCAGTACTATTGCCTAGAAAATCCCATGGATGGAGGAGCCTGGTAGGCTGTAGTCCATGGGGTCGCTAAGGGTCGTACACGACTGAGCGACTTCACTTTCACTTTTTACTTTCACACATTGGAGAAGGAAATGGCAACCCACTCCAATGTTCTTGCCTGGAAAATCCCAGGGACGGGGGAGCCTGGTGGGCTTCCGTCTATGGGGTCACACAGAGTCGGACACGACTGAAGTGACTTAGCAGCAGCAGTAGCAGCCTGGTGGCTCAGCTGGTAAAGAATCCACCTGCAATGTGGGAGACCCAGGTTCAATTCCTGGGTTGGGAAGATCCCCTTAAGATGGGAACAGCTACCCACTCCAGTATTCTGGCCTGGAGAATTCTATGGACCGTACAGTCCATGGGGTCCCAAAGAGTTGGACACGACAGAGCAACTAACACTTTCACTAATAAATAACATACCATCAGGATTGGTAAGCATTCTATTTTCTAATAACTTTTGGGAAAGAAAACATATCTGAAATTGCATGCCAAGCACAGGTTAAGATATAATGGAAAATCAACTTGGATAACCTACGATTTAATTTCATGAGCCTATGAGTCTTATGTTTGACACTAAATTCTAAGGTGCGATGTAAAGAGAATAAAGGTGACACTGTTGTTAGAACAAGGGAAAAGGCCAAAGTAGAGATAACTAAAGAACTGCTGGAAGCCCAAAAATACTGGCGTGGGTAGCCTATCCGTTCTCCAGGGGATCCTCCCCAATGCAGAGATCGGAATCCACCTGTTATTCCAAACTCACTCAGCCTCAGCACCCACCCTTTTCTACTCCACGTTGTTTCCAGTCCCCACGATACACCTCAAATCAGCGTCATCTGCGTGGCCTTGATCTACGTGGCCACTGAAACGGGCATCTCTCGGGCACGTTTAACTACAGTCTCAAAGAACTCTTGTGAAGACGGGCCATCGCTCAGGGCATAACGGCTATGGAAAAATCTCTGGCCAGCCATCACAGCAGAGTTCTAGAGTTTCTTTTGCAATTGGAGAGGTGGGGTGGGGGAGGTGTGCCAGTCCGGGGAGGCCGCCTGAGCCTGGGAGTTGGCGAAGAGGGTCTGTTTTGAGCTTGGCAGTGGCCCCGGACCCAGCTGAAACCCAGCGGGACCACCCGGGCGGGTGACGCCACCGCTGGCCGGCTGGGAGAGTTCCAGCTGGATGAAATACAGATCATCCTAGGAAATATCCATCGGGATGATGGGACAGCAACAGAGAGGTATCGGTGTGAGCAGGGGCAGACGTACTGATGGGAAACACGTGTCCACATCCTACCTTTCATGAACCCAATCGCCGTGTCTGAACTCGCCAGGCTGCCTGTGAACCAGCACATCTGGGATGATGAACACGTTTCGGCCTTGGCTTCGGCCGTGCATATGTAAAGCCGCTCTGGGACTGAATGGCCTGTGCTGTTTGCCTGCCAGGTTCTCCAACTGGACTGGAAGACACAAGACACCCTTGTCCGAAGAGGAAGTGCCTGGAATATGAGATTTTCCAGAGAGTTGGGGGGAGGAAGACCCTGTCGGAGCCAGATATATCTGCAAAACAGGAAAATGACAAAGCCTCGCAATAGTTTACATCTCATTCTTTTGTTTTTTACTTTGTATCTCTTGTTTTCTTAGTCTCTGATGTAGAGTCCCTGAAGAGCTATTTTGTCCCTTCAAATGGAGATGTATACCTCTTTGATCAGTGCCCCTGGAAGATGACCCGCTAATCAGCAGACAATCTGCCAATGGGGACGATTTGCGATACAGAGGCAATCAGTTCGGTTCACTCGCTCAGTCGTGTCCGGCTCTTTGCGACCCCGCGGACTGCAGTACCGCCAGCTTTCCACTGTCCACCACCAACTCCCGGACCTTGCTCACCCTCACGTCCATCGAGTTGGGGATGCCATCCAATGTCAAACTCATGTCCATCGAGTTGGGGATGCCATTCAACAGAGGCAATAGCCTCTGCCATAACATCAGAGAGATTAAAAAATCGAGTAACGGTAAACACACACACACACACATACCTCATTAAAGAAAGAAACACTTCAGTGAAAATTAGATAACCCCTATATCCCATCAACAGGCAAGCTTGGCAGGGTGCTAATGAGAACAATTTCAGGCAGCACCTGTGTAATTCAACAGGTGCATTTAAGAACACGTTCAAGCTGTAGTCAGTCTATTCTGTCCACCAGGTGACCGATCGGGTCTGTCTGAGCATGGCCTCTCCCACATCATGATCTTAGAGGAACCGGATGTGACTACTGAGGACTCTTGAGTAGAATGCTGAGGGTCTGCTAAGCCCTCCCTCCTGCTGTAATCAGAGACAAGTCTCCACCCCGTGTCCACCACATCACAGCCCTGGGAGGTGTTCCTTGAGGGTCAGTGAGGTGAAGAGTGGCAGTTTGGTTGTTGTGTCGACATTATTTTTTTCTTTTTCATTAGGAAAAAGAGAATCACTTTTTTATTTGGAAGCAAAATGTCTTTTTGTCTAAAGAAAATGTCTCTTTTTTTCTTTTTTCCGTCTGTAACAATTTATTTCTACCTCCTCAAAATCAACAGGTTTTTTTTTTGCAGGTTGTCTTTACTTGCAGAAATACAAAACAGAGTTTGCTATGGAACAACTCACTGAGAAGAAAGAAAGAGCATACATGCGTCATCTTATTACCCCAGCCCCTCTCCCAGTGAGATTCACAGGCTCCCTGTGTGGATTCGGGTCTCACTGGGAAAGGCCTGAAAGTGTCTCAGTTGTGTCCGACTCTTGGCGGCCCCATGGACTACACAGTCCACGGAATTCTCCAGGCCAGAATACCAGAATGGGGAGCCTTTCCCTTCTCCATGGGGATCTTCCCAACCAGGGGATCGAATCCAGGTTTCCTGTATGGCAGGCGGATTCTTTACCATCTGAGACAGGGAAGGCCAAGAAGACTGGAGTGGGTAGCCTATCCCTTCTCCAGCAGATCTTCCCGACCCAGGAATCGAACCCAGGTCTCCTGGACTGCAGGCGGATTCTTTACCAGCTGAGCTGCCGGGGAAAGGCCTATGCTCCTGCAACTCTGAAAACCATCCTGCTGATTCATGGACTGACTCCCCAGGAAGGTGTCAACTCGATCAAGCTTACGGGACACTTTAGCTGGTGTCAGCTGCATTGCATCCAAGAGGTGAAGAGAAGGTGTGAGAGAGTGATTTCTCCACCTTGACGGTGGGATGGATGACACGGTGGAGGAGTTACTCACACGGTGTCCAAGGATTCTACACCAGTTTTCCACAGTCCATCGGAACCAAAGGCTGTTCTGTCTCCTGGATAACGAGCTGTCTCCACGGCAGAGAAAGAGATCTCCGATCTAAAAGAACCACAACACAGCTTCACCCTGTGAGAACTGAATCTACAGCGGAAGCCTCGCTTTATTTTAAAAAGCTACAATCTTGACATCAAGTCTCTTCTATTCTACAGCAATGAGGAGATCTGAGCAATGGACCAAGTGCAACCCATTATTTTTTCCAGAGTCTTTCAGGCTACTAAAAAAAAAAAAAAGCTTCTGCACAGAAGAAAACCGAAACCCTATGCAATCAACAAAAGCAATTATTAGAGTCAGGTTAAGAAATAAAACATTCAAGGGGTAAAGGAGAAAAGTGAAAGTTGCTCGGTCGTGTCTGACTTTTTGCAACCCCATGGACTGTACAGTCCATGGAATTCTCCAGGCCACAATACTGGAGTGGGTAGCCTTTCCCTTCTGCAGGGGATCTTCCCAATCCAGGGATCAAACCCAGGACTCCTGCATTGCAGGCAGTTTCTTTACCAGCTGAGCCACCAGGGAAGCCCAAGAATACTAGCGTGGTTAGCCTATCCCTTCTCCAATGGTTCTTTAGTTATCTCTACTTTGCCCTTTTCCCTCTTCCAACAACAGTGTCACCTTTATTCTGTTTAAACTGGACCTTAGAATTTAGTGTCAAACATAAGACTCATAGGCTCATGAAATTAAATAGTAGGTAATCCAAGTTGATTCTCCATTATATCTTAACCTGTGCTTGGGATACAATTTTAAAAACGTTTTCTTTCCCAAAAGTTATCAGAAAATTGAATGTTTACCGATCCTGATGGTACGTTATTTCTGAGTGAAAGCGCAAGTCGCTCAGTTGTGTCTGACTCTCTGCGACCCCATGGACTTTACAGTCCATGGAATTCTCCAGGCCAGAATACTGGAGTGGGTAGCCGTTCCCTGCTCCAGGGGATCTTCCCAACCCAGAGATCGAACCCAGGTCTCCCGCGTTGCAGGCGGATTCTTAACCAGCTGAGCCACAAGATGACCCAAACGGTGCCTCTGGGAGCAAGTGCTCCCACAAAGGAAGAGCTCCAGTCTGCGGTGGGATGTGAGCACCCCCAGGGGGGCCATGTCCAGTCCCCTCCCTGACTGCATGCCTACAACAGCGCTCAGCTGTCCTCCGTCAGTGAGCGGAGGCGCCCACCCGGGGCCTCTCAGAGGTACTGCTGCCAACCTGGGAACGCAGCGGCTTTTTGAAAGAAGCTGGGAGTAAATACAAACACCCTCTGTGAAGAAGCTTAAAGGCTGCTTGGCAAACGGCAGGTAAGTGGTGACTCGGCGAGGGCAGGTTGTTGTCAGGGCAAGTTTTGTGTAACACAAGGGAGGGTTACATCGGGTACTGCTAGGGCAGAGGGCTCAGAAGAGACCTGAGACTCTGGCTGAGAGGAGCTGGGCTTGGAAGGAAGGGCTGGCTGGAAGGGACAGCGTATGGAACCGGAGTTCCAAGACTGGAGACTCCAAACCCAACCTTCCGCACGCCCGGTAGAGAAGGGTGGGCTAGTTCAGAATGGGGCCCTAACCTCCTTTGCACAACACAACAGAGAACACTTTTATCTTCCCCGGGGAAGACATACCCTATGTGTCAGAGAAGGAAATGGCAACCCACTCCAGTATTCTTGCCTAGAGAATCCCGTGGACAGAGGAGCCTGGTGCGCTACAGTCCACGGGGTCGCAGAGAGTCGGACACGACTGAAGCGACTTAGCATGCATGCATGTGTCAGACCAAATAATTTTTAAAAGACGTTTACTTGGCTGGGCTCTAGTTGAACACTTTTATTACAGTAATGTAGAATCTATAGCCACCCCCGCAACCATGGGCTGAAACGCTGCCGGGTAACAAAATGAACATTCCTAAAAACCGGACTTGAAAATTCATAGTGAGGTCAGTCAGCCTAAATCATTACAAAAGAGCGAACAAAGAATTTTATATATTGAAATGGTGACGTTTTCCCCCCTCATAACTAATACTTTATTTAATGCAGTTATATGTCTGTGTCCACACGAAAAGCACTGAATAAATAAATAAAATCCTTTTTCTCTTCCCTGCTCCCCACCTGCAAAAGGCTGAGTGGGAAAAGATAAGCAGAGAGAAGAGTGAAATCCCACACCCTTTGCTCTGCTTCCCCTGCGGCCACCGGCTGCAGGAACAAGAGACACTCAGGGATGCACCCAAGCACGAAAGCAGGCGGGACCTTTCCATATGGGACAACCGAGACTTCATCACAAAAATAAGGACTTGTTTCCATAACTGCAAACGTGTGGGAAGTTTGCAACACGGTCAAGACGTCTTCAAGGGTTGGGAAAAGGTCCTTGAGAGGTTCCACGTGGCGGCAACAGGAGAAACCCCGAGTGTCTTCATCCAGCTTAGTTCAGAACTGCGCGCTCCACTGGCTCCATGCTCATACCAGGAGACCAGCACACACACTGCCTTCTCCCTGGTTTCCCCATCCGTCCAATCGCTCCCAGCAGGTGGCCGTCTCCCTGTACCTCCCCTTCTGTGCCATCAAGCCTTGCCCCACCCCGCTATATATCATCCAGCAAAGAAAAGACGTTTTTTCCAGTGTGACCCTCCAGGGAGATTTCTGAAACTTTTTTTTCTTCCTAATCAACACCCCATGATTGACGACAGTCTTCCAATCCCACTCCTGGACATACATCCGGGGGTGGGGGGATGGAAACATGATTCAAAAACATACACGCACCCCAATGTTCACTGCAGAACTATTCACAACAGCCAGGACATGGATGTAACCTAAATGCTCATTGACAGAGGAATGGATAAAGAACATGTGGTATGTACACACAAAGGAATATTACTGAGCCATCAAAAAGAAGGAAAGGATGCCATCTGCAGCAACATGGATGGAGCTGGAGATTGTCATACTGATTGAAGTGGTTTAGACAGAGAAGGGGAAATATCATATGACATCTGCTATCTGAGCAATCTGAAAAGAAATGACATAAGTGAACTTACTCATGAAACAGACTCATAGACATAGAGAATGAACTGACACTGGGGAAACAGCAGCAGGGATAGTCAGGGAGTCTGGGATGGACATGGACACACTGCTGTGTTTAACATGGAGAACCAGCAAGGACCCGCTGGACAGCACAGGGAACTCTGCTCAATCCTCTGTAATAACCTGATGGTCACCAGGGGGAAGGATGGGGGAAGGAATAGTCAGGGAGTTTGGGATGGACATGGACACACTGCTGCATTTAACATGGGGAACCAGCAAGGACCTGCTGTCCAGCACAGGGAACTCTGCTCAACCCTCTGTAATAACCTTATGGTTCCCAGGGGGAAGGATGGGGGAAGGGATAGTTAGGGAGTTTGGGATGGACATGGACACACTGCTGCATTTCACATGGAGAACCAGCAAGGACCTGCTGTCTAGCACAGGGAACTCTGCTCAATACTCTGTAATAACCTTATGGTTCCCAGGGGGAAAGAATGGGGGAAGGGATAGTTACGGAGTTTAAAAAAAATGAAATTCTAATACCATGAATATCCTTGCATCTGTTTATTTTCTGTATTATTCTGTGCTTTATACCCAACATAGTGAGATTTTATTTTTTTTTTCCCCCTCCCAGAAAACAACATTTTCTGGGAATGCCTGCCTTAGACAACTCCCTTAGTCTCTCTCTGCTGCAGGTAAAATCAAGAGGCAGGTCTGCAGGTGGTGATTTTCCATGCTGTATACAAAGTGGGCATAGGGTTGCAGAGAGCCATCTCCACGACCACCCAAAAGAGTGCGGGTGAGTTGCCATGCTATGCTGGCTGCCACCCACAAGGACCGCCATCCGCCTGTCTGGTACCCTGCGTGCTCACGATGGAGGGGGCCTTCCAATCCAACCCCAGCACCTCTGCTCTCACAGTTCTCCGCTTTAAGCTTTCCTGTAATATGCTAGTTTATCAACTAAGTCCAGAGTTTTTTGAAAAACAAACGAAAAATTCTTTCGCCCAAAAATCCTGAGTGGCACCCCACGCGTTCAGCTTCTGCCTCTGTGTTTAATAAGGTCACGATGGCTGGGTGAATTTTATAAGTAGCCAGGTATGTACTCGGAAAGCATCAAAGCTGTTGGTGGGATCCCATTACACAGGAAAAATGTATGCTTTGTGGAGACTGTTCTGTGGGTCCCTCGGATCACGGCACTGGCCTGTTGTTGATAAGACCTGTAACTCATGCAAGAGGCCTGACATTGGGTATAGTTATAACTTTATATATATTTGTATTTTAAAAAAACTGAAGCTATAATAAAGCATGTACCTTTTTTGTATTTCATTACCATTCAACTGCATAACAGTGCAATATACGGGGTTACTTGAAATTAAAGTATAACAACTCTAACATGTGATTATGATCTATTTGGGCCTTATTTCATGGCAGGCAAACTTCACGTGAGAGGTCAACCCCGTAGCAATGTCTCTTCTCTTCTAGTTTGTATGGTTTGCAGCTGGAACATCCAATCAACCATATTGTTCAGCCGATTTTGACACAAAACCCGTGGAAATGCAGCCTGGTGGCTCAGCGGTAAAGAACCTGCCGGCCAATACAGGAGACGCGGGTTCAACCCCTGGGACGGGACGATTCCATGAAGGAGAAAACATCAACCCGCTCCAGGATTCTTGCCTGGGAAATCCCACCGACAGAGGAGTCTGGCGGGCTACAGTCCATGGGGTCACAAGAGTCTGACACGACTAAGCAACTGAACAACAACAGAACTGCAGGTATAGACCCCAAGGTGTACGTCGACTGAAATTCTGGCCCTGCCGTGAACAGCTGTTAATAAGGAGGAACAGAAACACTGACGTGTCAATGAATGAGATGTTCTGGGAAATCAGAGAGGAGAGTGACTTGGCTCAGAAGCTCCTAGACAGGGTCAGGGGATTGGGCGTCAGTGTTTCGTAGGATCTCGCCAAGAAAAGAACAGGAACGGGATTCCACAGACAGGAAATAACCTGATTAGCACATCCCAGGAGCCTTTTGGTGGATGGTATTTCCATCTAGTACTTGGGATTCTGTGGGTGAAACTGATATGAGATATAGTAGGAAAGGGGAGACGAGATAGGAACAGGGCTGGTGGAGAAGCGAAACCACACAGCAGGCTTTCCTGATTCTCAAGACTCACACAACGCCAACAGACGTGACTCAGTCACTCAGTCGTATCCGACTCTCTGCAACCCTACGGACTGCAGCCCGCCGGGCTCCTCTGTCCATGGGATTCTCCAGGCAAGAATCTAAGCCCATAAGGAAGGCTGAGTGCCAAAGAATGGATGCTTTTGAACTGAGATGTTGGAAAAGACTCTTGAGAGTCCCTTGGACTGCAAGGAGATCCAACCAGTCTATCCTAAAGGAGATCAGTCCTGAGTGTTCACTGGAAGCACTGATGTTGAAGCTGAAACTCCAATCCTTTGGCCACCTGATGCGAAGAGCTGACTCACTGGAAAATACCCTGATGCTGGGGAAGATTGAAGGCAGGGGGAGAAGGGGACGACAGAGGAAGAGATGGTCAGATAGCACCATAAACTCTAAGGACACGAATCTGAGCAAACTCCAGGAGATGGTGAAGGACAGAGGAGCCTGGCGTGCTGCGGTCCATAGGGTCACGAAGAGTAGGACACGACTTAGGGACCGAACAACAATAACAAATGCCTGTTTTTGGAAACCAACTGATTTTACGCTGTTTGAAATCAGTGCCAAAAGTCTTAGAGAAGCTGTGACCCCCCCACCAATGAAACTATCAGTTCAGTTCAGTTCAGTCGCTCAGTCGTGTCCGACTCTCCGCGACCCCATGAATCACAGCATGCCAGGCCTCCCTGTCCATCACCAACTCCCGGAGTTCACTCAAACTCATGTCCACAGAGTCGGTGATGCCATCCAGCCATCTCATTCTCCGTCATCCCCTTCTCCTCCCGCCCCTAACCCTTCCCAGCATCAGAGTCTTTTCCAGTGAGTCAACTTGTCGCATGAGGTGGCCAAAGTATCGCAGTCTCAGCTTCAGCATCAGTCCCTCCAATGAACACCCAGGATTGATCTCCTTTAGAATGGACTGGTTGGATCTCCTTGCAGTATAAGGGACTCTCAAGAGTCTTCTCCAACACCACAGTTCAAAAGCATCGATTCTTCGGCGATCAGCTTTCTTCACAGTCCAATGAAACTATACAGGATTTAAATCCTAAACAAGAACAGTGAAGTATCAAACTCAAGAGAACAACTTCAGGCAGAGTCCTAAAGAGATTCGGAACATGACAGAATGAAAAATTCAGCAACGTACAAATCTCAAGACAGTCACGAAGGGTGTTCTCCAGTGATTCCGTTACTAGAGTAGATCTTGATGGACACAATAAAACAATGAACGAATGAGCTGTGAGCCTATTTTGTTTGGATGAGCGGCAGAGAAATGCTGCTCCAAGTATAATTTGTGCCAGCTGGCCAGTTCAGGCGTCTTCCCCTCTTTGGGTCTGAATAAACCAAGCATGTGAGTTCTGCACACCATATTGGTGACTAGCAGACAGGGCCTGTAAACCCGTGCTGTTTGGCAGTATCTCCATGCATCTAATTCCAACGAGAGTATTATACTCTGTGCGGAAAGGTCCTGAGCATCTATGAGATCATCGCCAATCACCAAGTATACTTTCACAGATAACATCGTGTGCAAATGTAAGCAAATCCACGTGCATCTGTTCCAGCTGGACGCATGACAGCGGGCCCACAGCGAGGGCTTGCGCGGTAGGATCTGCAAGCTGCATTACCTGGATGACCGACCTAACAGCATCAATGTAATCGTCTTTCAAATTGCAGTTCTTCACACAAGTAAAGATTTTCGCCTCTTTGCCATGTGCAGAAAAACGAAAGCTATAATCCTTCCAGCATGGGAAGTAATTTCGAGCTTAATAAAATCAAGCTAATTTGTGAAGCGGCTCTTCCTCGAGAAAATTAAATACAGGGGAACAAAACCAAAGTTTATTGATAGAGAGAGAGATGGATAATTTACTTCACAGAGTGACGTTCTGCTTTACGAGAAGAGTCAGTGAAGGGTTACTTGAAATATTGGACGTATGTAACTGCCCACACATATGGAGAGAGTTTAAAAGTCAGGATTTGGAAATCATCTGTAATATCATATTATCCAGTGAATCGCATAAACACGTCAACTCACTTATGTTTAAACTGTACCAGTCTCTGGTGTTCCTTCTGCTTAGCGTCTGTCCACACCAATTGAGAGAGAGAGTGACACACCGCGGCCCACAGCTGATTACAACCTTCCGAGGCCCACTCGAGTGAATCTCTTTCAAAGACTCTCAGGTGTAGGCTGAATAAGTGGTTTGATGCAATAGCTTGTGCAGCGGAACCATTTCCAGATCTAAAGTCTCTTTTCCATCCATCTCTTTCCCAGGAGGCTTGCTGGCCAGCGTTTGGACATGACTTCTGCTCAATGATGTCATGTACCAGATCTGCCTGTTGAATCACCCTTAAGTGGAAGTGACAAGGCTCAGGCCAGCACGAAGCCAGGAACACGTGCTTATCCTACGGAACTGGACGCTGTTCTCTGATGAGCTTGGGGACATAACACTCGACAGAGGAAGATGCCAAGGATGACCTAACTGGAGCTGGCCTTGGCTGAGGGGCCACGTTTATACGAAATGTAACAGGCAGCTCGTCATCGGAAGAAGAATCAAGGAAGAAAATTTATCTCACAAAGACGGAAGACTGGGAAAGGCAGCAGCGAGGCAAGTCATAACACACTACTGTTGCGAAAACAATGCAGCATTGGGTTTTTGATTAAGGAGATGGGGAAGAGTTTGTTTGTACCTCACTCAGGCTGGTGATCAGATTTCCAGGTGAGGTGAGGTGCAGAGGGTACTTTTTTATTTCAGTTCATTTCTTTCTTCTGGGCCGTGCCTGGGTCTCTGTTGCTGGATGGGGCTTCTCTAAATGTGGCGAGCGGGGGCTACTAGATGTGGTGTGTGGGCTTCTCAAGCAAGTGGCTTCTCTTATTGCTGAGTACAGGTTCTCGAGTATATGAGATTCAGGAGTTGTGGCTCCTGGGCTTATGTGCCCCTTGGCATGTGGAATCTTCCAGGACCAGGGATGGAAACACGTGTCCCCTGCATTGGCAGGCAGATTCTTATCCACCGGACCACCAGGGAAGCCCAAGCTTACACTTTAGATCATCCTGCTTGACTTGAGTCATTTCTTTCAACAACAAGCACATGGAATATCTCTAATCGGACATATTTTAAGTGGCCTCTGTCATTTACTGTCTGTTCCTGAATTTACTCAGATTTTCCTCTTATGACCACCGTGTCATCTTTCTTCAAAGTCAGAGAACTCTGGGGTCACAGCTCAGGCTGCTAGAACACAGTCTCATGCAATGGGCAGCTTGTAAACAATAAGGGTTTACTTCTCAGAGTACCAGCCTAGTCACGTTCTGATGAGGACCCTCCTCCTGATTCACAAAGAATCTGGGGGTACACATTCAATCTGCAACATTTAAGTCTGCAATAAACTGTAGTAAGCAAAAGAAGAATCATTGAATAGAAGATCATTTGCGGTTACTGATTCTGATAAGTGTCAAAGTCGCTCAGTCATGTCCGACTCTTTGCAACCTCATCAACTGTGGCCTGCTAGGCTCCTGTGTCCGTGGGATTCTCCAGGCGAGAATACTGGACTGGGCTGCCATTCCTTTCTCCAGGGGATCTTCCCTACCTGGGGATCCAACTCAAGTCTCCTACACTGTAGGCAGATATATATATATATTTAACCACTGAGGAACCAGGGAAGCCAGATTCAGACAAAGTTGCCATCAAAACACAAACATTCCTTGAAAGTGACTCTTTAGAAGTCACCGTATCTCTTTATGCTTGATGGTAGATGATACACTAGATCAGATAATAGATTACATAATAGACTAGACAGAGAAACACACAGAGAGGGGAGAGAAGAAAAAAGGAAGGAAGGAGAGAGGGAAGAAGGAAAAGAAACAGTGTGTGTGTGTGTGTGTCTGTGTGTCTGTGTGTGTGTGTGTGTGTGTGTATTAGTCGCTCGGTTGTGTCTGACTCTTTGCGACCCCATGAACTGTGGACTGCAGCCCGGCAGGTGTTCTGTCCGTGTGAATTCTCCAGGCAAGAATCCTGGAGTGGGCTGCCCACTCCTTTGTCCTGGGTTACCCCTAAAAGGACACCTCAAACAAGACCTTTTGTGCAGCTGGCTTACGTAGGTGGTGATCTCGGGAATCTGGGTAAAGAAGGCAAAGGGCTGTGGATAAAAGGGGCTCATCCTCCCCTATCGACTGAGGTCCGTATACCCAGGTTTGTGGGCATTTCACCGTCAGGAGGAGCATTTACAGTGGGCCCTACACAGCAGAGGAGTTTCGGACGCTGAACCTCTAAGCAGTGGAGAAACTGCACGCGAGTTTAGTCGACCTCTGCATCCACGGTTTCTGCCCATCTCTGACATTCTGCATCTCTGCTTTCAACCAACCGGCCATTCCGTAGTACCGGAGTGTTTTGAAAAAAAAAAAAAATATATATATATAATCCACAGATGAGTGGACCTGTGCATTTCAAACCCATGCTGTTTCAGGATCCATTGCTGTCCCAGGGGTGCTAACCTCCTTCCCGTCTGGATTAACACGCCCCCTCAGAGGTCTCCCCTGGGGTCCTAGAGAGCGTGAGTTTGAGAAGGAACAGGGGACAAGCCGTGTGGATGTATTAGGGGTGATGCTGCCAGGGAGAGTGAGCCAGCCCCACAAGGAACGGCTTCCCAAGACAGCTGCGGGGCTCCTGGGGCAGGAAGGCTGGTTCTTGTGTGGCCATTAAGACAGTAAGGATCAGAGACAGAAGTCGCAGACATGCAGAGTGGCTGGTTTCTGAGAGGCATCTTCCGTGTTGAGAGTGGTGCTGGAGTCCTCTTTAAGTGACCACGCTTTATTAAAGACCAAGTGCTCTGTGAATACCTGAGTTGCAATCAAGGCTTTAAGAAAGAGACTCTCCACTCCACTTGGACAGGCAGAGGCCGGGGGCACTCCTGGAAGAATTCTTCCATGCCCGTATTCCTAAGCCATGTCCGCCAACGGTGAGAAAACAAAGGGGAAAAACATCCTTTTATAAGTAGTAAGATCAACAGAAATGTCTACAGTATAATTGGGCTGGATCCTAAATGCACTGATCCCGTCAATGATAAGCTATGGCATTTTCTGACCCGTGTGACATTTTTATTACATCATTTCTTTAAGACAGTGGAAAGAAGCAAAAAGAAAAAAATCACTGGTCTATTATTCAAAGTGGAATATGAATACACAATCTTTATTTTCAGTTCAGTCACTCAGTCGTGTCCGACTCTTTGCGACCCCATGAATCACAGCACGCCAGGCCTCCCTGTCAATCACCAACTCCCGGAGGTCACTCAAACTCATGTCCATCAAGTCGGTGATGCCATCCAGCCATCTCATTCTCTCTCGTCCCCTTCTCCTCCTACCCCCAATCCCTCCCAGCATCCGACTCTTTTCCAGTGAGTCAATTCGTCGCATGAGGTGGCCAAAGTATTGGAGTTTCAGCCTTAGCATCAGTCCTTCCAATGAACACCCAGGTTTGATCTCCTCTAGAATGGACTGGTTGGATTTCCTTGCAGTCCAAGGGACTCTCAAGAGTCTTCTCCAGCACCACAGTTCAAAAGCATCAGTTCTTTGGCGCTCAGGTTTCTTCACAGTACAACTCTCACATCCATACATGACCACTGGAAAAACCATAGCCTTGACTAGACGGACCTTGGTTGACAAAGTAATGTCTCTGCTTTTTAATATGCTATCTAGGCTGGTCATAACTTTCCTTCCAAGGAGTAAGCGTCTTTTAATTTCATGGCTGCAATCAGCATCTGCAGTGATTTTGGAGCCCAAAAAAATAAAGTCTGACACTGTTTCCACTGTTTCCCCATCTATTTCCCATGAAGTGATGGGACCAGATACCATGATCTTCGTTTTCTGAATGTTGAGCTTCAAGCCAACCTTTTCACTCTCCTCTTTCACTTTCATCAAGAGGCTTTTGAGTTCCTCTTCACTTTCTGCCATAAGGGTGGTGTCATCTGCATATCTGAGGTTATTGATATTTCTCCCAGCAATCTTGATTACAACTTGTGCTTCTTCCAGCCCAGTGTTCGTCATGATGTACTCTGCATAGAAGTTAAATAAGCAGGGTGACAATATACAACCTTGACGTACTCCTTTTCCTATTTGGAACCAGTCTGTTGTTCCATGTCCAGTTCTAACTGTTGCTTCCTGACCTGCATACAGGTTTCTCTAGAGGCAGGTCAGGTGGTCTGATATTCCCATCTCTTTCAGAATGTTCCACAGTTTATTGTGATCCACACAGTCAAAGGCTTTGGCATAGTCAATGAAGCAGAAATATATGTTTTTCTGGAACTCTCTTGCTTTCTCCATGATCCAGCGGATGTTGGCAATTAAAAGCAGGAAGATTACACAGCTTTGTGTATGTCCAGAAAATAGAGAGATTTCTAATATTTTTCTAAAGGTTATAAGTTATTATTAGACATTCTTTGTTTTTTTTTACTTTTTATTTTATATTAGAGTATAGCCAACCTGGTAGCTCAGCTGATAAAGAATCCACCTGCAATGCAGGAGATCCTAGTTCAATTCCTGGGTTGGGAAGATTAGCTAGGGAAAAGGCAGTCTACCAACTCCAGTATTCTTGGGCTTCCCTGGTAGCTCAGTTGGTAAACACTCTGCCTGCAATGCAGGAGACCTGGGTTTGAATACTAGGTTAAGAGGATCCCCTGGAGAACGGAAAGGTTTCCCACTCTAGTATTCTGGCCTGGAGAATTCCACGGGCTGTACAGTCCATGGGGTCGAAAAGAGTCAGATACGACGGAGTGACTTTCACTTTCATAGCCAACTAATAGTGTTGCGATAGTTTCAGGTGCAGAGAGAAGGGACTCAGCGATACATACACACGTATGCATTCTCCCCCAAACTCCCCTCCCATCCAGGCTGCCACACGACATTGAGCAGAGCTCCCTGTGCTGGACAGCAGGTCCTTGCTGGTTCTCCATGTTAAATACAGCAGTGTGCCCATGGCCGAACTATCCTCTTATGGTCTGTCTTCACAAGATGCCACATACTATGAATTAGTCAAGAGAGCAAGAAAAATGTGCAGGAGAGATAAAATTAAAAAGAAAGGCAGTAATGGAACTATTTCATCTGGATTTTAGAAAGACAGGCATGACATACAAAATAATCTTGTATATTTATAGGTACTGTCATAACATTTGAGCATCTCTTCTTCACTGAAATTCAAAAATAAAACTAACAATGTTGCGGTTGGAAGCTCCTGCCTGTAAATCTTTAAGAATTTGAGGCTCTGCATTTGTCCTGTTAAACAGTTCCGCCTTGTAGCAAAGACACATAGAAATTAGTTTCAGAGGTCTCTTTAAGTTTTTTTTTTTTTAATATTATTGAAAATTATTTCAGGAACCCACAGAACTATTGCTTTTTTCTCTTTGTAATAAACATTTGTTAGAATAATGCCGAGATGATGGTTTTCTGGATCACACAATCCATCAACAGGTCTTGGCAGCTGGTTTGACTTCTCTGTGCGTGGTTGTCTGCCCCGGCAGAGTAGGGTCCAAGGGCCTCAGTGGACCGAGTTCCCTCACGCTCTCCTTTCGGGGACAAAAGTGTTTCCATGTTTAGGGACCAGGCCAAAGAGTTCTACACGACACCACCGTGTAGAACTCTGCACACACAGAGCCAACTTACATGATCTAGTGGGGTTTTCTTTTTTCTTTTTTAACTGGTACCCAAATCTCTTATAGTCAAGTATCCTGCAGCACCAGTGCCTAAGATCTCATTATCCTTTAAAAACTCCCGAGACTTTGCTTATTATATTATTCTGGCAGTGTGACAGAGGGTTCCGAGTACTGAAAGGTACAAAGGAATAAGATTCAGAGGCATGACAGGAAGCAGAATAGCACGCATTCCTCAATATCGTTATTAGCACCAAAGTCTGGCCACTACCTGTCAACTCTCCATGCACGATAACAGCGAACAGCGACGGTCTCGTTTGGATTGTTTCAGGCACCCCGATGCTCACTGCAGCATTATTTACATCAGCCAAGACGTGGAAGCAACATAAATGTCCGTCGACAAATGGATAAAGAAGATGTATATACACACCCACGGACATACATACAGACACACACACACACACACACACACACACACACACACACACACACACAAGACATTCAGTTCAGTTCAGTCGCTCAGTCGTGCCCGACTCTTTGCGACCCCATGAATCGCAGCACGCCAGGCCTCCCTGTCCATCACCAACTCCCGGAGTTCACTCAAACTCATGTCCACAGAGTCGGTGATGCCATCCATTAGTCAGTCATAAAAAAACAAAGAAATAACACCGTTTATATCAACACAGACGAACCTAGAGATTATCACAGTAAGTGAGATAATAATAAGTCAGACCTAGAGAGGCAAATGGGAGAAGGCAAAGGCACCCCACTCCAGGACTCTTGCCTGGAAACTCCCATGGACGGAGGAGCCTGGTGGGCTGCAGTCCATGGGGTCGCGAAGAGTTGGACACGACTGGGTGCCTTCACTTTCACTTTTCACTTTCATGCATTGGAGAAGGAAATGGCAACCCACTCCAGTGTTCTTGCCTGGAGAATCCCAGGGACGGGGGAGCCTGGTGGGCTTCTATGGGGTCACAGAGTCGGACACCACTGAAGTGACTTAGCAGCAGCAGAGAGGCAAATACCTGATGGTATCACCTGTGGGCAGAATCTTTTTAAAAACTACACAGATGAGCTTATTTACAGACAGAAACAGACCCTCAGGCGCAGAGCACTAAATTACGGTCCCCGAAGGGGAAAGGGCCAGGGGAAGGGACTAAATAGGAGGTTGGGATTAGCAGACACAAACTGTTATATACAAAACACATAACCAATGGGGACCTACAGTACAGCACAGGGAACCCTACTTGGTATCTTGTAATAACCTGCAATTGAAAAGTATCTAAATATACATGCATATATATACATATATCTCCTTTCTCAGGTTCTGAAAAGAATCTGAACATATATATATATACATACACACACACACATATATATATACATACTTTCAAATATATATATATACATACTTTCAAATATATATATATACATACTTTCAAATATATATATATATATATATAGTTTTTCAGATTCTTTTCAGAGATGTGAATCCCCTTGCTTTACACCTGAAACTCCCACAACACTGCCTATCAACTCTCCTTCAATTGCTAAAAAGCATGGCACTGCTATTCTCTTCTCTGCAGAGGGGCGGCAACCTCAACCCTTGGCTCGCGAGTTTCTCTTCCCCTAATCTTTTGATTCTCCCCTTCCTCTATGATACTCCAGTGAAAGAGGTGTGTACAAAATGCTTGTTTCTGCTCATAATTCTTTACAGAACGTTCATCAGGTGATTGCGTGCCTCCCACTCAACTGTCCGTTTCTGAGATGATGCCATTTCGTGGGTTGAGAGGCGCGCTCCAGGCACAGTAAACTGGAGATCGTTTGACCGTGACACTTTGAAACGAAGGCGGAGTGCGCTCAAGCGTTCCCAAGGACCCCTCTCCCGGAAGAAAGGATCCAGGGGATGGAAGTAACACATGTCAAAGTACTCCAGCTCAAGCTGGGTACCACGTCACAGTCCTCTCATCCCACTCCCACTTAAGTAGTGTTTTTGCTGTTCAGTTGCTTAATCGTGTCTGCAGCCACACAGACTGCAGCCCACCAGGCTCCTCTGTCCATGGGATTCTCCAGGCAAGAATACTGGAGTGGGTAGCCATGCCCTCGTCCAGGGGATCTTCCCCACCCAGGGATCTTCCCCAGCTCTCCTGTGTTTCTTGTACTGGCAGGTAGATTCTTCAGTGTACAAGGTATGATTAGTGTGTCAACATGCCGTGATCACTAATATTAAAGAGGAAGTTGGACACACAGCTCTTGATTAACCACACACCCACACACAGATACATGCCCCTAACATAATGAAGGTAAGGGATTTAGTGTAACACCTTTCATTCTGTATTGAGCGATAAGAGATACTGAATACTAAAAATTAAATATATTGCAGCCTCATGATTAAAAAACCAAGTCTGGTTATTTGAAAACCTCCATATGCATTAGAATAAAATGTTAGATATCATTTTGTAAATTATGATATCGACAGGCAAGTTAGCAACATGTACTTCAGAACAAATATTTAATCCAAAAGGGGGGGCTTCTGATAGCACATATTCAACAATGTCTTCCATGTGCACTCAACATGACTTTATGCACATTATCTCCTATTTACACGACATACTCTTCAAGGTAGGTTCCCACTGTACGGACAGCGAAATGAAGACCCAGGGAAGTTACGAAGCTCACGAATCATCACACAGTGACTAGCCCGTTCAACTCTGCTTTAAAGGACCCAAAGGAACTGAGTCCACGTTCGATCCCTGGGTCAGGAAGATTCCCCTGGAGAAGGAAATGGCCACCCACTCCAGTATTCCTGCCTGGAGAATCCCATGGACAGAGGAGCCTGGCGGGCTGCAATCCATGGGGTCGCAGAGAGCTGGGACACAACTGAGTGACTTGACTTTGTTTTGGAAGCGAACGGCAGCGAAGGTTGAGTCATCACAGAATGACTTCCCTCTTCTAATAGACTGGTTTCGGGTCCCCGCAGAACTGAGCACCAAGCACAGAGGTTCCACATGCCGCCGGCACCCACATGCTCACAGGCTCCCTCTTTATCAACAGCTTCCACCACAGTCCTCCCATCCCATGCCCACTAACCAGTGTTTCTGTTTTGGCTGCTCAGTCGTGTGTGACTCTTTGCCACCCCGTGGACTGTAGCCCTGCCAGGCTCCTCTGGCCATGGGGATTTTCCAGGCAAGAATGCTGGAGTGAGTTGCCATGCCCTCCTCCAAGGGTTCACTCTCAATGCTGTATGTTCTACGGGATTTGGCAAACATGGCGGCATGTATCCACCATTAAAGCATCACACAGAACCGTATCACCCTACCAGAGTCTTCCTAGGTAGCTCAGCTGGTAAAGAATCCACCTGCAATGCAGGAAAACCCCGGTTCGATTCCTGGGTCTGGAAGTTCCCCTGGAGAAGGGATAGGCTATCCACTCCAGTATTCTTGGGCTTCCCTGATGGCTCAGCTGGTAAAGAATCCACCTGCAATGTGGGAGATGTGGGTTCCATCCCTGGGTCGGGAAGATGCCCTGGAAGAGGGCATGGCAACCCACTCCATGTATTCTTGTCTGGAGAATTCCATGGACGGAGGAGCCGGGCGGACTATAGTCCATGTGGTCGCAAAGAGTCGGACACGACTGAGCGACCAGGCAGAGCACATGTCAGCGTACTAGTCCCTTTCCCTCGCCTTATTCACAATTATTTCCTTCTCAATGTTATCTCCTGTTAGTATTTCTTACACATTTTTGTATTAGGCTTCCCAGTGGATCAGCAGTGAAGGATTCGTCTGCTGATGCAGGAGACACAGGTTGCATCCCTGATCCGGGAAAACCTGCCACAACAACTGAGCCAGTGCTCGAAAGTCCAGGAGCTGCAACAGGAGACGTCTTTGCAGTGACAAGACTGAATCCCATAACTAGAGTGTAGCCTCCACTAGCCATGACAGGAGAGAAGCCCACACAGCAAGGAAGACACGGTACAGCCAAAAATAAACAAGCTGGGTCCTTGTTGTGGCTTCCAAAAACTCTTGAGTTGTAGCACGTGAGATCTAGGTTCAGACTAGTCCCCCTGCATTGGGAGTACAAGTCTTAGCCGCTGGACCACCCAAGGAAACACCCATGTTATCTTTTTAAAAACTTTCTGATATCATAATCCTTCCCATTTGTAAAACGAGCAGTCAAAGTAAATGATCACTCTGGTACCTGCAAAGATGTGATGCCCGCGTTTGCAAACAAATCTATCACATGTACAGAACTGAGCAAACCTAGGGGCCAGGTTTCTTGAAACTCACATCAGTTATTCAGTATTCGTTCTAGCTCTAAGAAATGGCAAGAAACCATTGTTGCATGTTGGCAGGAATCCCGAGTTCCCAGCCTAACTCACCCATAACCGTCCCACAAGGAAACTGAACTCATCTCTACAAAGAGTCCGTCACTTCAATCTAATACTTGCCTGCAAGCTCAGTTGCTGAGTTATGACTCTTTGCAACCCAACGGACTGTAGCCTGCCATGCTCCTCTGCTCATGGGCTTCTCCAGGCAATAACACTGGAGTGGGTTGCCATTTCCTTCTCCAGGAAATCTTCCCAACCCAGGGATCACACCGAGGTCTCCTGCATCAGCAGGCAGATTTTTTACCGCTGAGCCAACAGGAAAACTTTACAATCTAACACAAGTGACATCAAATATTAAAGATACTGCTTCCTTTCATGGCTCAAATTGTGTATCAATCTCAGAATGGATTTAACTGAAAGAATGAATAGGGTGCATGAAAATAATCAATTTTACTCCAAGCAAGGAGCTAATTCCAGAGTTACATGGAGCTGTGGCTAATTGGTTATGCACAGTTGAGTCAACTAAAATTCACTGAGAGAGCTGTATGGAAGGAAAATGGAAAACTGTAAAAGAGGGAAAATGGAGACTTTTAACATAGGGCAGTCTTTGATTTCAGAGAATGAGATCAACAAATAAGTTTAAATAAAACATACTGTTTAACGTTAACAGTTATAATGAAGAATACTTTGCATTCAGCATGCATACGAAGCGTGGTTTGGCAATTGGGTACTTCTAATTAAAATGACTAATGCCAGCAACTAAGATACACAAGAAAAAAGCTACAAGTATAATGTGTCATGAGCCATCACCCAAATGAAATTACAAAACCCTCTTTCTGTCCCACGGCTGTAGAGCATCTGAGTTCTCTTCCACTGGTTGTGTATTGCAGGCGAGCCAGTCTGCACTGGGCAGGATGAAGTCAGATTATTAAGTATCAACAATTTACTGATCAAAGACATGTCTCTTGTTACCTGAACGCTTACTGATGAGAGTGTTTCAGTATTCACTTACAGAACAACTGACTGGCCACAGGCACTGATTTGCAAAATCCCACGGTGGAAAAAGTGCTACATCATCAAAATTAGCACAGTGCTCAACTGTTCATTTCACTACTCAAAGATAATTATGAAACAGGCAGTTTTTAAAGGCAAGCAGCACCCTATACACATTTCTGTATGTTTGTCAAAGGTGGAAAAGTGTACTGTACAAGTTAGGTTTTGCCAGGTGGATGGATGAATGGGGGAATGGATGGATGCGTGGGTGGATGGGTGGGTGGATGGATGGGTGTGTGGATGGACTGATGTGTGGGTGGATGGATGGGTGGATGGGTGGGTGGATGGGTGGATGGGTAGGTGGATGGATGGGTGGATGGGTGGGTGGATGGATGGGTGTGTGGATGGACTGATGTGTGGGTGGATGGGTGGGTGGATGGATGGGTGTGTGGATGGACTAATGTGTGGGTGGATGGGTAGGTGGATGGATGGGTGGATGGGTGGATGGCCGGGTGGGTGGGTGGATGGGCGGGTGGATGGATGGATGGGCAGGTGGGTGGATGGATGGGTGGGTGGATGGATGGGTGGATGGGTGGATGGATGGGTAGGTGGGTGGATGGGTGGATGGGTGGG